>NW_017189517.1:48923912-49260051 GCF_001704415.2 Capra hircus
ACCATTTTTAAACAAAGATATTCATTCTGTATACTTAAGCTTTCCTGAACTTCTTAGAAACTCCTTAAGACATGTAGTGCAATACTTTCCATAATATAAGAATAAAAATTGTACAAGCTTCTTAGAGGGCATTTTCTAAGGCAGTAATATTTCAAGAATTAAATTTTAGCTAGTACAACTAGATATTTCTTTATAAAAAAATTTATTAATTACTACTGTGCACCTTTAGTCAACAGACTATAGCACAGATAAAAACATTAATCTTTTGCTTACTATACAGTATAGCAAAGTCAAATAATTACAAATTTGGAAATTTTTAGTGAATAATCCCGTGACTTTGCTATTTTGCGAAGATAACGATTTATATTATAATAGTTGCCATGGTTTCAACATACATAGCAGATAGATTGTGGGAGAAGTGTGATTTGTTAATATTAACACCAATTCATATTAGGAATCTTTATTAAATAAAGTTATGTGAATATTTTTATTTGTTCATGTATTTAAAAAAATAAGCATTTTTATCAAGATGAAATAGATGAGGGTACACAAGTCCTTTGTTGAAACTACTAAGCCACCATATTCTATTTTTCTAAATTTTAAAAAATGTGGGACATCTACCTTAAATTTCAATACCAGTGAGATTCATAGAGATGAAGATTTTTCAGGAAGATTAAAATGTTAACATGAAAAAGATTATGGGAAACACAAACTCACCTGAGAAACAGCATATCAAACTCTATAAAACAAAACACTTTATAATAATTGAATATCAAGTTTAAAGGATGAACCTCAAAAATGTTTCTTATCCACCCAGCCAATATGATACCTCTGAGAAGTCAAAGTGTGTGAAAGTGTTAGTCATTTAGTCATGTCTGACTCTTTGTGAACCTGTGGACTGTAGCCCGCCAGGCTCCTCTGCCCACGGAATTCTCTAGGTGAGAATATTGGAGTGGGTAGCCATTCACTTCTTAAGAGAATCTTTCTGACCCAGGGATCAAACTCAGGTCTTCCACATTGCAGGAAGGTTCTTTACAATCTAAGCCACCAAGGAAGCCTTGAGGAAGCACAAGCTTTTGTCAGTTCTGTGCAAAACAGTCATATAATAGGAAAGATGAAAAGATATTTTTGTTAACCTAAGATTACTTTATATAAAGTCATGTTTTCAAATATATATCCTTATGGGTGCTATGTTGGATATTACCACTTATACTATACAGGATCTTACTCCCATCTTTGCTTCAGTTTCTAATTGAATGGCAAATGTGATTACATGATCTAATCTAATTTAGATCTTTAATTTTTACTTCTAAATTATTTTATGAACCTTATAAATCTATTGAAAATAAAATATGCAATGTTGTTTGATAACATTTTACCTACAGTAGAACTTGGAGCAGGAAATGGCAACCCACTCGAGTATTCTTGCCTGGAAAATCTTGTGGACAGAAGAGACTGGCAGGCTACAATTCATGCATTTGCAAAGAATCAGACATGACTGAGTGAACACAATATAACTTATTTCAAAACTGGAATCAATCCTCTCAGAATCTGTCTCCTCTTTATCAGCTACATTTATTTAGTACTCAAAATCCTTCTTCCAAACTCCTGTGAATGTTGATTATTTTGACCTCTTCCCATGAGATATGAATGTTCTTTTATGGCATCTAAAATGGCAAATCCATCCCAGAAAAGTTTCAACCTACTTTGCCCAGATCCATCAGAGGGATCACTATTTATGGAAGCTATAGCCTTACGAAATGCATTTATTAAATAATGACTTGGAAGTTGAAATCATTCCCTTACCCATGGGCTGCGAAATGAATATTGTGTTAGCAGGCATCAAAAAGAATATTAATCTCATTGTTCATCTCTATCAGAAGTCTTTGGTGACTATGTGCATTGTCAATTAGCAGTATTATTTTGGAAGGAATTTTTTTTTCTTCTTCTTCTTCTTCTGAGCAGTAGATTTCAACAATGGGCTTAAAAAAGAAACTTCCCTGGCGGTCAGTGGTTAAGACCATGCTTCCACTGCAAGGGGCATGACTTTATCACTGATTGGGGAACTAAGATCCCACATGCCATGTGGCTTGGCCAAAAAAAAAAAAAAACACAAATATCAGCTAACTATGTTGTAAACAAATCTGCTGTCATCCAGGCTTTGTTGTTCAATTTATAGAACTCAGGCAGAATAGATTTAGCATAATATTAAAGTTCCTAAGTTTTTCAGAATGGTAAATGAATACTGTCTTCAACTTAGTCACCAGCTGGATTAACCTCTAAGAAGAGAGTCTGTCCTTTGAAACTTTGAAGCCAAACATTGGCTGCTCCTTTCCAGCTATGAAAGTCTTAAATAGTGTCTTCTTTCAGTAGAAGGCTGTTTTGTCTACATTGAAAATCTATTGTTTAGTGTATCTACCTTAATTAACTAGCTAGATCTTCTGGATAACTTGCTACAGCTTCCATATCAGGTTTGCTATTTCACCTTACACTTTCATGTTCTGTAGATGGTTTCTTGCCTTAACCCCCATGAACCAACCTTTGTTAGCTTCAAATTTTTCCTTCAGTTTTCTCACCTCACTCAGCCTCCATAGAATGTGCAAGAGTTAGGGTTGTGCTCTAGATTTGTCTCTGGCTTAAGTGGATGTTGTAACTAATTTGATCTATCCAGACAACTAAAACTTTCTCAATATCAGCAATTCGGCTGTTTAGCTTCCTTTTCATTAGTGTCTTCATAGGAGTAGTAATTTAACTTTGCTTAAAAACTTTCTTTTGCATTTCCTTTGCACTGGCAAACTTTTTGTACAAGAGGACTAGCTTTTGGCTTATCTAAACTTTCACATGCATAAGCTTAATCATTTCTAGCTTTTGATTTGTACAGAGAGACCTGTAACTGTTCTTTTCACTTGAACACTAAGAGACTTTTGTAGGTTTATTATTGCCTAATTTCAATATAGTTTTGTCTCAGGAAACAGGGAAGCTCAGAAAGGAGGAGGTGAGTGAACAGCTGACCCCTGGAGCAGTGCAAACAAAAGTAACATTTATCCACATTTATTAAAACTGTTATATTATATGAGCGTGATTAATGGTACCCAAAAACAATTACAACAGTAACCTCAAAGATTACTAATCACAAATCACCATAATATAAGAATAACGAGAAAGTTTGAATTATTGGGATAATTACGAAACTGTGACACAAAGGCATGAAGTGATGAAATACTGTTGAAAAACCGGTGCCCATAAACTTGTTCTTCCTCTCTGCAGGATTGACACAAACCAGCAATTTGTGAAAAATGAAATAAAATACAGCAAAATGAGATATATGTCTATTCTTCCTTTTATTGCTTAATTAAAGGACTATTCAGCACAGTTCAGTCACTCAGCCCTACCAACTCTTTGCGATCTCATGAATTGCAGCACGCCAGGCCTCCCTGTCCATCACCAACTCCCGGAGTTCACTCATACTCACGTCCATCGAGTCAGTGATGCCATCCAGACATCTCATCCTCTGTTGTTCCCTTCTCCTCCTGCCCCCAATCCCTCCCAGCATCAGAGTCTTTTCCAATGAGTCAACCCTTCGCATGAGGTGGCCAAAGTACTGGAGTTTCAGCTTTAGCATCATTCCTTCCAAAGAAATAAAAGGGATGATCTCCTTCAGAATGGACTGGTTGGATCTCCTTGCAGTCCAAGGGACTCTCAAGAGTCTTCTCCAACACCACAGTTCAAAAGCATCAATTCTTCGGCTCTCAGCCTTATTCATAGTCCAACTCTCACATCCATACATGACCACAGGAAAAACCATAGCCTTGACTAGATGGAACTTAGTTGTCAAAGTAATGTCTCTGCTTTTGAACATGCCATCTAGGTTGGTCATAACTTTTCTTCCAAGGAGTAAGCGTCTTTTAATTTCATGGCTGCAGTCACCATCTGCAGTGATTTTGGAGCCCAAAAAAATAAAATCTGACACTGTTTCCACTGTTTCCCCATCTATTTCCCATGGAGTGATGGGACCAGATGCCATGATCTTCATTTTCTGAATATTGAGCTTTAAGCAAACTTTTTCACTCTCCTCTTTCACTTTCATCAAGAGGCTTTTTAGTTCCTCTTCATTTTCTGCCATAAGGGTAGTGTCATCTGCATATCTGAGGTTATTGATATTTCTCCCGGCAATCTTGATTCCAGCTTGTGTTTCTTCCAGTCCAGGGTTTCTCATGATGTACTCTGCATAGAAGTTAAATAAGCAGGGTGACAATATACAGCCTTGACGTACTCCTTTTCCTATGTGGAACCAGTCTGTTGTTCCATGTCCAGTTCTAACTGCTGCTTCCTGACCTGCATACAGACTTCTCAAGAGGAAGGTCAGGCAGTCTGGTATTCCCATCTCTTTCAGAATTTTTCACAGTTTATTGTGATCCACACAGTCAAAGGCTTTGGCATAGTCAATAAAGCAGAAATAGATGTTTTTCTGGAACTCTCTTGCTTTTTCCATGATCCAGCGGATGTTGGCAATTTGATCTCTGGTTCCTCTGCTTTTTCTAAAACCAGCTTGAACATCAGGGAGTTCACAGTTAACATATTGCTGAAGCCTGGCTTGGATAATTTTGAGCATTACTTTACTAGCATGTGAGATGAGTGCAATTGTGCGGTAGTTTGAGCATTCTTTGGCATTGCCTTTCTTTGGGATTGGAATGAAAACTGACCTTTTCCAGTCCTGTGGCCACTGCTGAGTTTTCCAAAGTTGCTGGCATATTGAGTGCAGCACTTTCACAGCATCATCTTTCAGGATTTGAAATAGTTCAACTGGAATTCCATCACTTCCACTAGCTTTGTTCGTAGTGATGCTTTCTAAGGCCCACTTGACTTCACATTCCAGGATGTCTGGCTCCAGATGAGTGATCACACCATCATGATTATCTGGGTCATGAAGATCTTTTTTGGACAGTTCTTCTGTGTATTCTTGCCACCTCTTCTTAATATCTTCTGCTTCTGTTAAGTCCATACTATTTCTCTCCTTTATCGAGCCCATCTTTGCATGAAATGTTCCCTTGGTATCTCTAATTTTCTTGAAGTGATCTCTAGTCTTTCCCATTCTGTTGTTTTCCTCCATTTCTTTACATTGATGGCTGAAGAAGACTTTCTTATTTCTTCTTGCTATTCTTGGAACTCTGCATTCAGATGCTTATATCTTTCCTCTTCTCCTTTGCTTTTTGCCTCTCTTCTTTTCACAGCTATTTTTAAAGCCTCCCCAGATAGCCACCCAAGTAAGATGGTAGGTGTTACAAGAGGGCATCAGAGGGCAGACACACTGAAACCATACTCACAGAAAACTAGTCAATCTAATCACACAAGGCCACAGCCTTTTCTAACTCAATGAAACTAAGTCATGCCCATGGGGCAACCCAAGATGGGTAGGTCATGATCGAGAAGTCTGACAGAATGTGGTCCATGGGAGAAGGGAATGGCAAACCACTTCAGTATTCTTGCCTTGAGAACCCCATGAACAGTATGAAAAGGCAAAACAATTGGATACTGAAAGAGGAACTCCCCAGGTCAGTAGCTACCCAATATGCTACTGGAGATCAGTGGAGAAATGACTCCAGAAAGAATGAAGAGATGGAGCCAAAGCAAAAACAAGACCCAGCTGTGCATGTGATTGGTGATAGAAGCAAAGTCTGATGCTGTAAAGACCAATATTTCATAGGAACCTGGAATGTCAGGTCTACGAATCAAGGCAAATTGGAAGTGGTCAAACAGGAGATGGCAAGAGGGAACATCTACATTCTAGGAATCAGTGAACTAAAATGGACTGGAATGGGTGAATTTAACTCAGATGACCATTATATCTACTACTGTGGCAGGAATCCCTCAGAAGAAATGGAGTAGCCATCATGGTCAACAAAAGAGTTCGAAATGCAGTACTTCAATGCAATCTCAAAAATGTCAGAATGATCTCTTTTCATTTACAAGGCAAATCATTCAATATCACAGTAATCCAAATCTTTGCCCCAACCAGTAATGATGAAGAAGCTAAAGTTGAACGGTTCTATGAAGACCTACAAGACCTTTTGTATGTAACACTCAAAAAAGATGTCCTTTTCATTATAGCGGACTGGAATGCAAAAGTAGGAAGTCAAGAAACACCTGGAGTAACACGCAAATTTGGCCTTGGAATGCAGAATGAAGCAGGGCAAAGACTAATAGAGTTTTTCCAAGAAAATGCACTGGTCATAGCAAACACCCTCTTCCAACAACACAAGAGAAAACTCTACACATGGATATCACCAGATGGTCAACACCAAAATCAGATTGATTATATTCTTTGCAGCCAAAGATGGAGAAGCTCTATACAGTCAACAAAAACAAGACCAGGAGCTGACTGTGGCTCAGATCATGAAGTCCTTATTACCAAATTCAGACTTAAATTGAAGAAAGTAGGGAAAACCGCTAGACCATTTAGATATGCCCTAAATCAAGTCCCTTATAATTATACAGTGGAAGTGAGAAAAAGATTTAAGGTCCTAGATCAGATAGATAGAGTGCCTGATGAACTATGGAATGAGGTTCGTGACATTGTATAGGAGACAGGGATCACGACCATCCCCATGGAAAAGGAAAAGAAATGCAAAAAAAGAAAAAAAAAAGGACTATTAATTTAATAAACTTAATTTAATAAACTTATAATAAAATATCATTTTAATAATTTTTTTCTTAAAGTACATAATAGGAGCCCAAATTTTGTGACTCAACATATATTTCTTAAAAATAATTTGAAGCCATTTTTTATGTGAGATACATAACATACTCCTTTTAGATGAAGAATAAAATATGTTCTGTGAAAGTATGCAAAATAACATCAACAAATGTAATCCTTTCATCATTAAAAAATATTATAATTTTTTTTCTGATGACTAGTACTCTCTATGAAAAACTTAAAGCCTCTCAAGTTGCAGAAATCTATAAAATTCAATGCAGTTCTAATAAAAATAATACATTATCTTCTTTAAAAATGTAGTAATGAAAATATCATTTTACTCTCTAGAGAGCCATCTTTCTAGATACTCCATGGTACAGAAGAAAATGAAGTGTTTCAAGCAATTCTATTATTAATGATCCTGAACAGGATTATTCATCATGAGATTAAAAATTCCTCAGCATATTATTTCATCTTTCAAGAAAGTATTCTTCAAGTCTGGATCATAAAACTACTCACTTCCATTTTTTCACTTAGAATATGAGAAACTAGTGACAGTATCTGATTCTTCAAACATTTGAAAGGATCACTGCATCACTGATCCTGTTCACACTCTCCACACTGTTTGCTGAACCCAGGGTAGGCAAGACTTGAGCTAAGAGGCTGAAAGAAGACACAAGGGGCCATAGGAACTGCAGACACCTTTCTTCTCTCCTGGCTGGCACAACTGCCATAATATAGCCTCTCTCCTGGCTTATGCAGAGGCTGTATAATCAGCCATAATATAACCATAATGTAGTAACAACATAGTCACAGCATAACCTCATATAACATAACCATGGTGTTGCTCCAACGTGGCCCCAATGCGGCAGCTGCTAAGTCACTTCAGTCGTGTCTGACTATGTGCGACCCCATAGACGGTAGCCCACCAGGCTCTGTCGTCCCTGAGATTCTCCAGGCAAGAACACTGGAGTCAGTTGCCATTTCCTTCTCCAATGTATGAAAGTGAAAAGTGAAAGTGAAGTCGCTCAGTCGTGTCTGACCCTCAGCGACCCCATGTGCCAGGGTCCAGCCCCGGTGGATCCAGGGAATTCAATGTGGGGACAGAGTTGGCATCTTATGAAAGAACTATTTAATTAGAGATATAAAGAGAGATTAGGAAAGAATAGTGTAGTAGGAAAATGAGTGGAGAAAAGAGGCTGAATAACTTGGTTTATGCGAAGAACCAATAAAAGTCCGAGACAAGGATTTTGCACTACCTACATAGGCCACAGGTGTCTTCCCAGTCTCCCGAAGGAGTGGGGACACAAAGTATCCCCCTGTTCAGATCTTAGAAGCCCAGGCAAAATTAGTAGGCTTGGCAAGCCTCTGTGTTCCAGATGGGAATTCAGCCAGAAAAGAAGAGAATGAGAAAAAACCACATGGGGGAAACCAGTCTTTCCAGGAACTGGTCTGTTTCTTTATTTTCCAGGTCCACTTTTATACTTTTAGTTGCACATACAGATACATGTGTTCTCAGCATATCTTTGTTCTTACGAGGGTCTTACGTTTGTTTTACAATATCTTCTGGTCTGGAGACCGATTAACATCTTATGGCCCCACCTTTCTTTCTATAGATAAAGGTTAATCGATCAGAAAACTTGTTTCCCCTTAAGATCTATTTAGTCTTAAGATAGTGATAAAGTTACATTTTTACATAGCAAGGACACAATGATTTATAACAAAGAAAGAGGAGTACAGTGATCTATAACAAAAGAGAAAATTCATAAATCAAAAAGTCTAGTATTGCTAACATCAAAACTACTATATTTCTTTTTCTACATTCCAATTACATTGATTAACATACTCCCAGGTGCCCAAGGATATGGAGGCCTGGCTGCAATCATTTACTCAGCAATGAAACTCTTCACCAACATGATTTTTATCTTTAGAAAAACCCTATGCTAACTAAGACTTTCAAAATACTCCAAACTCTCTGTGCTGTTTATGGTTGAGAGTTTGTAAACAATCATGTACGTAGTAGCAAGAGTGTGGATAATCCGGTCACACAAGCTAGTCTGCCAACAGAGAGGTTTGACCTGAGACACTTCTTTTATATGCAGGAGACTATTATCTGGAGCTCTAAGTTAATTTTCCAGAGAGAGGTGGTCAGGGATAGCCCCTGTTAATGTCAGAAGAGTAGGTGAAAGCATAATGCAGTAAGGTAGGCAGACTCTGGTTTTGGGGCAGATGCATGAGCAGATCCACCGAGGCTCCCTTAAGGCCCAACTTGCCTTTGCCTGTCAGGCCCCTTAACCTCATGACCTTTGCCACGGGCAGGACTCCTCGTGCTGGCTCCCGGCACCCATGGACTGCAGCCTTCCAGGCTCCTCCATCCATGGGAGTTTCCAGGCAAGAGTACTGGAGTGGGGTGCCATTGCCTTCTCTGAATGCAGCAGCAGCCAGGGCTTTCATGGTGGTAGCTCCTGTACACACACACACACAACCTTCAGGGCTTTTCCAGGTGGAGCCTATGTAAGAAAATTAGCCCATGTTCAAGCAAGTACTTTGAGAAGTGTATGCGCAGTGCTATAAATGATTTCAGCTGTTACATAACTGTGGAAAGTCATTGTTTACAGAACATGGGGTGAGAGATCATGAGAGCATGGGGCAAGAGAGCCTGACTGGCGCCATCTTGTTTATTTCCCCACTGTCACGTTTCTCTTTAAAGAACTCTAAATGTCTGAGTATCAGGACACTGAAATTCTTGATCATATAATATTAATTATAGAAAATTTTTTTTAAATTGGCCCTTAATAACTTTATTTTTAAACATGCCATGATTTTCTGTAGACATGGAAAATCTCAAAATTCTAGTTAAAGGTAAATATTACTAAAAAATGAGTTTTATACTATAAAGATGATTTATAGTCATCAGCACAGCATTAAATTGTTACTTAAATCATTTTTGTCCTAACTATTCCAGGGGTATAAACATACGAAGAATATAGATGGTAATAGACTGCTTTTTTAATCCTTAATTTCTCAATAATCCCTACTAATGATAAAGTAATGAATTCTTTTTAAAAACTTTCCAAATAGGCTATGAGCTGTCATATGAATTCATGAGATCAGTATCAGGGTCATTATTTGGAAATTTAAAAAAAAAAGTTTTGCCCATATGCATACTCTTAAATAGATGATTTTGCTGTATTTAAGTCATCTAAGAGAGTCATCAAAAGCCAATCTTATTTTCCAAATATGTGAAAGGTAAAAACAACATAAATATCTAAGATTAAAAAAAAATGTAAGTAACATAGATTCCATTGTGAATAGACAATAGAATGAAATAAAGAAAGAAGAAAAGAAGATAAGGGAAAAATTAAAAAATATCAGTCTATAAATTTCATTTCCCTCTTGGATAAAACTGGTGGGTTTGAGGGGTCAGCATAGGGCGGTTGTTACAGTCCTTCCTCACTGTGGACTTCATGAATTATGGGAGTAAACACTTCAGCGTTAGGTGGGTACAATTTCATTATTGAATTTTTCTTATTGGGCATGATTGGGCTCAATGGTAAAGAATCCACCTGCCAATGCAGGAGATGCAGATTTGATCCCTGGCTTGGGAAGAATCCCTGGAGAAAAAAGGGGCAACTCATTTCAGTATTTTTACCTGGGAAATCCCCTGGACAGAGGTGCCTAGTAGGCTGCAGTCCATAGGTTGCAAAGTGTCAGACATTACTGAGCAACTGAAAACATATACATGCACTGTGTATTTCACATTTTCACATATACTATTTAAGTAGGATAGCAAAATGCCTTAAAAGAATGTATCACTTTAGGATTTTAGCTTTTTTTCTTGGTTGCATAAGCTACCACTGGAGAAAATATAACTATCTTCTCCTCCAAAATAAACTTTATGAAGAACACAGCCCTTGAAAAATAAAAGAGAAGATTATTGCCTATGCTTAACAAAGAGTACAAGGAAAGTTACGACCAATCTAGATAGCATATTCAAAAGCAGAGACATTACTTTGCCAGCAAAGGTCCATCTAGTCAAGGCTATGGTTTTTCCAGTACTCATGTATGGATGTGAGAGTTGGACTGTGAAGAAAGCTGAACGCTGAAGAATTGATGCTTTTGAACTGTGGTGTTGAAGAAGACTCTTTAGAGTCCCTTGGACTGCAAGGAAATCCAACCAGTCCATTCTAAAGGAGATCCGTTCTGGGTGTTCTTTGGAAGGAATGATGCTAAAGCTGAAACTCCAGTACTTTGGCCACCTCATGCGAAGAGTTGACTCATTGGAAAAGACTCTGATGCTGGGAGGGATTGGGGGCAGGAGGAGAAGGGGACGACAGAGGATGAGATGGCTGGATGGCATCACTGACTCCATGTATGTGAGTCTGAGTGAACTCCGGGAGTTGGTGATGGACAGGGTGGCCTGGCGTGCTGCAATTCATGGGGTCCCAAAGAGTCAGACATGACTGAGCGATGTTACTGAACTGAACTGAACAAAGAGTATAGCAAAATACTTTGTCCTTGATTTGTTTTCTTGAAATAGTGGAACTAGAAGAGCTGTTGAAGCTATTGTTAGCCATGAAAGTACACTGAGAGTTCAGCACAAGATTATTTTATATTCTTTCTTTTTTTTGCTTTTATTTTATTTTGTCTTACTTTCTTTGTTCCTTATCTTATATGAACAGTTACCATTGGCAACATCTTAACATTTAATGCCATCATGTCATTTTATTTTAGTTCAGAAAGTTGGACACATTATCTAAAATAATTAGATATTCTTAGACTAATCATATTTAAAGGCCTGATTTAATCAAAACTTTCCTGAACATCAAGTTCTAGAAATTTCTTTAATGAAGAAAATGTTTTGGTATAAAGTAACAATGGAAGGGCTTTTTTAAAGTAAGGAAAATTTGTAAAATGAAAATGTTTAAATCAATTTAGATGGTGTGTATTACCAATAACCCAGACTCCTGCAGTTAATTTTCCATACTTATATTTCTCAAGATCCAGGCAAAGTATACTAGCACCTATCTCTTCCTAATACTTGCACCCATATTGCATGACTCCTAGAAGTAGATAGAAACAATAGTGCATAATATAATATTTTTAATAACATTATTGGAGGGATCTTATTGTCCAAAAGCATGCTGGACTAAAAAGGCCATAATAACTTTTAATATACTTCCCGGAATAGAGTGCAGAGAAAAGTCATGGTGATAAGCATGTGAGGATTGTAACCACCACGGGAGCATGTGATGATCTGTTTTAGCATATATTCAATTTCTTTTGCCAGAGCAATGTATAATTTAGGGGCTTTTTAAAATTAGTTCCAAAGATGAATAATACCATACCAAGTAGGAGATAATTACTCTATCAGATAAAGAGATTTGTAAAATTGCAATTTTTAGAATCATTGACTTTAATCAGTAGTATGAGTTTAGAGGTATGATGACATCTCATCTCAGACATTTTAAGTCAAGAATATTTTCTCTAAAATCTCTTTCTCCAAAATTATGAGATGGGAAGTAGAAGAGGTATTATCATTAACCCTCAGGCACTGTTTACAGTGATATGCTCTTTTATTTTAAAATTATGTGCCCAGACTTCTCTGGTGGTCCAGTGGTTAAGAATCAGCCTGTCAATGTAGGCGACATGGGTTCTATCCCTAGTCTTAGAAGATTCAATATGCAACAAAGCAATTAAACCCATGCCACAAAAACTGACCCCTTGAGCCCCAACTACTGAAGGCCAGGAGCCACAACTAGTGAAGCTCAGGGACTTAGAGCCCATGCTCTGCAACAAGAGAAGCCACCGCACACTGCAATTAAAGAATAGCCCCCAATTGTTGCAACTAGAGAAAGCTTGTGCACAGCAACGAAGAGCTAGCATAGCCATAAATAAATGTGCGTGTGTGTGTGTGCTAAGTCTCTTCAGTCATATCTGACTCTTTGCGTTCCTATGAACTGTAGCCCTCCAGGTTCCTCCGTTCATGGAATTCTCCAGGCAAGAATACCAGAGTGAGTCGCCATACCCTCTTCCAGGGAATCTTCCTGACCCAGGAGTTGAACCTGTTTCTCTTACATCTCCGGCATTGGCAAGCGGATTCTTTACCACTATTGCCACCTGGGAACCCCATAAATAAACCATTTAATTAAAAAAAATAAAAGCATGTACCCAGTAGCAAACTGCTGAATATCTAGTCAAGGTATTATGTGTATGTTGTGTGTGTGCATACATGCTCAGTCCTGTTGATCTGACCCCATGGACTATAGTCCACCAGGTTCCTCTGTCCATGGGATTCTCCAGGCAAGAACACTGGAATGGGTTGCCATGCCCTCCTCCAGGTGATCTTCCTGACCCAGGGATTGAACCAGGGTCTCCTGCATCTTCTGCGTGACAGGTAGATTTTTTACCACTGAGCCACCTGGGAAGCTGTGGTGGGCTGAGACTTAAACAATTGGAAAGCTTTCTTACCTTTTTTTAAAAAATGACAAAAGGAAAATAATTTTTTGTCTAAAAGATCTTTGACGACCAAAGAGTTCACATAGTTTATTCTATAGATGAGAAAACTGAGTCCTAGTGAGGATGTGAAATACCTAGCATCACACATTTATTTGGTTGCGGAACAAAGAAAAATCTGAAATAAAAATTATTGAACAAATTAATATCTGGCTACCAGAATCTGACTGGAATAACTCTAAAATGAGAAACAATATGGCAGTAGAGAAGACTGCATTGCTTTAAAGCCCAAGTATTTTCTTTCCTCAATATATGTGAAAGAGAAATCTTAGAAAATTCTGATCTCCATATATGCATGAAAGCTTTTTTTTAAATAAAAATTCTACATGAATCACTACTAGTTTTATTTTCCTTCTTATCAACTCTTATTTTTACAGTAGATAGCAGACAATTAGGAAACAATTGCTAGAGTATATCATTCAAGGAAAAAAGTAAGGTAATGTCAATTCCTCATTTTCCTCTTTGCCAAATTACAGATATTATGTTAGTCTAAATTAAGTTATTATACAGTAATAACCTATACTTAAGTGTACAAAAAAGCCAAGTTAATGAACTGTATAAAATGTGCAGATATCTGAATGAATTTTATATTTCTTTGCAGTATTTCAAGTCCCACAATTATCACTACCCTCCATTTACACAAGTTATGTTGCTTTTCTATTAAAAAATAAAAAATATCTACAAGTGACCTTTAGCTTAATTTTCCTTAATATCCAATCTACAGCTTCAGGAGCACAAAAACCCCATTTATCTAATAACCATTTAATTGCTATATTACAAGGGCATGTTGTCTGAATTGCAAAAGTAGATATGCTGCTCTCTTTCCTGTCTCCTCACAATGCACCTCAGCACAGCGTCTTTTTTTTTTTAAGCACAGTTTCTTATCGTCCTCCTTGGAGCACTAATGTTGCTCACTACTGAAGGGGGAAAACAATTTTCCTCCTCAGGATGGACATATTTATTATACCTTTAGGAGAACCTAGGGGGAAAAAAAAAAAAAAAAAAAAACTAGTTTCTGTATAGTTCTGTTAGCAAGCACTATTGCTACCAGAAATTCAACATAAATTCCCATTAAGACGTGTTAACTCTTTCTGTCTGTGAATTAGAGTAGCATTATGGTGATTTGGCTAGCACATTAAAATTTAATGGTAGATGTCTCCATACTTAACAGTCAATTCTTTGATAAACTACTTAGAATGTGACATAAAGGGTGAAAAAATAGTCCTAAAACGTATTGGTTATAAAATAAAATATTGTGAAATAGTAACAGATATTTTTAAAAAATGTTAAGGCAATATTCATTGTTAGTAAAAAAAAAACACTATTTAAATACAGATTCTACTGCTCATTCAGGGTCTCTAAACAAAGATTAATTTGTAATTTCAAGAAATGTGAATACAAACCTCTCTCTTTCTCTGTTTCTCTCTCTCTCCCTCCCTCCTTTCCTTCATTTCTTCCCCCCCTCCCCACCTTATCATTTAGATGTTTCTGGTTATTTATCTATATATTATTATGAGAATTTACATATCAGTGTTACTTTTTTCCCTATCAAGGCTTTTAGAAGATACACAGTTAACTTTAGAAAAAAATAATAGCTGATCATTTTAATTCTAAATGAGTTTTTTCTTGGTATTAAAGTGATTCTCT
Organism: Capra hircus; assembly: GCF_001704415.2. Taxonomy (NCBI): domain Eukaryota; kingdom Metazoa; phylum Chordata; class Mammalia; order Artiodactyla; family Bovidae; genus Capra; species Capra hircus. Next base: position 48,938,770 of record NW_017189517.1, read on the forward strand.
CATTGCTACATAGTTTTATCAGTTCCATCTGTAAATGAGAAAAAAATTACACTACATTCTGCAAAAATATTATATTTCATCACTACTGTATACAGTGAATTGTTTGCAAGATTTTTAGCGTTCTTTAAAATGTCATGTTGGTAGTACAGAAATTACATTAAAACTCTTAATTTGTATCTAGTGCCAGTAGGTTCGATATATGTAAATGGTGATTAAAACCAAATGCCCTTTTTCAGAAAAGAACAATCTGGTTTCCTTCTGCCAACACAATTAACCTAGAGAGTATTATGCTAAATGAAATAATGTGCATCACTATCTATAAAATAACTTTAAAGAAAAGAGCTCAGTTCCTTTGTGTACTTTCATTTATTTTTTATTCTTTTATCTAGCTTCTGACATCTTATCATCAGCATTAACAATGATACTTGCTGATCTTGTCAAATCTGTGACAATATGATGAACATCCCTAAATCAATTTCTCTTAAAACTAGTGTCTTCTGGAATGTGAACTAAAATTAACACTGTAATGTTAAATTTTGCTTTCAGTCATCTTTCCCTTATTTTTCAGAATGCTATCAGAAGTATTCCTTTTAAAGGATGACAGAGCTAACTCCAAAAATCATAGTCTATTTGAAATGCTTGTTCATAACATCACAGAAAAAAGTAAATTTTTTCAGGGATCTGTTTCAGCTGTTACTAGAGAATATTGCAAGCATTACTATGGTCATTAAATTAATATTAAATGAAATCAAAATATAAACCAAAAGATCAGAAAATCTCAAATGTCTAATGCGTGGAGTGGGTAATTGTCATTTATCAAAATCAGGTTTAAGGTGAACCACTCAGTATTTGATTGACTGAAATATAGTTGATCTTCAACTTTATATTAGTTTCAAGTGTACTACAGTGATTTGAATTTGCATAAAATATGAAATGATCAACACCATAAATATAGTAGCCATCTGTCCCCAAACAAAGTTACTACAGTTTTACTGACCATATTCCACATTCTGTATATTCCCATGACTTATGTATTTTGTAATTTAGGTTTGCAGCTCTTAATCCCCTTCACTTATTTCAACAGCCTAGACTCCTAACTTCTTTTAACCACATATTTATTGTCTGTATCTATTAGTTTGTTTTGCTTTTCTTTGTTTTGATTTTTAGATTCCTATCAGTAAGATCATATAGTATTTGTCTTTCATTGTCTGACTTATTTCACTTAGCCTGATACCCTCTAGATATACATCTATGTTATCTCTGTCAGCAAGACTTCATTTATTATGACTGAACAATATTCCATTATATATATATATATATATATATATATATATATATATATATATGAGTGAAGTCGCTCAGTCATGTCCGACTCTTTGCGACCCCATGGACTGTAGCCTACCAGGCTCCTCTGTCCATGGAATTTTCCAGGCAATAGTACTGGAGTGGATTGCCATTTCCTTCTCCAGGGGATCTTCCCAACACAGGGATTGAACCTGTGTCTCTAGCATTGTAGACAGATGCTTTACCATCTGAGCCACCAGGGAAGTCCATATATATATATATATATATATATATATATATATATATATATATATATATACACATACATAATAAAATCACATCTTCTTTATCCATTCATCTAAGGATGGTTACTTAGTTTGATCTCATATCTTGGCTATCATGATAAATGCTACAGTCAACACTGGTGTGCTATATCTTTCTGAATTAATATTTTCATTTTCTTTGGCCAAATACTCAGAGACAAAATTGTTCTTCATATGGTAGTTCTATTTTTAATTTTTTGAAGAACCTCCATACTCTTTTCCTGAGTGGTTGCATCAATTTACACTCCCACCAACAACACAGGAGGCTTCCCTTTTCTCCACATCCTGACCAACATGTGTTGTTTGTTGTCTTTTCTATGATAATTGTTTTGATAGGTGTGGATTGGTACCTCATTGTGGTTTTAATTTGCATTTCCCTGATTAGTGATATTGAGATCCTTTCATTTGTCTGCTGGCCATTTGTATGTTTTCTTTGGAAAAAAAAACAAGAAACGATTCAAAGTGAAAATGAAGGAAAGTCTCTCGGTCGTGTCTGACTCTTTGCAACCCTGTGGCCTATATACAGTCCATGGAATTCTCTAGGCCAGAGTACTGGAGTGGGTAGCCTTTCCCTTCTCCAGGGAATCTTCCCAACCCACAGGTCGAATCCAGGTCTCCCACATTGCAAGCGAATTATTTACCAGCTGAGCCACAAGTGAAGACCAAGAATGCTGGAGTGGGGGTAGCCTATCTCTTCTCCAGTGGATCTTCCTCACTCATGAATTGAACTGGGGCCTCCTGCATTGCAGGCAGATTCTTTACCAATTGAGTTATCAGGGAAGCCCAACTGTAGTTAAAGCGAAGTCACTCAGTCGTGTCTGACTCTTTGCCACCCCGTGGACTGTAGCCTAACAAGATCCTCCATCCATGGGATTTTCCAGGCAAGAATACTGGAGTGGGTTGTCATTTCCTTTTCCAGGGGATCTTCCCGACCCAGGGATCGAACCCAGGTCTCCTACACTGTAGGCAGCTGCTTTACCGTTTGAGCCACCAGGGAAGTTCTCAACTGTATTTAAACTATCAACTAATTTTTAATTGATTTTTTTGATGTTGAATCGTATGGGTTATTTGTATATTTTTAATATTAACCCCTTATCAGATATATCATTTGTAAACGTCCTCTCCCATTAAGTAGGGTGCCTTTTTGTTTGTCACTTAACATTTTAAACAGGCATTAGATACAATAAAACCACAACAGAACTATATACTGGAGTAGGCAATGGAAACCCACTCAGGTACTCTTGCCTGGAAAATCCCATGGACAGAGGAGCCTGGTAAGCTGCAGTCCATGGGGTCGTGAAGAGTTGGACAGGACTCAGCAAATTCACTTTCACTTTTCACTTTCATGCTTTGGAGGAGGAAATTGCAACCCACTCTAGTGTTCTAGCCTGGAAAATCCCAGGGACAGAAGAGCCTGATGGGCTGCCATCTATGGGGTCACACAGAGTCGGACACTACCGAAGTGACTTAGCAGCATCATCATCAGCAGAAGAATATACAATAAAACATTTAAAAACTCATACAGTCTCACAAAATACAGTGATATAGAGATCTAAATCTTGCCTACAGTACATTATGAGGAATACTAAGTTGTAACTGCCAAATCTCACACTAATGTTCAATTCAGAAATTACATATTTATAATTTGACTTTGCTTTTCTAATTTAAAATTTAAGTTAGCATGTCACATTACCTTATTTTAGAGCAGTCTTTTCTAGTTTATAAAGACTTTCATATACATTACTTACATCATTTTGAACATGAAGTAGATTTTCATGTTAGTTTACTTGCAGCTTAGTAAGGCAGTATTGGGAGAAGGCAATGGCACCCCACTCCAGTACTCTTGCCTGGAAAATCCCATGGACAGAGGAGCCTGGTAGGCTGCAGTCCGTGGGGTCATGAAGAGTCAGAGACGACTGAGCGACTTCACTTTCACTTTTTACTTTCATGCATTGGAGAAGGAAATGGCAACCCACTCCAATGTTCTTGCCTGGAGAATCCCGGGGACGGGGGAGCCTGGTGGGCTGCCGTCTATGGGGTCGCACAGAGTCGGACACTACTGAAGCGACTTAGCAGCAGCAGGAGCAGCAGCAAGGCAGTATTGTGATTTGGTGTCAAAGTAATAAAATATTGTTTAATCTGAAATTAAGTCTTTCTCTCCAGTGCTTATTTTGACCCTTCAACTCAATTTCTAAATGTATGCAACTGTTTTAGAATGATAGATAAAATGAGAAGATACGTAAATTGATGAACATTTTCAAACTTGTGATATCTGAATTCAGATTCCTTAAGTTCCTATATAAAATACTGCTTTAGAAAAAGTTTATTTCTCACACTGAGTAGCACCCATTTTTTGTGGTTTATCTGTTGTGAACCCAACTTTAATGATTTATTTGATCTTTCCTTGACATTCTTCTTATACTGGAAACATTTATGCCATTTATGCCATAAAGAACTTTTATGCTTTTGAATAAATACAGCAAAATCGTCATACTGAAATATCAATGAAAAGAGACCCAAGGACACTACTAATAGGGCAGCATATAATTTTTAAACAAATTAAATATACTATTAAATAAAAGATCAACGTTTTTCCTGTAATAAACATTTTTTGAATATCTAGAATTTTTTTTTTCTGTTTTACATAGTTACAAAAAAAGAGACATCAGTTGACAAATGTATACATTTTTGGAATTCTGGATAAACTCCCAAAGCAAGCTTCTCAGAACTGAGACTATGGATGAGTTGTAATAGTAGCAATAGAGATTAAAGTGTATGAGCTTGATAAATCCAATATTTCTATCTATCATTACTAAAAATGTTTCCTTCTTACTCCAGAATCAATTTTATCCCTGTGTGATGAGTATTGGGTCTCCACTGTTAGACAACCAAGGAAAGTCCTGCAATCATAGAATAATCTATTTTAGAAGTAGAATGTATCTTGCATGCATGCTCAGTCCCCACTGACTTTGCGACCCCATGGACTGTAGCCCTCCAGACCTTCTGTACATATAATTTTCCAGGTAAGAATACTGAAGTGGGTTGTTATTTCCTACTCCTGTGGATCTTCCCAACCCATTGATTGAACCCACGTTTCCTTCATCTCCTGCATTGGCAGGTGAATTCTTTACCACTGCACCACCTGGGAAGACCCTGATCAGCTATCCTGATTCTTCTCACTTTATTCCATCAAAGTGCCCCCATCAGCAAAGTAAAGTGAACGGACCATTCTGATGATATGAGACTTCCTCAAAGCATAATATTTCTTTTAAATATTATATTTTAATTGTTGAAATTCAAGAACACTTTGCATTCTAGTCCTCAATGTTTTTATTAAGAAAAATAAAAACAATATTTTCAATGCTGTAAGATTTTATTTATGCTATTGTCCCTAAATTAGAATCAGCTAAAGTCATTGTATTGTATACATTAAAAAAAAAAAAAAACTTTAAGCCAAAAAGACAGACATCATATGATTTCACTTATACGTGAAATCTAAAAGACACAGAAAACAAATAAACATTAAAAAAAAAAAAAACCGACTTACAGATACAGAGAACAAACTGGTGGTTACCAGAGAGGAGGGTCATGGGGAAGATGAATGTAATTGGTAAGGGAAATTAAGACTTACAAACTTCCATTTATAAAATAGATACAATTTTACAGGGATATACTGGACAGCAGAGAAAATATAGTCAAAATATTGTAACAACTTTGCATGGAGACAGGGTAATTAGATTTACCATGGTGATCATTTTTTAATGTATAAAAATATTGAATCAATATATTGTACACCTGAAGCTAATATCATATTATAAATATTATATTGATTATATAAAATACATACTGATTATATTGTAAATCAGTACTTCAACGAATCAGTCAAGACTCAAATTTAAGGCTCTCTAGTATCTGAATTTAGCCTAGTTAAAAAACTATAAAGATTTAAAATCAGAAGGGATTATATCAATTACAGAGTTCAAACACGTATGTCCATCTATCACCTCTTTAATAATCTTCAGTTTCAGATAAATCAGCTTTCTTTATCCTAAAGCACTTCTCTGCTTTTAATTTTTCAATTTAATATCACTTCTCTGCTTTTAATTTTTCAGTAATTCCTTAATGCTTATAAAAAAATGACTGAAATACCTTCATGTATAATTCTTTTTTTTATTATATATGATTCTTATAATCTGTCACCATCATTGTATTGGTCATCTCTTCATGTCTTTTCTTATGTGCTCTTTTCCCCTTCAACTGTTAACTATGAATGTTCTGACAAAAGGAGCTTTACTTTCATGCCTGTGCAGCAGGCCAGCTCTTCCCACTCACTGCCGATATCCATCCCACTTTGTACCAAACCATCCAATCTCTATTAGACTTTCCTTTGTTTCCTTAGCCCTCAAAATCACCTCAGTGCTTGAACTAGCACCTTTGAATGTAATTATTTGTTTATATACTTGTGTTCTCCATTAAAATATCAGAGCCTTAATGGCAGAATTCCTGTGACATTCATCTTCATTTCTGCAGTGCTTAGCACAGTATCTGACACAAGATTTGTAGCTGTTTAGTTGTCCAGTCATATCCGACTCTTTGCAACCCCATGGACTGTAGCCTGCCAGTGTCCTCTGTCCATGGGATTTCCCAGGCAGGAATACTGGAGTGGGCTGTCACTTCTTACTCCAGGGCATCTTCCCAACCCAGTGATGGAACTCACTTCTGCATTAAAGGCAGATTCTTTACCTCTAAGCAACCAGGGAAATCAGACACAATATTGGAGCCTCAAAGCTTTTTGAGAACCATGTTAAATAGCATTGGTATTATAAAGGAATTTAAAGATTAGTTCTACATTTACATTTAAATTTTTTTTGTTGTTTTTTGGCCATGCTGCACGGCATGTGGGATCTTAATTTCCCAGTCAAGGATCAAACCCATGCCCCATGTAGTGGAAGTGCAGAATCTCAACCACTGCACCGCCAGGGAAGTCCCCTATATTAAAAAAAAAGAAAATTGTGGCTCAAACAGTAGAAAGGATTGGCCAAGTTTATAAGTCTGGGGTTTTGTTTGGGATGGAAGAGATTCTTTAATTCAAGTAGAAAGTCTAAGATGTGACTTTTAGCATCTGTTTTAGATATTTACATAGGATCTATCTTGATGGCATCTAGGCATGCAGATGAAAACATTAGGTTTATAATGATAAAATTATTTTTAACGCAACCAATTGCCCAATTGACTTGAAATTTTAGCAGAAAAAAATGCCTAATGTTTTCTTGTATGTTATAGCATTGTGAGTTTGATAAAACCAGAAACATATGAATTATACAGATTAAAAAGCTCAATAGAATATTTTAAAATTCACTTTGGAAATATTTGAGGTTTGAAGAAGTAGGAAGTCTTAAGAGAAAACTTAATACTTTGGTAAGTAGCACTACTGTATTTCCATAGTCATAATTTCCCTTATAAAACTTCTACTCATTTTGTGGCATAATATTTGCATTGCTGCATTGCCATAGCTTTTAGTTAATTTTAGCAAAGTTCTATCTCTGTCATGTTTAAAATAATTATTGATAAGAAGTCTTAATTCATAATCTATCATATTAGAGGCTCCTAAAAGTCCCTTTGCTTAAATACGTATGTATTTCCCAGGTGACTCAGTGCATATTTCTATCACATCCTCATTCTATCTTTCCTTACCTGCCTATTTACCTATGAGGTCTGTGTTCTGTTCCTCGGACATTTTGTAGAAAATAAATCAACTTCCTGAATGAAGAGATGAATGAGTGAATCTTTTAAAAGTGCACATGCTCCTAGAAGAGTCAATACACTATTGAGTGCGTGTGTGCTAAGCTGCTTCAGTCTTATCCAGCTTCTTGTGACTCTATGAACGGTAGCCCACCAGACTTCACTGTCCATGAGATTCTCCAGGCAAGAATACTGGAGTGGGTTACCATTTCCTTCTCTGGGGGATCTTCCTGACCCAGGGATTAAACCTACATCTCTTGTGTCTCCTGCATCAGGAGGTGGTGTTTTTTTTTTTTTTTTTTTTTTTTTTTTACCATTAGAGCCACCTGGGAAGCCCAGATAATACTATGAATAACACAATAATTTGAAATAATGTGTTGCATTTGTCAAACAATCTGGAAATATAGAGTTCATGGAGAAGGGGCTAGTTAAGGGTAAATTAGATTAAGGCTTAAGTACTTGAAGTAATGCATTGAAAGAAAATGAAAGTGAAAGTTGCTCAGTCTTGGGTTGCCATTTCCTTCTCCAGGAGATCTTCCCAACTCAGGGATCGAACCTAGGTCTCCCACATTTCAGGTGGATTCTTTACCACCTGTGGCACAAGGGAAGCCCTGAAATACTGCATGGAAATAAGAAAATGGATTAATGTCATCTACCATTGTATTCAACTTGTAAGTAACTTGGCCATGCTTTATTGGACTCAGAAGATAAGATAAATCACTTTTTATATATCAGAAACCATACTGACATTCATGAGAAAAGTGCTATTTTAAAGAGTATGTAAAAAAGATGAGAACTGAATTGAGGGATGACTGAACTGAATTGATAAGTATTACCTTCCTATCAAAACATGTTTGCCATCCTACAGACCTGTGTTTTATTTTTAATATTTGTTTTAGTGATTAAAGAATTACAGATAGCTTCAGAAGTTAATGGTATTTCAACTTGACTAATACTTCTTGATTAGTTAGTCACATATACTTTTTAGTTAATTGCCATGTAAAATAGCAGTCAAATATAATTATCCTTACTAGGTTTTTAAGCTTATTTACAGTATTAGATTTTTGAGAAATTATGTCATATAATTAAATTTTTAGAAATATAGGCTATGTGAACACATTATAAAAATTTTTTAATTTAAATTTACTTTAATTGAAGGCTAATTACTTTACAATATTGTATTGGATTCATGTTGATGTATAACTTAATTTTTAAGGTAACAACTAAAATGAAAATTGTATCATCTTTGACAAATTTTCCACTCAGAGTGTAATTGATTTTATCTGTCATTAATTCTAAGTGATCAGCAGATACTTGGAAATATGTGTGACATTTGGATATTTGCAAATAATTCAGAAGTTTTGAATGAAAAAAAGAGATGTCAACTAAATGTCTTAAAATTATGCTCATTTATTGCAATGTGATAAAATCTATGAATAATTATTTGCAGTATTAAAATAATTAAAATACTACATAATAATGTGATCTAGCAATACAAGAACTATGAACATCCAGATGTTCAAGCTGGTTTTAGAAAAGGCACAGGAACCAGAGATCAAATTGCCAATATCCACCGGAAAAAGCAAGAGAGTTCCAGAAACACATCTATTTCTGCTTTATTGACTATACCAAAGCCTTTGACTGTGCGGATCACAATAAACTGTGGAAAATTCTGAAAGAGATAAGAATACCAGACCACCTAACCTGCCTCTTGAAAAACTTATATGCAGGTCAGGAAGCAACAGTTAGAACTGGACATGGAACAACAGACTGGTTCCAAATAGGAAAAGGAGTATGTCAAGGCTGTATATTGTCACCGTGCTTATTTAACTTATATGCAGAGTACATCATGAGAAATGCTGGGCTGGAAGAAGCACAAGCTGGAATCAAGATTGCTGGGAGAAATATCAATAACCTCAGATATGTAGATAACACCACCCTTATGGCAGAAAGTGAAGAGGAACTAAAGAGACTCTTGATGAAAGTGAAAGAGGAGAGTGAAAACGTTGGCTTAAAGCTCAACATTCAGAAAACTAAGATCATGTCATCTGGTCCCATCACTTCATGGCAAATAGATGGGGAAACAGTGGAAACAGTGACAGACTTCATTTTTTTTTGGCTCCAAAATCACTGCAGATGGTGATTGCAGCCATGAAATGAAAAGACACTTACTGCTTGGAAGGAAAGTTATGACCAACCTAGATAGCATATTGAAAGGCAGAGACATTATTTTGCCAACAAAGGTCCCTCTGGTCAAGGCTATGGTTTTTCCTGTGGTCATGTATAGATGTGAGCATTGGATTGTGAAGAAAGTTGAGCACTGAAGAACTGATGCTTTTGAACTGTGTTGTTGGAGAAGGCTCTTGAGAGTCTCTTGGACTGCAAGGAGATCGAACCAGTCCATTCTAAAGGAGATCAGTCCTGGGTGTTCATTGGAAGCACTGATGCTGAAACTGAAACTCCAATACTTGCATTAATTAAATTCAAATTTAGAAGTACAAACTCTAAAGAATAACCTGAATTAATATTTTTCTACACTTTAAAATATTCATTGTTACCCAGAGAAATGTGGTGAAACTAATGCTTGCTGATACATTAGTTACTCCTTCCATAATGTGCCACATTTCAACTGTATAAAAATGCTTCATTGTCATACATTTTTAAAGTAAATATTTTAATGTAATTGAGCATTCAATATCTATTTAACATTAATACATAGTTTCTTTTTTAAACCACTTAAAAATGTTTTCAACTTTCTTTTTGAGTTCTTATTCCCCATTAATATTGATATTTGATGTTACTCAAAGTGCTGTGTAGTTTTAGATTCCAATGATGTTTTTAAATTACTGGTATTACAATAAGATATCCTGAAGTGAGACTTGGAAATCAATTTTCACCAGGGCTACAAAAACATATATTAAGAATAAGAAATTATAGGTCAGTCTCAAGAAGAACTGGGTCTTTTATGAGTGATATATTAAAACTTATATCTGAAACTAGTTAAAAGCTAGTTTAAAAACAAAAATTCTTGAAATAAGGTTTCGTCATGACCTGCACCATTTTATTATGAATTCTGAATGGAACATACAAGCTAAAACATTATAATTGTTTAAAATATTTTACTGATATAATAAAAGTGAGAAACATTAAAAAATGAAATACAAGATAGATTACCTATGTCTTTTAAATATACTGCTCGCTGGTTTGTGGTTGTTCTGTCTCTAAGTCCTGCCCAAATTTGCAATCCTCTGGACTGCAGCATGCCAGGTTCCTCTGTCCTCCACTATCTCTCAGAGTTTGCTCAAATTCATGTTCATTGAGTCTATAAAGCTATCTAACCATCTCATCCTCTGCCACCCACTTTTGCCTTTCCATTCCTTCTTTGCATGTCCCCAGGCCATGGGGTGAACATGAGTCCACACCCCGTGTGCCCAGACCTGTCCCTCGTCAGAGCATCCTAAGCAGCTGCCACAGAAGCTTCCACCTCCTCCTCCTCATCATCCACCTTCTCCTCTCCCCCCTCCTTCTATGGCTGCCACAGTAGCTGCTGTGACTCCCATCCCCTCTTGTCCTCATTCCTCTCCCAGTTCCTGCTCCTCCTCCCATCCCCAGCACCTGATGACCATCACTGCAGGGCAAAACCCTCAGCATGGGCTCCCTTCTGCTTTGGCCATGAAGACACTGGAAGAGCCCAATATTCCAATCCTTTGCAGCACATTTTGAATCTCAGGTTTGTTCTTCAATAAATTTGATATCCCTGCCAGGTTTGGGTCATTTTCAGATATGAGATCAAGCCCTGAGACTTTGGAGTGGGAGCACTGACTCCAAGACCCTAGAATACCAGAGAACTTACCCTAGGGAGAATAAAATAGTGAGAACTCACACAAACAAAACCACTTGAATACAAGACTCAGCATCACCCAATCACCAGTAGCACTCTGTGCAGGATGCCTCATCCAAACAACAAACAAAACACAAATACAAAACCAATCATCAGCAGACAGGATTACCACCTCACTCAGCCTTGCCCATCAGAGGAAAGCAACGCAAAGCAAAACAAACAAACAAAACTCAGCTCAAATCTCACCTTATAGGAAGTTTAGACAAACCACTGGACCAACCTTAGGAGGGCAGAAACCAAGAGGAATAAGGAATTCAACCTTGACAACTGGGAAAAAGAGACGTCAAACACAATAAGTTTAAAAATAATAATGAAAGGCGGAGGAATACTGCATAAATGGAGGAACAAACTAGAAACAGAGAAATCCAAATAAATGAAGAGGAAATAGGCAAACTACCTGAAAAAAGAATTCAGAATAATGACAGTAAAGATGATCAAAAACCTTGAAAAGAGGATGGAGAAAATGCAAGAATCAATTAACAAAAACCTAGAAGAATTAAAGAATAAACAGAGACAACACAATTATTGAAATTTAAAATACTCTAGAAGGAATCAATTGCAGAATATCTGAAGCAGAAGAATGAATTAGTGACCTGGAAGACAAAATGGTGGAAATAAACTTTGAAGAGCAGAATAAAGTAAAAAGAATGAAAAGAACTGAAGATAGTCACAGGGACTTCTGGGGAAATATCAAATGCACCAACATTCGAATTACAGGGATCCCTGAAGAAGAAGAGAAAAAGAAAGGGTATGAGAAAATTTTGGAAGAGGTTATAGTTGAAAATTCCCCCCAGCATGGAAAAGGAAATAGTCGATCAAGTCCAAGAGGCACAAAGAGTCCCATACAGGATAAACCCAAGGAGAAACATGCCAACACACATACTAATCAAACTAAAAAAGAATAAACACAAAGAAACAATATTAAAAAGCAGCAAGGGAAAAGGAACCAGTAACACACAACGGAAACCCCATACAGTTAACAGCTGATCTTTCAGCAGAAACTCTACAGGCCAGAAGGTAATGGCAGGATACATTTAAAGTACTGAAAGGGAAAAATCTACAAACAAGATTACTGTACCTGGCAAGGATCTCATTCAAAATTGATGGAGAAATCAAAAGCTTTTCAGATGAGAAAAAGTTTAGAGAATTCAGTACCACCATATCAGCTTTAAAGCAAATGTTAAAGGGACTTATATAGCCAAGAAATACAAAAGAAAAACAAAAAGAAACACAAAATCAAACCCCAAACAATGAAGAAAATGGTAATAGGAATGTATATATCAATTATTACTTTAGGTGTAAATGGATTAAATACTCCAACCAAAAGACACATGCTGGTTGAATGGATATAAATGTAAGACCCATATATATGCTCTCTACAAGAAACCCACTCAGACCTAAAGACACATATATTTTGAAAGTGAGAGGATGGAAAAATATATTCCATGCAAATAGAAAGCAAAATAATGCTGGAGTAGTAATCTTCACAATAGAGAAAATAGACCCTAAAATAAAGAATATTACAAGAGATAAGGAATGACACTAAATAATGATCAGGGATTAATCCAAGAGGAAGACATAACAATTGCAAATACCTATGCACCCAACATAGGAGCACCTCAATACATAAGACAAACAGTAACACACATATAGTAGGAGATTTTAACACTCCACTCACACAAATGGAAAGAACATCAAAAAAGAAAGTTAATAAAGAAACAAAGCTTAAATGATACATTAGACGAGATGAATCTCATTAATGACTTCAGGACATTCTTTTCAAATGCAGAAGAATACACCTTCTTCTCAAGTGCACATTAGGCATTCTCTAGGATGGACCACAAGTTGGGCCACAAATCAAACCTTAGTAAATTTAAGAAAATTGGAATCATATCAAGTATCTTTCCAACAACAACACTATGAGTCTAGATATCAATTACAAGGAAAAAAATGTAAGAAACACAAACACATGGAGACTAAACAATATTTTTCTAAATAAACAACAGGTTACTGAAGAAATCAAAAGGGAAATGAAAAAAAAAATTCTAGAAACAAATGACAATGAAAACACAACAGCTCAAAATCTATCAGTTCAGTTCAGTTGCTCAGTCGTGTCCGACACTTTGCGACCCCATGAATCGCAGCACGCCAGGCCTCCCCGTCCATCACCAACTCCTGGAGTTTACTCAGACTCACGTCCATCGAGTCAGTGATGCCATCCAGCCATCTCATCCTCTGTGGTCCCCTTCTCCTCCTGCCCCCAATCCCTCCCAGCATCAGAGTATTTTCCAATGAGTCAACTCTTTGCATGAAGTGGCCAAAGTACTGGAGTTTCAGCCTCAGCATCATTCCTTCCAAAGAAATCCCAGGGCTGATCTCCTTCAGAATGGACTGGTTGGATCTCCTTGCAGTCCAAGGGACTCTCAAGAGACTTCCCCAACACCACAGTTCAAAAGCATCAATTCCTCAGCACTCAGCCTTCTTCACAGTCCAACTCTCACAACCATACATGACTACTGAAACACCATAGCCTTGACTAGAAGGACCTTAGTCGGCAAAGTAATGTCTCTGCTTTTGAACATGCTATCTAGGTTGGTCATAATTTTCTTCCAAGGAGTAAGCATCTGTTAATTTCATGGCTGAAATCACCATCTGCAGTGATTTTGGAGCCCCCAAAAATAAAGTCTGACACTGTTTCCACTGTTTCCCCATCTATTTCCCATGAAGTGATGGAACCGGATGCCATGATCTTCATTTTCTGAATGTTAAGCTTTAAGACAACTTTTTCAGTCTCCACTTTCACTTTCATCAAGAGGCTTTTTAGTTCCTTTTCACTTTCTGCCATACAGGCGGTGTCATCTGCATATCTAAGGTTATTTATATTTCTCCTGGCAATCTTGATTCCAGCTTGTGTTTCTTTCAGTCCAGCGTTTTTCATGATGTACTCTACATAGAAGTTAAATAAGCAGGGTGACAATATACAGCCTTGACGTACTCATTTTCATATTTGGAACCAGCCTGTTTTTCCATGGCCAGTTCTAACTGTTGCTTCCTGACATGCATACAGATATCTAAAGAGGAAGGTCAGGTGGTCTGGTATTCCCATCTCTTTCAGAATTTTCCACAGTTTATTGTGATCCACACAGTCAAAGGCTTTGGCATAGTCAATAAAACAGAAATAAATATTTTTCTGGAACTCTTTTTTTTTTTTTTTTGATGATCCAGCGGATGTTGGCAATTTGATCTCTGGTTTCTCTGCCTTTTCTTAAACCAGCTTGAACATCGGGAAGTTCATGGTTCACATATTGCTGAAGCCTGGCTTGGAGAATTTTGAGCATTACTTTACTAGCATGTGAGATGAGTGCAACTGTGCTGTAGTTTGAACATTTTTTGGCATTGCCTTTCTTTGGGATTGCAATGAAAACTGACCTTTTCCAGTCCTGTAGTCACTGCTGAGTTTTCCAAATTTGCTGGCATATTGAGTGCAGCACTTTCACAGCATCATCTATCAGGATTTAAAATAGCTCAACTGGAATTCCATCACCTCCACTAGCTTTGTTCATAGTGATGCTTTCTAAGGCCCTGTTGACTTCACATTCCAGGATGTCTGGCTGTAGGTGAGTCATCACACCATCGTGATTATCTGGGTCATGAAAACCTTTTTTGTACAGTTCTGTGTATTCTTGCCACCTCTTCTAATATCTGCTGCTTCTTTCAGGTCCATACCATTTCTGTCCTTTATCGAGCCCATCTTTGCATGAAATGTTCCCTTGGTATCTCTAATTTTCTTGAAGAGATCTAAAGTCTTTCCCATTCTGTTGTTTTCCTCTATTTCTTTGCATTGATCTCTGAAGTAGGCTTTCTTATCTCTTCTTGCTATTCTTTGGAACTCTGCATTCAGATGCTTATATCTTTCCTTTTCTCCTTTGTTTTTTGCCTCTCTTCTTTTCACAGTTATTTGTAAGGCCTCCCCCGACAGCCATTTTGCTTTTTTGCATTTCTTTTCCATGGGGATGATCTTGATCCCTGTCTTCTGTACAATGTCACGAACCTCATTCCATAGTTCATCAGGCACTCTATCTATCAGATCTAGGCCCTTAAAACTATTTCTCACTTCCACTGTATAATCATAAGCTATTTGATTTAGGTTATACCTTAATGGTCTAGCGGTTTTCCGTACTTTCTTCAGTTTAAGTCTGAATTTGGTAATAAGGAGTTCATGATCTGAGCCACAGTCAGCTCTTGGTCTTGTTTTTGTTGACTGTATAGAGCTTCTCCATCTTTGGCTGCAAAGAATATAATCAGTCTGATTTTGATGTTGACCAACTGGTGATGTCCATGTGTAGAGTCTTCTCTTGTGTTGTTGGAAGAGGGTATGACCAGTGCATTATCTTGGCAAAACTCTCTTAGTCTTTGCCCTGCTTCATTCCACATTCCAAGGCCAAATTTGCCTGTTACTCCATGTGTTTCTTGACTTCCTACTTTTGTATTCCAGTCCCCTACAATGAAAAGGTCACCTTTTTTGGGTGTTAGTTCTTAAAGGTCTTGTAGGTCTTCATAGATCTGTTCAACTTCTGCTTCTTCAGCGTTACTGGTTGAGGCATAGACTTGGATTACTGTGATAGTGAATGGTTTGCCTTGGAAATGAACAGAGATCATTCTGTTGTTTTTGAGATAGCATCCAAGTACTGCATTTCAGACTCTTTTTTTGACCATGATGGCTACTCCATTACTTCTGAGGGATTCCTACCCACAGTAGTAGGTATAATGGTCACCTGAGTTAAATTCACCCATTCCAGGGACACAACAAAAACAGTTCTAAGAGGGAAGTTTACAGCAATACAATCCTACTTCAAGAATCAAGGAAACCATTGAATAGGCAACTCAATATTACACCTAAAACAACTGGAAAAAGAAGAACAAAAAAACCCGAAATTAGTAGAAGCAAAGAAATCATAAAGCTCAGAGAAAAAAAGAAATGAAAAAGAAATAAGAGTAAAGATTAATAAAACTAAAAGCTGGTTCTTTGAGAAGATAAACAAAATTGACAAAACTTTAGCCAGACTCATTCAAGAAAAAAAGAGGGAAGAATGAAATCAACAAAATTAGAAATTAAAAAAGAGAAGTTACAACAGACAATGCAGAAATACAAAGGATGATAAGAGACTATTATGAGCAACTATATGTCAATAAAATGGTTAACCTGGAAGAAATGGCCAGATTCTTAGAAAAGTGCAATCTTCTAAGACTGAACCAGGAAGAAATAGAAATTATAAACAACCCAATTACACACACTGAAATTGAAGCTGTGATCAACAATCTCCCAAAAAACAAAAGCTCAGGACCAGATGGCTTCACAGGAGAATTCTGTCAAACATTTAGAGAAGAGCTACTGCTATCCTTCTAAAATTCTTTGAAAAATTGCAGAGGAAGGAACACTTCCGAACTTATTGTACAAGGCTGCCATCAACCGGATACCAAAATCAGACAAAGACAAGACCACAAAAAGAAAACTACAGGCCAATATCACTCATGAGCATAGATGCAAAAATCCTAAACAAAATTTTAGCAAACAGAATTCAGCAACACATTACAAAGCTCAAACACCATGATGACTTTGGGTTTATCCAAGGGATGCAAGGATTCTTCAATATATGTAATTCAACCAATGTGATGCACCATATTAACAAATTGAAAGATAAAAACCTTCAAAGCCTTTGGGGATATTCAGCCCCCATTTATGATAAAAACTCTTAAAAATAGGCATAGAAGGAGCCTACTACACATAGTAAGGGTCATATATGATAAGCCTACAGCAAACATTATTCTCAATGGTAAAAAACTAAAAGCACTCCACCTAAGATCAGGAACAAGACAAGGGAGTCCACTTTCACCTCTACTATTCAACATAGTTCTGGAAGTCCTAGCTACAGAAATCAGAGAAGAAAAATAAGGAAAGGAATCCAGATTGGAAAATAAGAAGCAAAGCTTTCACTGTTTGCAGATGATATGATACTCTATATAGAAAACCCTAAAGATAGTATCAGAAAATTACTAGAGCTAATCAGTGAATTTAGCAAAGTTGCAGGATACAAAATCAATATGGAAAAATCACTTGCATTCATATATACTAACAATGAAAAATCAGAAAGAGGAATTAAGAAATCAATCCCCTTCACCATTTCAATAAAAATAATAATATATCTAAGAATAAACTTACCTAAGGAGACAAAATATTGTACACAGAAAATTATGACATTGAAGAAAGAAATCAAAGATGACATAAACTGATGGATATATATTCCATGTTCCTATGTAGGAAGAATTAGTATTTTAAAAATGACTATACTACCAAATGCAATCTTCAGATTCAATGTGATCCCTATCAAATTACCAATGATATTTTTCATAGAACTAGAACAAAAATTTCACAACTCATATGGAGACACAAAAGGTCCCAAATAATGAAAGCAGTCTTGAGAAGGAAGAATGGAGCTGGAGGAATGTCCTGACTTCGGAACCCCAGGAGTTTGTGATGGACAGGGAGGCCTGGCGTGCTGTGATTCATGGGGTCGCAAAGAGTCGGACACGACTGAGCAACTGAACTGAACTGAACTGAACTGACAGTCATCGAGACAGTATGGCACTGGCACAAAACGTAAATACAGACCAATGGAATAAGCTAGAAAGCCCAGAAATAAACCCAACACCTATGGGTACCTTATTTTTGACAAAGGAGGGAAGAATATATAATGGGGTAAAGACAGCCTCTTCAATAAATGGTGCTGGGAAAATTCGACAGCTACATGTAAGAGAATGAAATTAGAACACTTCCTAAAAACATACACAAAGATAAACTAAAAATGGATTAAGGGCCTAAATGTAAGACCAGATGCTATAAAACTCTTAGAGGTAAACATGGACAGAACACTCGATGACATAAATCAAAGCAAGGTCTTCTATTACCCACCTCCTACAGTAATGGAAATAAAAACAAAAACAAACAAGTGGGACCTGACTAAACTTAAAAGTTTTTGCACAGCAAAGGAAACTATAAGCAAGGTGAAAAGACAACCCTCAGAATGGGAGAAAATAATAGTAAATGAAATAACTGAGAAAGGATTAATTTCCAAAATATACAAGCAGCTCATACAACTCAATACCAGACAAACAAACAATCCAATCAAAAAGTGGGGAAAAGACCTAAACAGCCATTTCTCCAAAGAAGACATACAGATGGCTAACAAACACATGAAAAGATGCTCAACATCACTCATTATCAGAGAAATGCAAATCAAAATTACAATGAGATATCACCCCACACCAGTCAGAATGGCCATCATCAAAATGTCTACAAACAATAAATGCTGGAGAGGGTGTGGAGAAAAGTGAATGCGCTTGCACTGTTGGTCTGAATGTAAATTGATACAGCCACTATGGAAGATGGCATGGAGATTCCTTAAAAAATCTAGGAATAAAACCACCACATGATGCAGCAATCTCACTCCGAGATATACGCCCTGAGGAAACCAAAATTGAAAAATGCACGTGTATCCCATTGTTCACTAAAGCACTATTTACAATAGCTACAACACGGAGGCAACCTAGATGTCCATTGACAGATTAATGGATAGAGAAGTAGTGGTATATATGCACAATGAAATATTAATTACTCATAAAAAGGAACAGAATTGAGTCAGTTCTAATGAGGTAGATGAACCTAGAGCCTGTTATACTGAGTGAAGTAAGTCAGAAAGAGAAAGATAAATAGCGTATTCTAATGCATACATACAGAATCTAGGGAAAAAATGGTACTGAAAAATTTATTCACAGGGCAGCAAAGGAGAAACAGACATAGAGAGCAGACTTATGGACATAGGGAGAGGGTGAGATGTATGGAGAGAATAACATAGAAACTTATATTACCAGATGTAAAATAGATAGCCAAGGGGAATTTGCTCTATGTCTCAGGAAACCCAAACAGGGGCTCTGTATCAACTTGGAGCAGTGGGATGGAGAGGGAGATGGAAGGGAGGTTCAAAAGGAAGGGGATATATGTATACCTATGGCTGATTCATGTTGAGGTTTGAAAGAAAACAGCCAAAATCTGTAAAGCAATTAACCTTAAATTTAAAAATAAATAAATTTTAAATAAAGATAACAAATAGAAAAAATACATAGCCTGTAATACTAATTAGACTGGCATAGATAGCTTAACTAAATTAGTTATGACATCTTCATGTTATGCATTCATTTATTGACATGCAAGCATATCTCATTGAATTCTTATAAAATTATTTTTCACATGCATATATCCAAATTTAAGCAACTTGAAATATAGATAGATATAATGTTTGATTATTTGTAAATAGAATAATGCAGCAAGCTAAATAAAATGAACTGATCAAAAACTGTTGTCTACCTTTCTTATATTGTAAGCATTCTGTAATATTTAACTTATCTAAAATATCAAAAAAAATAGACTTTTGCTCTTATATGAAAATCATCACCATATGCTTGAACACATTTTCTACAGTATTTTTCCACTTTTGAAGCAGATATTCATGTTAGCTGGCTCCACCAAACTTCCAAGGGGTAAGAATATAACTATCAAACTAAATACTGGATAATTTTATAGTAACCTTAAAATATAGAAATCTGCCTATACAGGCATCTAATAGTAAAAGACTCCCTGTCAGAAGTATAAACTTTTGTAAATGTATAAACATTCACTGAAATAATTTAAACAACTATTAGTTCAGTGGTTAGTAAATCTAATTGTTTCATGCCTATGCACTTGATAGGGAAGAAAGAACAGTTAAGTCAATTAATTTACCAGATGATATTTAAAGACTTGTAGGGAATTTCAATAATTGAAAATTAACTGGAAGGTTTACTATATTAAATTGATTAATTATTAAATGAATTAACAATTTCTTGTCTTCTATATATTTTATTCATGAGTTGAGGAGAATATATCTGAAAAGAGTAATTTGAAGTTTGGTTAAGGATTTCCATATCCCTACCCTATAAAAACCTATGTACCTACCTTAATTATCTCAGCACTTAGGTACCATCAGACTGAGTTAATACATCATGATGAAGCCATTTCACATTTATTGGTCTTGATAAATTGCATATAAATATTCATAGTGAAAAGCTTCTACATTATTGAAAGAAAATGTAACTATTCCTCTTCAAAATAACTTGGAAGTGAAGTATTCAGATCACCACCACTCACTAATTTCACTTAAACTTTCAGTACTGAATTTAAGAAAAAAAAAATTTTCATTTTCAACGTAACAGGACAGTTAATAGCATTGAAAATTTACTTCTTAGGGCATGACATGAATGCTTTTAGCACTTACAAGTGCTGTTTTCTTTCCCAAGAAAATAGAAACCTATTTACCTGGACTCTTCATATTATGATGCAAATAATTTAGAAGTTACTACATGGCAACCCACTCCAGCACTCTTGCCTGGAAAATCCCATGGACGGAAGAACCTGAGTGGCTGCAGTCCATGGGGTTGCACAGAGTCAGACATGACTGAAGCGACTTAGCAGCAGCAACTGTCCTACACAGCTGATAGGGATTGCACTGTATTTACTGTATGGGAAAGGATTCTAAATACTATAATTATACCAGGAAGAGACATTCAAAGTCTTAAATGAGATGCACAAATCATACTTAAGAACATTAAAAACTGCCTTACTTTGCATGAACCTTTATTAAATTGTACTTTTTCCTTTGACATGGAAAACTCAATTTTGCCAAAGATAATCTACATAAAAGAGGACTAATTTGTATTCTTGTGACTTTTTCTATTATTATCTTCTTAAGCACTTATTTATAATAATGGAAAGCCTGCCTAATTTTATTTATATTAGAATCATACATATCTTTAATTTATTCTCTTAGTACACTTGTTGTTATTATTTCCTAGGAATTGACAAAATTTATAATTCAAATGGGTATGTCTGATATGGTGGGATCTATGTAATGGAATTTACTTAAAGGATCTTGATGAAAATATCTTGGCTTCTTAACAAATGTGAATAAAATCTTCAGTTCATTTTTATTTGGATAGTGGTTCATTGCATGTTGATTGAATACCCTTCCAGAGCTCAGGGATAATCATATCAATTTTTAGCAGACCCTATAGAAGGGGTGAAACTGAATAATAACTCTCTTTCTGTATTACTTTATTTTATTAAAACTATGGATCATTCAACAAATTCCAGGTCAGTTCCCTTTCCTTCCAATCTCAATTCCCTTAAAAAAAAATGATTGCTTTTTCTTTTTCTTTTTGGTAAAAATTAAACATACCTTAGAGATTGTATAGTCAAATTGTGGAATAGGAAACCACAGCGAAGAAAAGTTAAGTGAACTGCCAATAATCACAGAGCTAGTTAATGACAGAGACATACCTAGAACTTTATTCTGATTAGTCCCAACCCATTGTTTTTATAATTACTGTTAGCCCTTGTGGTATAGTGAGCTCAACATGCAATGAGCAATATTCTATTCAAAAGCAATATTCTATTCCAAATTAACATTTAAAAGGTAGAATTATTGTTATTATTATTATTATTAGGATTCGTGTTATAATGCAGTGTTTCAGAAGTACATCACAGGTTGTATTCTTACTCTGGAAAATAATGTGTATTCATTCTCTAAATTCTTGAACTTCCTTTTTAAAAATTGCATTTTACCTTGTTGATTTAATTCTCACTTTTTGATAAGAGGTTGTATAACTAAGATACAAACCAAATAGTAATGCAATATAAACATTGAAAAAAAAAGGAATTAATCCTATTTCTTGGAGATAAAATCATACAAAATTCAACCAGTCTTGAGGTTAAGTCTTGAGTATATCAGTCTTCAATATATCAGTCTTGAGTATATCAGTCTTCAATATATCAGTCTTGAGTATATCAGAATATAGAGAGTCATTCAGTTTATCACTTCCCTTTGCTCTCCTTTGGTTTTCCCTTGTAGCTCAGCTGGTAAAGAATCCACCTGCACTGCAGGAGACCTGGGTCGGATTCCTGGGTTGGGAAGATCCCCCGGAGGAGGGCCTGACAACCCGCTCTAGTATTATGGCCTGGAGAATTCCATGGACTGTGTAGTCCATGGGGTCACAAAGAGTCAGACACGACTGAGCAACTTTCACTTTCATTTTCTCTTTGCTCTCTTTAGAACATAAGGCACAATCAGCCAATTATCAGTTCTATTTGATAGTTCTATGCTGATGTGTCCATTATGTAACAGGTGCTTAATAAGAACTGCTCTTAACTCTAATAAAACAAAAGAATATGGCAAACATACTTCTGATTTATAATTTGCAATAGGAAGTTGAACTATAAGCAGAATAAGTTTTTAAGCTTCATTTCTACTACCAATACATGGCAATGGTGATCTACTTAGCTCATTAGAATGTTGAGGATAACTTTTTAAGTCAAATTTTAAAGACTTATTTACATACCAACTCTAAATTTTATCTATAATTGGGAAGGATTAATTTTGACTCCATCCTGGGTCTTTATCTGGCTTTCACTTTTGTTTTGCCACTTTTGTTATTATAAGCATACGTAATGGCCTGCCTCAGGGAACCCTGAAACCTCTGCCTGACTTTTTTAAGCTCACAGGGAGATAGCTTGCCCCTGCCTACCTGTGAATGATTGTGAGTTCCATGAGTTCCTTGTGTGGGAAGTGACAACACTTGTCAGCATGGCTCAGAAATTCATGTTTGGAGGGTCAGAATCACAGATATCTGTGAAGTCTTTGTTACTGATAAGGCAGGAGATGTTCCATTTCACACCACCTATGAAATGGCTGTAAGGAAGTGAAACTAAGAAATCTCCCTACCATTCTAGGAGATATTTGGAAGAATTAAATTATCTTTTGACTTTGTTTCCTAACCTCCCCCCACCTCTGATCCATAAATGAACCTGGCATCCAGGCCCTGACAAGATAGTTACTTTGAGATGTTAGTCTGCCACCTTC
This sequence comes from Capra hircus, assembly GCF_001704415.2. Classification (NCBI taxonomy): domain Eukaryota; kingdom Metazoa; phylum Chordata; class Mammalia; order Artiodactyla; family Bovidae; genus Capra; species Capra hircus. The sequence goes on from NW_017189517.1 coordinate 48,962,028, forward strand.
TCGGTCAGCCAGCTTTCTGAATAAACTTATATTCCTTGCCTCAACACCTCGTCTCTTGGATTTATAGGCCTATCATGTGGCAAGCAGACCCAATTTATACTCAATGGCATATCTGCACTTAAATAATTAGTATTAAGTTGAAGTCTTTTTTTAAAATTATTTTTACATTTTTTATTTTAATTGGAGGCTAATTTTTTTTACAATATTGTAGTGGTTTTTGCCATACATTGACATGAATCAGACATTGGTTTACATGTGTTCCCCATCTTGAACCCCCCTCCCACCTCCCTCCACATCCCATCCCTCTGGGTCATCAAAGTGCACCAGCCCTGAGCACCCTGTCTCATGCATTGAACCTAGACTCACGGTCTGTTTCACATATACATGTTTCAATGTTATTCTCTCAGATCATACCATCCTCACCTTCTCCCACACAGTCCAAAAGACTGTTCTATACATCTGTATATCTTAGGCTGTCTCGCATATAGAGTTATCATATCTTAATTTTTTTTCACATGGTATCAAATACCACTTAACTGAGAATTTTATTGCGATTGTTAATTTGCTTGATACCATTGTTTCCAATTATTTTTAACACAATCTATTTACAAATGTAAGTTCAATCCCACATTTGCCATTTCACCTACCTTTATGCTAAGTCTAGTGATAGACAAAGACTTAGAGGATACAGTAGGTGGTGGTGGTGGTGGATAAGAGTTGAAGCATTCAAGGAATACAGACAATTTCTCAGTAGAGATTACAATTAAAACCTAGCTTAAATCAGATGAAAGTACCAGATTATATACAAAATAGTGTTAGGTTTCTTCTAGAATAACCTTGCAATGACCCACCATGCAAATACTTATATCTAGGGACTTTCATAAGTCAACAATATTTATAATGCTATATAGTTAATTGAGAACACAAATTGCTTTATTGTCATAAGATTTTGTGTTTTAGTCCAAAAGACTATAGACAACTTTACAGCATCTTATTATAATACCAAATATCAACTCTATAATTTTCCATTAAATAACATTCCAATTAAAAGACGCTTACTCCTTGGAAGAAAAGTTATGATGAACCTAGATAGCATGTTGAAAAACAGAGACATTACTTTGCCAGCAAAGGTCCGTCTAGTCAAGGCTATGGTTTTTCCTGTGGTCACGTATGGATGTGAGTGTTGGACTAAGAAGAAAGCTGAGCACCAAAGAATTGATGCTTTTGAACTGTGGTGTTGGAGAAGACTCTTGAGAGTCCCTTGGACTGCAAGGAGATCCAACCAGTCCATTCTGAAGGAGATCAGCCCTGGGATTTCTTTGGAAGGAATGATGCTAAAGCTGAAACTCCAGTACTTTGGCCACCTCATGCGAAGAGTTGACTCATTGGAAAATACTCTGATGGTGGGAGGGATGGGGGCAGGAGGAGAAGGGGACGACCGAGGATGAGATGGCTGGATGGCATCACTGACTCGATGGACGTGAGTCTGAGTGAACTCTGGGAGTTGGTGATGGACAGGGAGGCCTGGCGTGCTGCGATTCATGGGGTCACAAAGTCGGACATGACTGAGCAACTGAAATGAACTGAACTGAATACTAACAATATAAAATTGCTAATTACCATTTTATTTTTGTTTTCATTCATTTTGAGATTTTGAATTCAGTTTTAATTAACTAAAATATTAATTTCAGTCAGTTCAGTTACTCAGTCATATCTACTCTGGAAACTCATGGACCACAGCACGCCAGGACTCCCTGTCCATCACCGGCTCACGGAGTTTACCCAAACTCATGTCTATTGAGTCAGTGATGCCACCCAGCCATCTCATCTGCCGTCCCCTTCTCCTCCCTCAATCTTTCCTAACATCAGGGTCTTTTCATAAAAGTCAGCTTTTCGCATCAGGTGGCCAATGCATTGGAGTTTCAGCTTCAACATCAGTCCCTCCAATGAACACTCAGGACTGTTCTCCTTTAGGATGGACTGGTTGGATCTCCTTGCAGTCCAAGGGACTCTCAAGAGTCTTCTCCAACACCACAGTTCAAAAGAATCAATTCTTTGGTGCTCAGGTTTCTTTATAGTGCAACACTCACATCCATACATGACCACTGGTAAAACCATAGCCTTGACTAGACAGACTTTTTTGGCAAAATAATGTCTCTGCTTTTTATATGCTGTCTAGGTTGGTCATAACTTTCCTTTCAATGAATAACATATAATTTCATGGCTGCAGTCACCATCTTCAGTGATTTTGAAACCTTCAAAAAGAAACTGAGACACTGTTTCCACTGTTTCCCCATCTATTTGCATGAAGTGATGGGACCAGATGCCATGATCTCTGTTTTCAGAATGTTGAGCTTTAAGCCAACTTTTTCACTCTCCTCTTTCACTTTCATCAAGGGGCTCTTTAGGTCTTCTTCACTTTCTGCCATAAAGATGGTGTCATTTGCATATCTGAGGTTACTGATGTTTCTCCCAGCAATCTTGATTCCAGCTGGTGCTTCATCCAGCCCAGTGTTTTTCATGATGTAATCCACATAGAAGTTAAATAAGCAGGGTGACAGTATTCAGCTGTCACGTACTCCTTTTCCTGTTTGGAACAACTGTGTTGTTCCATGTCCAGTTCTACCTGTTGCTTCTGACCTGCATATAGGTTTCTCAAGAGGCAGGTCAGGTTGTCTGGTATTCCCATCTCTTGGAGAATTTTCCACAGTTTATTATAGTCCACACAGTCAAAGGCTTTGGCATAGTCAATGAAGCAGAAATAGATGTGTGTGTGTGTGTGTGTGTGTGTGTGTGTGTGTGTGTGTGTTTTGGAACTCTCTTGCTTTTTTGATGATCCAGTGGATGTTGGCAATTTGATCTCTGCTTCCTCTGCCTTTTCTAAAATCAGCTTGAACATCTGGAAGTTCTTGATTCACGTATTCCTGAAGCCTGGCTTGCAGAATTTTGAGCATTACTTTGCTAGCCTGTGAGATGAGTGCAATTGTTCGGTGGTTTGAGCATTCTTTGGCATTGCCTTTCTTTGGGATTGGAATGAAAACGGACCTTTTCCAGTCCTGTGGCCACTGTTGAGTTTTCTAAATCTGCTGGCATATTGAGTGCAGCACTTTCATAGCATCATCTTTCAGGATGGGAAATAGCTCAACTGGAATTCCGTCAGCTCCACTGGCTTTGTTCATAGTGATGCTTTCTAAGGCCCAGTTGACTTCACATTCCAGGATGTCTGGCTGTAGGTGAGTCATCACACCATCGTGATTATCTTGGTCATGAAGCTCTTTTTTTGTACAGTTCTTCTGTGTATTCTTGCCACCTCTTCTTAATATCTTCTGCTTCTGGTAGGTCCAGACAATTTCTGTTCTTTATCGAGCCCATTTTGCATGAAATTTTCCCTTGGTATCTCTAATTATCTTGAAGAGAACTCTAGTCTTTCCCATTCTATTGTTTACCTCTATTTCTTGGCACTGATCACTGAGGAAGGCTTTCTTATCTCTCCTTGCTATTTTTTTGGAACTCTGAATTCAAATGGCTATATTTTTCCTTCTCTCCTTTGCTTTCTGTTTCTCTTCTTTTCACAGCTATTTGTAAGGCCTCTTCAGATAGCCATTTTGCTTTTCTGCATTTATTTTTCTTAGGGTTGGTCTTGATCCCTGTCTCCTGTATAATGTCATGAACATCCGTCCATAGTTCATCAGGCACTCTTTCTATCAGATCTAGGCCCTTCAATCTATTTGTCACTTCCACTGTATAATCATAAGGGGTTTGATTTATATATATCATACCTGTAAGGTCTAGTGGTTTCCCCCACTTTCTTCAATTTCAGTCTGAATTTGGCAATAAGGAGTTCATGATTTGAGCCACAGTCAGCTCCTAGTTTTGTTTTTGCTGACTCTATAGAGCTTCTCCATCTTTGGCTGCAGAGAATATAATCAATCTGATTTCTGTGTTTGCCATCTGGTGATGTCCATGTGTGGAGTGTTCTCTTGTGTTGTTAGAAGAGAGTGTTTGCTGTTACCAGTGCGTTCTCTTGGCAAAACATTGTTAGCCTTTGCCATGCTTCATTCTGTACTCCAAGGACAAATTTGCCTGTTACTCCAGGTGTCTCTTGACTTCCCACTTTTGCATTCTAGTCTCCTATAATGAAAAAGATATTTTGTTGTTGTTGTTGTTGTTGTTGTTGTTGTTGTTAGTTCTAAAAGGTCTTGTAGGTCTTCACAGAGCTGTTCAACTTCAGCTTCTTCAGTGTTACTGGCCAGAGCATAGACTTGGATTACAGTGATACTGAGTGGTTTGCCTTGGAAACAAACAAAGATCATTCTGTCGTTTTTGAGATTGTATCCAAGTAATCCATTTCAGACTCTTTTGTTGACTATGATGGCTACTCTATTTCTTCTCAGGGATTCCTGCTCACAGTAGTAGATACAATGGTCATCTGTGTTAAATTCACCCATTCCAGTCCATTTTAGTTCGCTGATTCCTAGAATGTCGACATTCACTTTTGCCGTCTCCCGTTTGACCACTTCCAATTTGCCTTAATTCATGGACCTAACGTTCCATGTTCCTATACAATATTGACCTTTACAGCATCAAACTTTGTTTCTATCACTTGTCACATCCACAACTGGCTGTTGTTTTTGCTTTAGCTCTGTGCCTTCATTCTTTCTGGAATTATTTCTCCACTGATTTCCAGTAGTATATTGGGCACTTACTGACCTGGGGAGTTCACCTTTCAGTTTCCTATTTTTTGCCTTTTCTTACTGTTCATTGGGTTCTCAAGGCAAGGATACTGAAGTGGTTTGCCATTCTCTTCTTCAGTGAATCACTGGAGAATATTAATTCAATAGTCATTAAATATTTAATGGAAAATAATAACTAGGTTTATGCATTCTGGCCATAAAACTAGACAGAGTAGCCACAGTTTTCTCCTTGTAATACATAAACAGAAATTGTAAAGCATCTAATCAAACTCCTCCAAGAAAGAACAGCCATGAGAGTAAATAGGAGCTAATATAGCACACTCTTTCTTCACACCCTTTATCTGGGAATAAAAGTAAAGGTCACTTCTGGTTTTATAAAACGTTGAAATTAACTCTGCCATTAATTTGAAAAATGTGAGTGAATTCATGTAAGTTCTGAAAATCTGCCAAAATTTTCTTTATTATCTTTACTATTCAATTAATTCATGCAGATTAAAAAAGAAAGATCTTGTTAGGAGTAGGAACTATCTACCTATCTATTATTTGTTCTGTTCTCTTATTTAATTTCTAACCTGTTTCCCAAGAAAATGCCATTTATATTCTATAGTTAATTATTATAGCCCACTGCTTTCACTGAAACTCATGTTACCAGAACATATTCATCAAAAATGGTCAGACTTGAAAAGATAGATGTAGGTTTTTACAGGGAATAATTTATCATGGCCCACCAACTGGACTCTTTGAGTTGAAGAATGAAAACGTAATGTTGGAGTACTCTGTGTTAGGAATGATTAGAAAATGGAGAAAAATAAAGTTAAGATACACAGATTTCCCAAAATTGACTTTGATTACGTTTTAAGTCTCTCTCCTGGCTACTATGAGACAACAATGATCAATAAAGTAATTAAATTACTTTTGCATACAGTGAAGAATCACAGTTTTTTTTTTTTAATGTCACATCAAAGGAATTATTTGATTTACAGGGAGCAACATAGCTTTTCAGAAACTGATTCAAAGGAGATTGCAAGTTGTTAATCAATAGACTGACAAAGTCAGATGCTTTGCATTAGACAATACACTGTTTTCTCTCTTGATATACTTTTTACAATTGTATTTCATAAAATATGAATTAATATATTTCTAAGATATGACAATGATAACTTTTTCTAGTAACCTATGTACATATGAATGTACACATAAATGTCAATGAAGAAACATTTTTATTGCTTAAGGTAAAATCTAAACAGCATAAATTAAAAACAACAGAGTGTGCATGTGTCCCCCATCCAAACCCCCCCTCCCACCTCCCTCCCTATCCTATCCCTTAGGGTTGTCCCAGTGCACCAGCTTTGATTGCCCACTTACATGCATCCAACTTGGATTGGTGATCTATCTCACATATGGTAATATACATGTTTCAATGCTATTCTCTCAAGTCATCCCACCCTCATCTTCTCCCACAGAGTCCAAAAGTGTGTTCTTCATATCTGTGTCTCTTATGCTGTCTCATATATAGGGTCATAATTTTCATCTTTCTAAATTCCATATGTGTGTGCTAATATACTGTATTGGTCTTTTTCTTTCAGTCTTACTTAACTCTATATAATAGGCTCCAGTTTCATCCACCACATTAGAACTGATACAAATGTGTTCTTTTTAATAGCTCAGTAATATTCCATTGTGTATATGTACCACAGCTTTCTTATCCATTCATCTGCCAATGGATATCTAGGTTGCTTCCATATCATAGCTATTACAAACAGTGCTGCGATGAACATTGGGGTACACGTGTCTCTTTCAATTCTGGTTTCCTCAGTGTGTATGCCCAGCAGTGGGATTGCTGGGTCATATGGCAGTTCTATTTCCAGTTTTGTAAGGAATCTCCACACTGTTCTCCACAGTGCCTGTGCACGTTTTCATTCCCACCAACAGTGTAAGAGGGTTTGCTCTTCTCCACACCCTCTCCAGCATTTCTTGTTCGTAGACTTTTTGATAGCAGCTGTTCTGACTGGTGTGAGATGGTACTACATTGATTTCTAAAGTTTTAATGTGTTCTCTATATGTTCAGCATTTTCTACAAATTTACAAGCATTTATGATACAAGACAAAATAAATACAATTTAAATGCACACACACCTGTATTTTTTGTTCTTTTTTTTAAAGAAGTAGTACTGTATTAAAGTTTGATTTTCAGTAAAAGATTAATCAGTTCAATTCAGTTCAGTCAGTCACTCAGTCGTGTCCGAAACTTTGTGACCCGATGAATTGAAGCACACCAGGCCTCCCTGTCCATCACCAATTCCTGGAGTTCACTCAGACTCAAGTCCATTGAGTCGGTGGTGCCATCCAGCCATCTCATCCTCTGTCGTCCCCTTTTCCTCCTGCCCCCAATCCCTACCAGCATCAGGGTCTTTTCCAATGAGTCAACTCTTCGCATGAGGTGGCCAAAGTAATGGAGTTTCACCCTTAGCATCATTCCTTCCAAAGAATACCCAGGGCTAATCTTTAAAATGGACTGGTTGGATTTCCTTGAAGTCCAAGGGAGTCTCAAGGGTCTTCTCCAACACCACAGCTCAAAAGCATCAATTCTTCACTCCTCAGCTTTCTTCACAGTGCAACTCTCACATACATACATGACCACTGGAAAAACCATAGTCTTGACTAGATGGACCTTTGTTGGCAAAGTATCGTCTTTGCTTTTCAATATGCTATCTAAGTTGGACATAACTTTCCTTCCAAGGAGTAAGCGTCTTTTAATTTCATGGCTTCAGTCACCATCTGCAGTGATTGTGGAGCCCAAAAAGATAAAGTCTGATACTACGTCCAATGTTTCCCCATCTATTTCCCATGAAGTGATGGGACCAGATGCATGACCTTCATTTTCTGAATGTTGAGCTTTAAGCCAACTTTTTCACTCTCCTCTTTCACTTTCATCAAGAGGCTTTTTACTTCCTCTTCACTTTCAGCCGTAAGCGTGGTGTCATCTGCTTATCTGAGGTTATTGATATTTCCCCCGGCGATCTTGATTCCATCTTGTGCTTCTTCCAGCCCAGCGTTTCTCATGATGTACTCTGCATATGATTTAAATAAGCACGGTGGCAGTATACAGCCTTGACGTGCTCCTTTTTCTATTTGGAACTAGTCTGTTGTTCCATATCCAATTCTAACTGTTGCTCCCTGACCTGCATATAGGTTTCTCAAGAGGCAGGTCAGGTGGCCTGGTATTGACATTTCTTCAAGAATTTTCCACAGTTTATTGTGATCCACACAGTCAAAGGCTTTGGCATAGTCAATAAAGCAGAAATAGATGTTTTTCTGGAACTCTCTTTCTTTTTCGATGATCCAGCGGATGTTGGCAATTTGATCTCTGGTTCCACTGCCTTTTCTAAAACCAGCTTGAACATCAGGAAGGTCACGGTTCACATATTCCTGAAGCCTGGCTTGGAGAATTTTGAGCATTACTTTACCAGTGTGTGAGGTGTGTCCAATTCTGCGGTAGTTTGAGCATTCTTTGGCATTGCCTTTCTTTGGGATTGGAATGAAAACTGACGTTTTCCAGTCCTGTAGCCACTGCTGAGTTTTCCAAATTTGCTGGCATATTGAGTGCAGCACTTTCCCAGCATCGTCTTTCAGGATCAGAAGTAGCTCAACTGGAATTCTATTAGCTTCTCTAGCTTTGTTCATAGTGATGCCTTCTAAGGCCCACTTGACTTTACATTCCAGGATGTCTGGCTCTAGGTGAGTCATTACACCATCGTGATTATCTTGATCGTGAAGCTCTTTTTTGTATAGTTCTTCTGTGTATTCTTGCCACCTCTTCTTAATATCTTCTGTTTCTGTTAGGTCCATACCATTTGTGTCCTTTATTGAGCCCATCTTTGCATGAATTTTTTTCCTTGGTATCTCTAATTTTCTTGAAGAGATCTCTAGTCTTTACCATTCTGTTTTTTTTTTTTTCCTCTATTACTTTGCATTGATTGGTGAGGAAGGCTTTCTTATCTCTTTTTGCTATTCTCTGGAACTCTACATTCAGATTCTTATATCTTTCCTTTGCTCCTTTGCTTTTCACTTCTCTTCTTTTCACAGCTATTTGTAAGGCCTCCACAGACAGCCATTTTGCTTTTTTTTCATTTCTTTTCCATGGGGATGGTCTTTATCTTTGTCTCGTGGACAACGTCATGAACATCAGTCCATAGTTCATCAGGCACTCTATCTATCAGATCTTGTCCCTTAAATCTATTTCTCACTTCCACTGTATAATTATAAGGATTTGATTTAGGTCATACCTGAATGGTCTAGGGTTTTGTCTACTTTCTTCAATTTAAGTCTGAATTTGGCAATAAGGAGCTCATCATCTCACAGTCAGCTCCTGGTCTTGTTTTTGCTGACTCTATAGAGCTTCTCCATCTTTGGCTGCAAAGAATATAATCAATCTGATTTTGGTGTTTGCCATCTGGTGATGTCCATGTGTAGAGTCTTCTCTTGTGTTGTTGGAAGAAGGTGTTTGCTATGACCAGTGCATTTTCTTGGCAAAACTCTATTAGCTTTTGCCCTGCTTCATTTGACATTCCAAGGCCAAACTTTCCTGTTACTCCAGGTGTTTCTTCACTTCTTACTTTTGCATTCCAGACCCCTGTAATGAAAAGGACATCTTTTTTTGGGTGTTATTTCTAAAAGGTCTTATAGGTCTTGATAGAACCATTCAAGTACAGCTTCTTCAGCCTTAGTGGTTGGGACACAGACTTGCATTACTGTGATATTGAATGGTTTGTCTTGGAAACGAACACAGATTATTCTGTCGTTTTTGAGATTGCATCCAAGTACTGCATTTTGGACTCTTCTGTTGACCATAAAGGCGACTCCCTTTCTTCTGAGAGATTCCTGCCCACAGTAGTAGATATAATGGTCATCTGAGTTAAATTCACCCATTCCAGTCCATTTTAGTTCGCTGATTCCTAGAATGTTGATGTTCACTCTTGCCATCTCCTGTTTGACCACTTCCAATTTACCTTGATTCATGGACCTGACATTCCAGGTTCCTATGCCATATTGCTCTTTACAGCATTGGACCTTGCTTCTATCACCAGTCATATCCACAATTGGGTATTGTTTTTGCTTTGGCTCCATCCCTTCATTCTTTCTGGAGTTATTTCTCCACTGATCTCCAGTAGCATATTGGGCACCTACTGACCTGGGGAGTTCCTCTTCCAGTATCCTATCATTTTGCCTTTTCATACTGTTCATGGGGTTCTCAAGGCAAGAATACTGAAGTGGCTTGCCATTCCCTTCTCCAGTGGACCACATTCTGTCAGACATCTCCACCATGACCCTCCCATCTTGGGTTGCCCCACGGGCATGGCTTGGTTTCATTGAGTTAGACAAGGCTGTGGTCCTAGTGTGATTAGATTGACTAGTTTTCTATGAGTATGGTTTCAGTGTGTCTGCCCTCTGATGCTCTCTTGCAACATCTACTGTCTTACTTGGGTTTCTCTTATCTTGGACATGGGGTATCTCTTCACGGCTGCTCCAGCAAAGTGCAGCCGCTGCTCCTTACCTTGGACGAAGGGTATCTCGTCACCACCACCCCTCCTAACCTTGAATGTGGAGTAACTCCTCTAGGCCTTCCTGTGCCCATGCAGCCACCACTCCTTGGAGGTGGGGTTACTCCTTTCACCAGCCAACCCTGACCTCGTGCATTGGGTACCTCCTCCTGGCCAGCTCCCCTGGCCTCAGGCATCAGGTAGTTCTTCGCAGCCACCACCCCTGACCTCGGACATGGGGTAGCTACTCTTGTGCTGCCACAGCCTGGCACTCTCGGCCACAGCCCCTGAGCTCGGACGTGGGGTATCTCTTCTCGGCTGTCGCCCCGCCCTCAGAAGTGAGGTAGCTCCTCCCAGCTGCCACCCTTGTCAGGCATGGGGTCCTCCGGGCTTCTGCCCTTGGCCTAGGACATGGGGCGCCTCCTCGCAGCTGTGCTTTGCCATCGCAGCTGCCTGTGCTTGTGTGCTGTCTTGCATGTTTTATTTAATTATTATTGTAACTTTATAGAGTAGGTAATTTTTTTATTGTAACAGATGAGGAAACTGAAAATGAGGATGTTAAATACATGTATAAGGCCAAACATCTAATTAAGTGACTGAAGTAGATTTTAAGATACATTGCTGAAGAATCAAAACCTTGTACTCTTTCCATTACAGCGCAATGCCTCCCCAGTGATTACTCAGTATATGTATTGGGGCTATGTAACATTTCATCACTTCTTTTCTTTTAAACTGTAGGTCAATAATGAACAGGAGTGATTTTTATTAGTATAATGATTCTTTCAGCATGAGGGGAAGGTCAAAATATTCCATTTTCTAAACATGAGAGGAAGAATAAACAAACCACCAAAAAATAAATGCAATTCTAAGAGTTATTCAATAATCTTATTATATTGTCATATAAAATGATCAATATGTTATAAGTTTTGCTTTATTTCACATCAAGAATTTAGATACTGGTGACTTATCACTCATGCAACAAGCCAGCTATTTAAAATCCTAAAAGTTGATGTTGTTAAAATGCTACAGTCAATATGTCAGCAAATTTGGAAAACTCAGCAGTGGTCACAGCATTGGAAAAGATCAGTTTTCATTCTAATCCCAAAGAAGAGCAATGTCAAAGTATGTTCTCACTACATACAATTGCACTTATTTCATACGCTAGCAAAGTTATGCTCAAAATCCTTTAAGCTAAGCTTCAGCAGTATGTGAACCAAGAACTTCCAGATGTTACAAGCTGGGTACTAAGAGACATAAGAACCAGACAGCAAATTGTCAACATTTGTTGAATAATGGAGAAAACAAGAGACTTCCAGAAAAACATCTACTTCTGCTCCATTGACTATGCTAAAGGCTTTGACTATATGCAAAATTCTTCAAGAGATGGGAGTACCAAAACACCTTACCTGTCTCCTGAGAAATCTGTATGCAGGTCAAGAAGGAACAGTAAGAATTGGACATGGAACAATGGACCTGTTCAAAGTTGGTAAAGGAGTATGTTGAGGCTGTATATTGTCACCTGGTCTATTTAACTTCAAAGCAACATAATGCTGGGTGGTATGAATCACAAGCTGGAATTAAGATTGCCAGAAGAAATATCAACAACCTCATATATGCAGATGATACCACTCTAATGACTGAAAGTAAAGAGGATGCTGAAGCTGAAATTCCAATATTTTGGCCACCTGGTGCCAAGAAACGACTCATTTGAAAAGAACCTGATGCTGGGAAAGATTGAACGTGGGAGGAGAAGGGGACAACAGAGGGTGAGATGGCTGGATGGTATCACCAATTCAATGGACATGAGTTTGAGTAAACTCTGGGAGTTGGTGATAAACAGGGTGGCCTGGCATGATGCAGTCCATGGGGTCACAGAGTTGGATACGACTGAACAACTGAAAAAGAAGCTAAAGAGCCTCCTGATGAGGGTGAAAGAGAAAAGGAAAAAAGCTGGCTTCAAAATCAGCATTCATAAACCTAAGATCATGGCATCTGTTCCCATTACTTCATCAAATAGAAGGGTAAAAAGTGGAAGCAGTGACAGATTTTATGTTCTTGTGCTCCAAAATCACTGTGGACGGTGATTGCAGCCATGAAATTAAAAGATGCTTGCTCCTTGAAAGAAAAGGTATGACAAACCTAGACAGCATATTAAAAAGCAGAAATATTACTTTGCCAACAAAGGTACATAAAGTCAAAGCTATGGTTTTTCTAGTAGTCATGTACAGACGTGAGAGTTGGATCAGAAAGAAGGCTGAGCACCAAAGAACTGATACTTTCAAAGTGAGGTGCTGGAGGACACTCTTGAGAGTCCCTTGGACTGCAAGGAGATCAGACAAGTCAATCCTAAAAGAAATCAGTCCTGAATATTCATTGGAAGGTCTGGTGTTGAAGCTGAAGCTCCAATACTTTGGCCACCTGATGCAAAGAGCCAAGTAATTGGAAAAGACCCTGATGCTGGGGAATATTGAAGGCAGGAGAAGAAGGGGACAACAAAGGATGAGATGATTGGATGGAATCACTGACTCAATGCACATGAGTTTGAGCATTCTCCTGGAGATTGTGAAGGATAGGGATGTCTGGCGTGCTGCAGCCCATGGTGCTGCAAAAAGTTGGACACAAATGAGCAACTGAACAACAAGAAGACAGATTGAGCAATATCAGTAATGATCACAATATTAAATCCCACAGGGACATTACAAGAAAGACGCTGTAGTCTTATGGTAGTTAATACAAATAATAGTTAACAGAGAATATTCCAAGACCATATTTTTGTTTTGAATCCAAAGTATTTTAAGAGTGCTTCTTGACTAGTGTTGCCAAATTTGACAAATAAAAGTACTAATTGCTGAGTAAATTTGAATGTCATATAAAGTATAGGTAATTTGTTAATATAAGTATGCCTCATGAAATATTTAGATGTACTTATACTGAAAAAACAAAAAAGGCAGAGAAGGCAATGGCACCCCACTCCAGTACTCTTGCCTGGAAAATCCCATGGACGGAGGAGCCTGGTAGGCTGCAGTCCATGGGGTCGTTGAGGGTCAGGCACGACTGAGTGACTTCACTTTCACTTTTCACTTTCATGCATTGGAGAAGGAAATGGCAACCCGCTCTGGTGTTCTTGCCTGGAGAATTCCAGGGACGGGGGAGCCTGGTGGGCTGCCTTCTATGGGGTCGCACAGAGTCGGACATGACTGAAGCCACTTAGCAGCATACTAAAAAAAAAATGTTGCTTATCTGAAATTAAAATTAATCTGGATATCTTGTATTTTATCTGGCAGTCTTATTCTTGATATGATGCTTTAATACATCCATGAGTTTCATGTAAATACACTGTAACCACAACAAACATCAATTATAATTTATTTGCTTTCAATCACATGTTAAAAAGATAGCCTAAATAACCTTTGGATATGGATAGTACGCGGGGCTTCCTTCATGGCTCAGTTGGCAAAAATTCTGCCTGCAATGTGGGAGACACAGGTTCAATCCCTGGGCCAGGGAAGATTCCCTGGAGAATGAAATGGCAACACATTCCAGTATTCTTGCCTGGAGAATCCCATTGATGGAGGACCCTGGTGGGTTACAGTCCATGGAGATCTCAAAAGAGTTGGACACTTCTGAGCAACTAACACAAATGCACACATGCATAGAAGGTAAACATTTTAAAGAATAAACTTATGACATATTTCTTATACATGTTCTAACATTTTGAACTATATACTTTATGGGGCAAGAGAAGAACTACCTTCTTAATATTAAATTTAAATCCCAGGTCTTTACACTTCTTTGGTTTTAACTTGTTGAATTGGACCACTTCTTCTCCCTAGTTTCAGAAAAATTCCTTTCATTAAAAAAATAATTTATTCATTTTTTAATTGAAGGATAATTGCTTCACAGAATTTTGTTGTTTTCTGTCAAACCTCAACAGGAATCAGCCATAGGTATACATATATCCCCTCCCTTTTGAACCTCCCTCCCATCTCCGTTCCCAGCCCACTCCTCTAGGTTGATATAGAGCCCCTGTTTGGGTTTCCTGACCCATACAGCAAATTCCCATTGGCTATGTATTTTACATATGGTAAAGCATATTTCCATGTTACTCTTTACATATATCTCACCCTCTCCTCTCTTCTTCCCATGTCCATAATTTTATTCTCTATGTCTGTTTTTCCATTGCCACCCTGTAAATAAAATCTTCAGTACCATTTTTCTATATTCTATATATATGCATTAGAATATGATATTTATCTTTCTCTTTCTGACTTACTTCACTCGTATAATAGGTTCTGGGTTCATCCACCTCATTAGAACTGACTCAAATGTGTTCCTTTTTTTGGCTGAGTACTACTCCATTGTGTATATGTACAACCACTTCTTTATCCATTCTTCTGTTGATGGACATTTGGTTGCTTCCATGTTCTAGCTATTGTAAATAGTGCTGCAATGAGCAATGGGATACATGTATGTTTTTCAATTTTGGTTTCCTCAGAGTATATGTGGAGGAGTAGGATTGCTCCATCATATGATGGTTTTATTCTTAGTTTTTTAAGGAATCTCCATACTGTCTTCCATGGTGGCTATATTAATTTACATTCCCACCAATGATGCAAGAAAATTCCTTTTTGTCTACACCCTCTCCAGCATTTATTGTTTGCAGACTTTTGATGATAGCCATTCTGATTGGAGTGAGGTGATATAGCTTTGATTTGCATCTTTCTAATAATGAATGATGTTGATCATCTTTTCATGTGTTTGTTAGCCATCTGTATGCCTTCTTTGGGGAAATGTCTGTTTAGATCTTTTCCCCACTTTTTGATTGGGTTGTTTGTTTTTCTGGTACTGAGTTGTATGAGCTGTTATATATTTTGGAAATTAATACTTTTTCAGTTGTTTCATTTGCTATTATACAAAAATTTCTTTCTTTTTTAAGGAATATATTCTATTATCTTAGCAAATATATATAGGCAATTAATATTTATTTGTTACTAATATTTTTGTCATTGATGGAGGCTAGACCATATAGAAAAAAACTTGGTAAACCTGTTGCTTTTCATTTCCTGGTGCAACAAAGTACATTCAGTTGTTCTGGTCATCTAATATTAACTAATAAATTAGTATTCATTTATGAGGCTTCAGGAGTCCTTGAACTGAGAACTTCCAGATGTACAAGCTTTATTTAGAAAGAGAGAGCAGAGATCAAATGACCAACATTCGTTGGATCATAGAGATAGCAAGATAATTCCAGGAAAACATCTATTTCTGCTTCATTGACTAAGCATTTTTGACTGTGTGGATCACAACCAACTGTGGAAAATTCTTAGAGAGATGGAAATACCAGACTATCTTACCTGTCTCCTGAGAAACCTGTATGCAGGTAAAGAAGCAACAGTTAAAGCAGACATGGAACAATGGACTGGTTCAAAATTGGGAAAGGAGTATAGGAAGGCTGTATACCTTCACCATGTTTATTAATTGTGTTCAGAGTACCTCATGTGAAATGACAGGCTGGATGAATTGCAAGTTGAAATAAAGATTACCAGGAGAAATATCAACAACCTCAGATATGGTGATGATACACTTCAATGCAGAAGTAATAGTAGTATTAGTTGCTCAGTCATGTCTGACTCTTTGCAAACCCATAGACTTAGCAGTCCAAGCTCCTTTGTCCATGGGATTCTCCAGGCAAGAATACTGGAGTAGGTTGCTATTCACTTCTCCAAGGGATCTTCCCAATCTAGGGAGTGAATCTGAGTCTCCTGCACTGAAGGCAGATTCTTTACCCTCTGAGTAAGTAAGTAAGGAAGACCTCAATGGCAGAAAGTGAAGAAGAAACAAAAAACCTATTGATGAAGATGAAAGCAAAGAGTGAAAAAGTTGGCTTAAAACTCAACATTCAAAAAGCTAAGATCATGGTATCTGATCCCATCACTTCATAGCGAATAGAAGGGGGAAAAGTGGAACCAGTGATAGATTTTATTTTCTTGGGCTCCAAAGTTACTGTGGACAGTGACTGCAGCCTTTAAATTAAAAGACACTTGCTCCTTGGAAGAAAAGCTATGACAAACCTAGGCATCATATTAAAACACAGAGAAATCAATTTGTGAACAAAGTTATGTATAGCCAAAGCTACGATTTTTCCAGTGGTCATATATGGATGTGAGATTTGGACTCTAAAGACGGCTATGAAAGTGAAAAGTGAGAGTGAAGTTCCTCAGTCATGTCGGAGTCTTTGCGACCCCATGGACTGTAGCCTGCCAAGCTCCTCCATTAATGGGATTTTCCAGGCAAGGATACTGGGGTGGGTAGCCATTTCCTTCTCCAGGGGATCTTCCTGACCCAGGGATTGAACCCCAGTCTCCCACACTGCATGCGCACTCTCTACCGTCTGAGCCAATGGCTGAGCACCAAAGAATAGATGCTTTCAAATTGTGGTGCTGTAGAACACTCTTGAAAATTCCCTGGACTGCAAGGAGATAAAACCTGTTCATTCTAAAGGAAATCAACCCTAAATATTCATTAGAAGGACTGATGGTGAATCTGAAGCTACAATACTTTGGCCACCTGATGCGAAGAGCATTGTAAATGACCCTGATACTGGGAAAGATTCAGAGCAGGAAGAGACGGGGGCTACAGAGGATGAAATAGTTGGATAGCATCACTGACTCAATGAACATGAGTTTGAGCAAACTCCAGGAGACAGTGAAGGACAGGGAAGCCTGGAATGCTGCAGTCCATGGGGTTGCAAAGATTTGGACAGGATTTAGTGACTAAACAACAACAGCAAATGAGTATTACTGTACTAAATCAAAGTTAGCAGGGGAGAAGACTTGAGAGTCTTGCTGAAGACAGTCATGGATTTATACTGAGATAGTCACACTCGCTTGTTTGGCCCTGCTGATGACCAAGGATCCATATTTGTAAGAAAGACAAACCACATGTTAAATTTTTATCATATGAAGTGCAGGAAGATTTTTGATCTACTGTGCCATGTGTTTAAACACAAGTTTAAATATAGGATATACCTATATTTATTTTTATCAAAACTATTGAAAGTAAATTTGCATCTAAACAAGTCAATAAGTATGAACTATGTTGATTTTTTTTAAAATTTTTCTTGAAGTGCTGCAATTTCAGCTCAAAAATATATTTTTCCCAAGGCTTTAATCATCTGTTGATTTCACAAAGCAACCATTATATAATTGAAATATTGAGATTTTTTAATTAGACATTTCATGATATTATGTGATTTCATAATTTGTAAAATGAAACTTACTTTGAAAACTAGACTATTTTATCATATCAATTGACATAGTCAATATAATATTATAGTGCTGTTTTTTGAAAATATGCTTTATACCTTAATGGTTACATATTATAAACTTTATTATAGCTCTGTTATGATTAATGTTATTTACTTAGGCAAAAAATATATATTTTTTTCAAAATCTAAATTGTTCTAACAATAATATTACACCTCTAGGAACAATACAATGCATGCAGTTTTCATTACTCAACTACTATGTTTATTTCCAGCAGTCTTGCCAACTATTTATAATATAATAGAGTTAGTAAAATATAATTGAAATCTATTTTATGTCCCTTAGCTGAGTACATTTTGTATATCATATAATTTAGAAAATTTTATTAGATTCCATTAGTCATGTTCCAAATGCTACAAACACAACTGAAAAGTGAAAGTGAAGCTGTTCAGTCATGTCCAACTCTTTGAGACCCCATGGACTGTAACCCACCACACTCCTTTATGAGATCATCCCAGCAAGAATACTGGAGTGGGTTGTCATTTCCTTCTCCAGGGGATTTTCCCAGTTCAGGGATCGAACCCAGGTCTCCTGCATTGCAAATGAATTCTATACTATCAGATGTGTTTGTTAGCCTTTGGAATAAACAAAACTAATATCAAGCAAACATATTAGCGTTTAAAACACCAGTGCCTAACATTCATATCATTGAAAATAATGATGGAAAAGATGTTATATGTGTACATTTGCATAATACATATATGTGCCCACAATTAATTTATATTTTGTAGTTAATATCTTACTGTCATGGGCTTTTAAAAGTTTGTCTTATATACATTTTAGATGGTAGCTTCATATTTTATCAAATATAATAATTGTTTCCTTTCATTTAAAAACAAGTGCACTTTGTTTCTCACAGAAAATTTAGATCATTCTCATATAAATTAAGTGAAAATCATTAAAGTGATAGGAGATTGCATATATTTACATAAGAATGTAGGTATAAATAGGTGTCAGTCAGTTCAGTTCAGTTCAGTCGCTCAGTCGTGTCTGACTCTTTGCGACCCCATGAATTTGTAGCATGCCAGGCCTCCTTGTCCATCACCAACTCTCAGGGTTCACCCAAACTCATATGCATTGAGTTGTTGATTCCATCCAGCCATCTCATCTTCTGTCATACTCTTCTCCTCCTGCCCCCAATCCCTCCCAGCATGAGGGTCTTTTCCAATGAGTCAACTTTTCACATGAGGTGGCCAAACTGTAAGTAGATACAAATGTTTTAAAATATATGGTATAACATACAATAAAAAGGGTAAAAAGCAATGATATGTTTTGATTATTAGATAGTTGTACCAGAAAGTATAAACATAAAGTGAAACATTCTTTGAAGTAACAATCTAGTGTTTCAAACAGGGAAGTGCCTAGTCAAACTGACGAATAGAAATAATATGAGCACTACAATTTTTACGTCAATTTGAGGAAAAAGTGTCTTGAATTAGTCATTTTAATCCTGTGTGATAAAGATAATTCTTTCAAGTGTAAAATAAATAGTATAATCCAGATTTCACTGTGCTTCCATCAAATCTAATGGTGTAAAGGTGTGTTTCTGAGGGATGGATATCATCTAGCATTTCTGAAAAATAGCTGAAATGCTTTGTATTAGCAAAGTAGATTGGGGTATATTTTTAGTTGGTTGCATCCTTATGTTCAGACTTTGAAGAATAAAAATAACTTTTTATAAGGTAGTCACTACATAACACTCAAATAATTTGCCAGTTATAAAGGGCATAAAAACTTCAGTCTTATGAGTATAAAATACTACATGCACTTGTGAATAATATACATTGAAATATAAAAAAATATACAGTAATAATAAATTCATAAGGTAAAAATGTTTTAGACATTCTGCAATACATAAAAAGAGACTTTTCTTACATATATAATGGCTGAAGGTGGCCAAAATTTACTGTATGATTCCTCAGGCAGTCTACAAAATTTTCATCCAGGAAGATTAGTTTATGTCATTGCATACATGCACGCTTAGCCACTCAGTCATGTCTGACTCTTTGTGATCCCATGGAATATAGTCCTTCAGGTTCTTCAGTCCATGGGATTCTTCAGGCAAGAATACTGGAGTATGTCAGTGCATGATACTTAGTAGTCACAGAGGTACAGTATGTTAAAATGATGAGTCAAGATTAAAAACTGGGGGCTATTTGATTCTTTATCAGAGATATATTCATTAATCACCCAGAGGATGCTTATTTCTTAATTCTGTACTGAAAATATATTTCTAGGAATTTGTTGAGGAGGTTGGGTTATTGAGTGAATATGGTAAAAATTTAAACTGTATTTAAGCTCAAAGTACAATATTATTATTAATTTCATTCAACTCTACATAAACATAATAATAGACATCATTTTTTTGAATAGTAACACATCCTTTAGTAATAAACTTATGATAGTATACTCTTCTATAGCCAACAGTAACCTAAAGTAAAAGAAGAAAATGAAGACTGCAAACGATGTCCACTATTGCACACCACCTTATTTTCAATAAATTATATTTCTTTCATTTTAAAAATAGTTATCAATGAAAAGAAAACCCTAAAGACTGTTACTATATTGTGGTGGTGGCAAGGGTGGAAGTATAAGTTTTAAAAGATAGCTAATAGAAATTCCAACTAGGTCAGAATTGGAATAATCACAGTCAAAATACTCCTAGGTGCTCTTACACACTCAGGACCATGGTCTTTCCAATGAATATTCAGGACTGACTTCCTTAGGGTTGACTGTCTAGAAAAGTGATAAAGAGAAAACACAGACATTTTAAATAATTGATCTAAAGTAAAATATAATTAATATCTTTTAGAGTTTCCTTATCCATTTTTACCAGAACAGTTTTTATCAAATACTTTTCTTCTTCCCCAATATTAATTTTACTTCTTTTTATAAAGAAATAATATGCTTTAAGTGTCTTCCAGAAGTCTGTAAAAGACTGACCAAGTGGGTAGGTGACAAACATTGTTGTGTGAAAAAGTTCTTGCTTAATACTCTTTATCTTGGTATTTATTCTCCAAATAATATGTCATAGTAAACACAGTAAATTATTACATTTTATGTGCAGTTGTATTGACAAAGACTCTCTCCTTCACCAAATTTTAGATAGGCTTCTCTGAGCCCTTTTTTTGACTATATCTTATTCTTAAACACTGTCTCTGGACTGTCAAATCCTACAAATTAGTTTAGAAAGAATCCCATACCCTCAATATTTGATTATTTTGGCCTGCCTTCAGCAAGAGTTCTGGTGAGTTCATTTATCAAGAATCCCCTGATGCTTGATGTCTCCTTAGTAATTTTCCATCTGCCTAACCATCTTCCCCTCACTGTGCTCCCTGAGATCCCCTGGAGAAGAGAAAGGCTACCCACTCCAGTATTCTGGCCTGGAAAATTCCACAAAATATATAGTCCATGAGGTTGCAAAGAGTCGTACACAGCTGAGTGACTTTCACTTCTCTCTTCTATTGAAATCATCTTCACACCTGTCAGGAGTATTAAATAAATCTTCCTTGGAGTTTTAACAAGTGTCAGAATACATTTTTTTTAACAATACAACATTAATTTTAAGTAGATTATGAAAATTTAAGAAAATATATTCTAATTCCTAAAGAAATCACTAAAATGCAAAGAAATATAGCTAGAAATCCAATAAATAAATTAAAACAGAAATCTAAAAAAATTCAGATAATCCAAACAGAGGCAGATAAACAACATATGTTTTTAAAAAAATAGAGGACAAACAGAAAACTAACAATAAAATGGGAAATCAAATTAAACTAATCAATAGCTACATTCAATATTAACAAAGTAAACACTCTAAGTAAAAGTAGAAAGCAAAATCAATTAAGCAGCATCAATTATGCTGTCTAGAATAGATGCATTTTAAATAAAAAAAATATAGATAGTTTGAGTATAAGTGGATGGGGCAAGATGTATCAATTGAATAGTAAACATAAGGAGCCCAAGTGACTGTTAATGTTAGAAAAACAGATTTCAAAACAAAAAGTGTTAGCAAAAATAAAGACTATTCCATAATTACAAATGTGCTTATTCATTAAGGAAATGTATTAATTTTAAGTGTCTATGCATTTAGTCTCTTCAAAACATGAGAAGCAAAAATGATGGCATTAAAATGACAAATAGGTAATCCCATAAATAGTAGGGTTTTTTTGTTTTTTGTTTTTTGTTTTTTTAGGTTTCGTGTAGATTTAATTTATTTTTTTTAATTTATTTTTATTTATTTATTTATTTTTTTAATTTTAAAATCTTTAATTCTTACATGCGTTCCCAAACATGAACCCCCCTCCTACCTCCCTCCCCACAACATCTCTCTGGGTCATCCCCATGCACCAGCCCCAAGCAAGCTGCACCCTACGTCAGACATGGACTGGCGATTCAATTCTTACATGACAGTATACATGTTAGAATTCCCATTCTCCCAAATCATCCCACCCTCTCCCTCTCCCTCTGAGTCCAAAAGTCCGTTATACACATCTGTGTCTTTTTTCCTGTGTTGCATACAGGGTCGTCATTGCCATCTTCCTAAATTCCATATATATGTGTTAGTATACTGTATTGGTGATTTTCTTTCTGGCTTACTTCACTCTGTATAATTGGCTCCAGTTTCATCCATCTCATCAGAACTGATTCAAATGAATTCTTTTTAACGGCTGAGTAATACTCCATTGTGTATATGTACCACTGCTTTCTTATCCATTCATCTGCTGATGGACATCTAGGTTGTTTCCATGTCCTGGCTATTATAAACAGTGCTGTGATGAACATTGGGGTACATGTGTCTTTCAATTCTGGTTTCCTCAGTGTATATGCCCAGCAGTGGGATTGCTGGGTCATAAGGTAGTTCTATTTGCAATTTTTTAAGGCATCTCCACACTGTTCTCCATAGTGGCTGTACTAGTTTGCATTCCCACCAACAGTGTAGGAGGGTTCCCTTTTCTCCACACCCTCTCCAGCATTTATTGCTTGCAGATTTTTGGATCGCAGCCATTCTGACTGGTGTGAAGTGGTACCTCATTGTGGTTTTGATTTGCATTTCTGTAATAATGAGTGATGTTGAGCATCTTTTCATGTGTTTGTTAGCCATCTGTATGTCTTCTTTGGAGAAATGTCTATTTAGTTCTTTGGCCCATTTTTTGATTGGGTCGTTTATTTTTCTGGAATTGAGCTGCATAAGTTGCTTGTATATTTTTGAGATTAGTTGTTTGTCAGTTGCTTCATTTTCTATTATTTTCTCCCATTCAGAAGGCTGTCTTTTCACCTTGCTTATATTTTCCTTTGTTGTGCAGAAGCTTTTAATTTTAATTAGATCCCATTTGTTTATTTTTGCTTTTATTTCCAGAATTCTGGGAGGTGGATCATAGAGGATCCTGCTGTGATTTATGTCTGAGAGTGTTTTGCCTATGTCCTCCTCTAGGAGTTTTATAGTTTCTGATCTTAATATCATCTTCTTTGCAACTACAGAACAAGTGTGTTAGTCACTCAGCCATGTCTGACTCTTTGCCACCTCATGGACTGTAGACTGCCAGGCTTCTTTATTCATGAAATTCTCCAGGCAAGAATACTGGAGTGGGTAGCCATTCTCTTCTCCAAGGGATTTTCACAATCCAGGGATCATATTGGGGCCTCCTGCATTGCAGATAGACTCTTACTGTAAATATCAGTAAGAAACAGAGGATCAAAACAACACAATCAGCCACATTGATACTTACATACAGATAACTACATTCTAAAACTGAAGGAAATTAGTTATTTTCCAAGTAAATTCACCAAGGTAGATCATTTGCTGTACTATAAAACAAACAAATCTTATTAAATTTAAAAGGACTGAAAGTACACAGGATTTATTGAACTTAAATGGAATTGAACTATAAATAACAATGAGATACTTAGGAAAATTACAGTATTTGGAATTGAAACAACATACTTCTATGATAAATACATAAATAAATAAAAGAGCTGAATAAACTATTCCAAACTGAATTGCAATGAAAATACAGTATATCAAAATTAATGAGATGCAAATAACTAAAGGAGTTCTTAGAGAAAAATTTATAGGTTTAAATGCTTATATTAGAAAAGAAGGAAAGTCTAAAATTAATGTCCCAAGATAACAACTTAAGAAGCTAGAAAATAAATACAAAATAAATCTGATAAAATAGAAAAAAAAATTAGGAAAATTAACAAGTCAAAACTTGTCCTTTGAAAACTTAAAAAAAAATGATATACAGACACTATACAATAAGAGAATAATAAAATACATTTTTTCCCAACAAATTGGACAACTTAAAAGACATATACAAATTCCTTGAAAGACACAGATTATCAAAGCTCTCTCAAGAAGAAAATACATAATCTGAACAGTTCTTTACCTATTAAAGAAATTTAATTTTATTGGTTGCTGTTGAAAATTTTCCCATGAAGAAAACATCATGCCCAGGGGGAGTCAAAGGCAAATTTTTAAAAACATTTAAGGAAGAATTAAAAACAATTCTATATAAACCTATTAAAAAATATAAAAATAAGGAATATGTTACAACTCATATAGGGACCAGCGTTATTCTCATGCCTAAAACAAAACAAAACAAAAAAGATATTGTGAAAGAAAAAAGAAAAGAATACAAGAGCTACAGACAATGTTCTTCATAAATTAAGCACAAAAGTCCTTTTTTAAAAATTAATTTATTTTAATTAGAGGCTAATTACTTTAAAATATTGTGTGTTTTTTTTCCATATATTGACATGAATCAGCCACAGGTGTACATGTGTTCCCCTCATCCTGAAAACTCCTCCCACCTCCCTCCAAACCACATCCCTCTGGGTTGTCCCAGAGCAATGGCTTTGAGTCCCCTGTTTCAAGTATCGAACTTGAACTGGTCACTTACTTTACATATGGTAATATAGATGTTTTAATGCTAGTCTCTCAATCGTTGCACTTTCACATTTCCCCACTGAGTCCAAAACTCTGTTTTTTGCATCTGTATCTCTTTTGCTCTCTTGCTTATAGGGTCAGATTATAGGAAATCAAATAATTATGCAAATCAAAACTGCAATGAGATATCACCTCACGCCAGTCAGAATGGCCATCATCAAAAAGTCTACAAATAATAAATGTTGGGAAGGTGTGGATAAAGGAAATGCTCTTGCACTGTTGATGGGAATGCAAATTGATATAGCCACCAGGGAAGATGGTATGGAGATTCCTTAAAAAACTAGCAATAAAGCCACTATATGATGCAGCAATTACACTCCTAGGCATATAAATTGAGGAAACTAAACTTGAAAAAGACACATGTATCCCATTGCTCACACAGCACTATTTACAATAGCTAGAACATGGAAGAAACCTAGATGTCCATTGAAAGATGAATGGATAAAGAAATTGTGGTATTGGTACACAGTGAAATATTCAGTTCAGTTCAGTTCATTCGCTCAGTCGTATCCAACGCTTTGTGACTGCATGAAACGCAGAACACCAGGCCTCCCTGTCCATCACCAACTCCTGGAGTTCACTCAGAGTCGTGTCCATCGACTCAGTGATGCCATCCAGCCATCTCATCCTCGGTCGTCCCCTTCTCCTCCTGCCCCCAATACCTCCCAGCATCAAAGTCTTTTCCAATGAGTTAAATCTTCACATGAGGTGGCCAAAGAACTGGAGTTCAGAATGGACTTGTTGGATCTCCTTGCAGTCCAAGGAACTCTCAAGAGTCTTCTCCAACACCACAGTTCAAAAGCATCAATTCTTCAGCGCTCAGCCTTCTTCACAGTCCAATTCTCACATCCGTACATGACCACAGGAAAAACCATAGCCTTGACTAGACGGACCTTAGTCGACAATAGAGTGTCTCTGCTTTTGAATATGCTATCTAGGTTGGTCATAACTTTTCTTCCAAGGAATAAGCATCTTTTAATTTCATGGCTGCAGTCACCATCTGCAGTGATTTTGGAGCCTCAAAAAATAAAGTCTGACACTGTTTCCACTGTTTCCCCATCTATTTCCCATGGAGTGATGGAACCAGATGCCATGATCTTCGTTTTCTGAATGTTGAGCTTTAAGCGAACTTTTTTACTCTCCTCTTTCACTTTCATCAAGAGGCTTTTTAGTTCCTCTTCATTTTCTGCCATAAGGGTGGTGTCATCTGCATATATGAGGTTATTGATACTTCTCCTGGCAATCTTGATTCCAGCTTGTGTTTCTTCCAGTCCAGCATTTCTCATGATGTACTCTGCATATAAGTTAAATAAGCACGGTGACAATATACAGCCTTGACGTACTCTTTTTCCAAATTGGAACCAGTCTCTTGTTCCATGTCCAGTTCTACCTGTTGCTTCCTGACCTGCATACAGATTTCTTAAGAGGCAGGTCAGGTGGTCTGGTGTTTCTATCTCTGTCAGAATTTTCCACAGTTTATTGTGATCCACACAGTCAAAGGCTTTGGCATAGTCAATAAAGCAGAAATAGATGTTTTTCTGGAACTCTCTTGCTTTTTCCATGATCCAGCGGATGCTGGCAATTTGATCTCTGGTTCCACTGCCTTTTCTAAAACCAGCTTGAATATCAGGAAGTTCATGGTTCATGTATTGCTGAAGCCTAGCTTGGAGAATTTTGAGCATTACTTTACTAGCGTGTGAGATGAGTGCAATTGTGTGGTAGTTTGAGCATTATTTGGCATTGCCTTTCTTTGGGATTGTAATGAAAACTGACCTTTTCCATTCCTGTGGCCAGTGCTGAGTTTTCCAAATTTGCTGGCAGATTAAGTGCAGCACTTTCATAGCATCATCTTTAAGGATTTAAAATAGCTCTACTGAAATTCCATCACCTCCACTAGCTTTGTTCATAGTGATGCTTTTTAAGGCCCACTTGACTTCACATTCCAAGATGTCTGGCTCTAGATTAGTGATCACACCATCGTGATTATCTGGGTCGTGAAGATCCTTTTTATACAGTTCTTCTGTGTATTCTTGCCATCTCTTCTTAATATCTTCTGCTTCTGTCAGGTCCATATGATTTCTGTCCTTTATTGAGCCCATCTTTGCATGAAATATACCCTTGATATCTCTAATTTTCTTGGAGAGATCTCTAGTCTTTCCCATTCTGTTCTTTTCCTCTATTTCTTTGCATTGATCACTGAGGAAGGCTTTCTTATCTCTTCTTGCTATTCTTTGGATCTTTGCATTCAGGTGCTTATATCTTTCCTTTTCTCCTTGGCTTCTTGCTTATCTTCTTTTCACAGCTATTTGTAAGGCTTCCCCAGATAGCCATTTTGCTTTTTTGCATTTTTTTTTTCCATGGGGATGGTCTTGATCACTGTCTCCTGTACAATGTCACGACCTCATTCCATAGTTCATCAGGCACTCTATCTATGAGATCTAGGCCCTTAAATTTATTTCTCAATTCCACTGTATAATCATAAGCGATTTGGTTTAGGTCATACCTGAATGGTCTAGCGGTTTTCCCTACTTTCTTCAATTTAAGTCTGAATTTGCTAATAAGGAGTTCATGGTCTGAGCCACAGTCAGCTCCTGGTCTTGTTTTTGTTGACTGTATAGAGCTTCTCCATCTTTGGCTGCAGATAATATAATCAATCTCATTTTGGTGTTGACCATCTGGTGATGTCCATGTGTAGAGTCTTCTCTTGTGTTTTTAGAAGAGAGTGTTTGCTGTTACCAGTGTGTTCTCTTGGCAAAACTTTATTAGCCTTAGCCATGCTTCATTCTGTACTCCAAGGACAAATTTGCCTGTTACTCCAGGTGTTTCTTGACTTCCTACTTTTGCATTCCAGTCCCCTATAATGGAAAGGACATCTTTTGGGGGAGTTACTTCTAAAAGGTCTTGTAGATCTCCATAGAACCGTTCAACTTCAGCTTCTTCAGCATTACTGGTTGGAGCATAGACTTGGATTACTGTGATAGTAATGGTTTGCCTTGGAAATGAACAGAGATCATTCTGTCATTTTTGAGACTGCATCCAAGTACTGCATTTCAGACTCTTCTGTTAACCATTATGGCTACTCCATTTCTTCTGAGGGATTCCTTCCCGCAGTAGTAGATATAATGGTCATCTGAGTTAAATTCACCCATTCCAGTCCATTTTAGTTCGCTGATTCCTAGAATATTAATGTTCACTCTTGCCATCTCCTGTTTGACCACTTCCAATTTGCCTTGATTCGTAGACCTGACATTCCAGGTTCCTATGCAATATTCCTCTTTACAGCATTGGACCTTGCTTCTGTCACGAATCACATCCACAAGTGGGTATTGTTTTTGCTTTGGCTCCATCTCTTCATTCTTTCTGGAGTTATTTCTCCACTGATCTCCAGTAGCATATCGGGCACCTACTGACCTGGGGAGTTCCACTTTCAGTATCCTATCATTTTGCCATTTCATACTGTTCATGGGGTTCTCAAGGCAAGAATACTGAAGTGGCTTGCCATTCCCTTCTCCAGTGGACCACATTCTGTCAGACCTCTCCTCCATGACCCTCCCATTCAGGTTGCACTGCAGGCATGGCTTAGTTTCATTGAGTTAGACAAGGCTGTGGTCCTAGTGTGATTAGATTGACTAGTTTTCTGTGAGTATGGTTTCAGTGTGTCTGCCCTCTGATGCCCTCTTGCAACACCTACCATCTTACTTGGTTTTCTCTTACCTTGGGCTTGGGGTATCTCTTCACGGCCGCTCCAACAAAGCACAGACGCTGCTCCTTACCTTGGATGAGTGGTATGTCCTCCCACCGCCCTTCCTGACCTTCAGCGTGGGATGGCTCCTCTAGGCAGCCATATAACAGGAACACATTTGAGTCAGTTCTTGAGTCAGTTACATTAGAGTCAACCTAAAACCTATTATACAGAGTGAAGTAAGTCAGAAAGAGAAAGATAAATATCATCTTTTATCACATATATATGGAATCTAGAAAAATGGTACTGAAGAATTTATTTACAAGGCAACAATGGAGAAACAGACATAGAAAATAAACTTATGACATTTGGATAAGAGAGGAGAGGGTGAGATATATGGAAAGAGTAACATGAAAACTTATATTACCATTTGAAAAATAGATAACCAATGGGAATTTGCTGTATGGGTCAGGAAATTCAAACGGAGGCACTGTATCAACCTAGGGGGTGGGATTGGGAGGGATATGGGAGAGTGATTCAGAAGGAAGGGGATATATGTATACTTATGGCTGATTCATGTTGAGGTTTGACAGAAAACAACATAATTCTGTAAAGCAATTATCCTTCATTAAAAAAAAAATTTAAAAATATTCAGTCCGGGTTTGATGCATGAGACAGGGTGCTCAGGGCTGGTGCACTGGGACAATCCTGAGGGATAGAATGGGGAGAGAGGTAGGAGGGGGTTCAGGATCAGGGACACATGTACATCCATGGCTAATTCATGTGAATGTATAGCAAAAATCACTACAATATTGCAAAGTAGTTAGCTTCCAATTAAAATAAATTAATTTACAAAAAAAGCAAGAAAAAGATATTCTTTTAAATATAGTGTTTTTAACCTTTCATGTATGACCTAAATCAAGTCCTTTATGATTATACAGGGAAAGTGAGAAATAGATTTAAGGGACTAGATCTGATAGACAGAGTACGTGAAGAACTATGGACGGAGGTTGGTGACATTGTACAGGAGACAGGGATCAAGACCATCCCCATGGAAAAGAAATGCAAAAAAGCAAAGTGGCTGCCTGAGGAGGCCTTACAAATAGCTGTGAAAAGAAGAGAATTGAAAAGCAGAGGAGGAAAGGAAAAATATAAGCATTTGAAGCAGAGTTCCAAAGAATAGCAAGGAGAGATAAGAAAGCCTTCCTCAGCAATCAATGCAAAGAAATAGAGGAAAACAAGAGAATGGGAAATACTGGAGATCTCTTCAAGAAAATTAGAGATACCAAGGGAACGTTTTACACAAAGATGGGCTCGATAAAGGACAGAAATGGTCTGGACCTAACAGAAGAAGAAGATATTAAGAAGAGGTGGCAAGAATACACGGAAGAACTGTACAAAAAAGATCCTCATGACCCAGATAATCACGAAAGTGTGATCACTCACCTAGAGCCAGACATCTTGGAATGTGAAGTGAAGTGGACCTTAGGAAACATCACTACGAACAAAACTAGTGGAGGTGATGGAATTCCGGTTGAGCTATTTCAAATCCTGAAAGATGATGCTGCAGAAGTGCTGCACTCAATATGCCAGCAAATTTGGAAAACTCAGCAGTGGCCACAGGACTGGAAAAGGTCAGTTTTCACAGCAATCCCAAAGAAAGGCAATGCCAAAGAATGCTCAAACTACCACACAATTGCACTCATCTCACACGCTAGTAAAGTAATGCTCAAAACTCTGCAAACCAGGCTTCAGCAATACGTGAACTGTGAACTTCACGGTTGTTCAAGCTGGCTTTAGAAAATGCAGTGGAACCAGAGATCAAATTGCCAGCATCCGCTGGATCATGGAAAAAGCAAGAGAGTTCCCAAAAAACATCTATCTCTGCTTTATTGACTATGCCAAAGCCTTTGACTGTGTGGATCACAATAACCTGTGGAAAATTCTGAAAGAGATGGGAATACCAGACCACCTGACCTGCCTCTTGAGAAATCTATATGCAGGTTAGAAGTGGACATGGAACAACAGACTGGTTCCAAATAAGAAAAGGAGTTCATCAAGGCTGTGTATTGTCACCTGCTTATTTAACTTATATGCCGAGTACATCATGAGAAACACTGAGCTGGAAGAAGCACAAGCTGGAATTAAGATTACCAGGAAGTATATCAGTAACCTCAGATATGCAGATGACACCACCCTTATGGAAGAAAGTGAAGAGGAATTAAAAAGCCTCTTGATGAAAGTGAAAGAGGAGAGTGGAAAAGTTGGCTTAAAGCTCAACATTCAGAAAACTAAGAACATGACATCTGGTCCCATCACTTCATGGGAAATAGAGGGGAAACAGTGGAATCAGTGTCAGACTTTATTTTTCAGGGCTCCAAAATCACTGCAGATGGTGATTGCAGCCATGAAAATAAAAGACGTCTTCTCCTTGGGAGGAAAGTTATGACCAACCTAGATAGCATATTGAAAAGCAGAGACATTACTTTGCCAACAAAGGTCCGTCTAATCAAGGCTATTGTTTTTTCAGTGGTCTTGTATGGATGTGAGAGTTGGACTGTGAAGAAAGTGAGTGCTGAAGAATTGATGCTTTTGAACTGTGTTGTTGGAGAAGCCTCTTTAGAGTCCCCTGGGCTGCAAGGAGATTCAACCAGTCCATCTTAAAAGAGATCAGTCCTGAGTGTTCATTGGAAGGACTGATGTTGACGCTGAAACTCCAATACTTTGGCCACCTCATGCAAAGAGTTGACTCATTGGAAAAGACCCTGATGCTGAGAAGGATTTGGGGCAGGAGGAGAAGGGAATGACAGAAGATGAGATGTCTGGATGTCATCACTGACTCGATGGACATGAGTTTGGGTAAACTCAGGGATTTGGTGATGGACAGGGAGGCCTGGCATGCTGGGATTCATGGGGTCGCAAAGAGTCAGACATAACTGAGCAACTGAACTTAACTGTACTGAACTGATACATTCTCCCTTAATAATATTGACACAATAGAATTAGCTTAGCAAACTTTTCCCTAAAGTGATAGTGTGAGTCAGGCACAGATTAACTCAGTGCAATTTCAAAATAACATGCATTATAATTAGTGGAGTTCAAATTCATTAGTTAAATTAACATTCCCTGAGTTCTTCTGTAACTCATTAATAGCATTTAAGTTTGAACAAATAAATATCCTTCCTAGGAAATATATTATCTTCACATACTAACAAAATACTCTATGGATATTACAGTAGTCTTCTCTTGGGAACATGTGATGTAGTCATATTGTTGATCATTTTATCATGTTGAAAAGGCAACTTGACCTAAATTTATGAGTTAAATGATGGCCCAAATTCTTCCTATATGCAGATGAATGAAGTATACTGGGGAAATTGAATTTATAACAGGGTAATAAGAATACATATCTGCAAGGGATATATTGCAGACAAGGTTAACCAAATATCTCTCTTTCGAAATCAGTTATGAAAGAATTGTTATCATCTGCATTGGTTGAGGAGTGAGGAAAAATAACAGGATATTGAAATATATTTTTAGCACAATGAAATTAAAATCACTGTCAGAGTACAGTTCATCTGTGTTTCTGAGAGAAAAAAAAAAGTGCTCTTATCAGGTTAAATAAATTCATTTAGATATTTTCCTTCATTTTAAATGCTTACACTTATTTGACCTTTAAATTGCTTTTGAGAACTATCTACTAACTCATATTATTTAATTGACTGATAGATGTGTTTCAAGAAATAGAGGGAAAAATTCCAGCCTTTCAAAATTCAGATAACAAGTTCATAGATGTGATTAAATGTGCTCCAGTGATGGTTCTTCTTATTGTCTAAGCTTTATCAATGTGAAGACAAATGCATATTTTACAGACATTTTCCTTAGTGCTATTCAAAAACTGAATTGAATGTTCATTATACAGATATCTCCTGTCAAATCATTTCATTTAATGTATCTCTTAATCTCTGATAGAAATTTGCACGCAATAAAGTTCTTATACCAATCATTTGATTAGTTTCAAAGCTGAACTTTCATGAAAAAGGATGAAATATTGTTATAAATTTGCTTTCCTTGCTCTTTCAGTAGCTTCCCAATTGTACCAAGAAGATTTTCAGTGTCATGCTTTAGGAGAATATCAAGTTGTAATCAATACATTTATTTTAACAACAACAACAACAAAATACTGTCCTTAATAGTTCATCATTTAGTCTTCCCAATGAATAAATGTGAAATTTATGACATGCCTATTGGATTGATGGTGCTTCCCAAGTGGCACTAGTACTGAAGAACCCAGCTGCCAATACAGGAGACACAAGAGGTGTGGGTTCAATCCCTGGGTCAGGAAGATCCCCTAGAAGAGGACACAGCAACCCACTCCAGTATTATTGCTTGGATAATCCCATGGACAGAGAAGTCTGGTGGGCTGCAATCCATAGGATCGCAAAGAGTCGGACACAACTGAAACTGAATTGGCTTAGCATGGCAGAACACACAATGGGTTGACAGTTCAGAGTTTGGTTTAATGTGGTCCAAATGCATAGTAAAAGTATTTGAAACATTCAATTCATATTTTCACTTTTTATTTAGAGTTTTGTGTGCTTTTAAGTTCCACTAATATTGTTGAAAATAATCTGTTACAAATTGGCACCTTCAATCTATTCATGGAAGTGAATTAGTCAGAGTGCCAAAAGGACACAGTAGAAGCAAATATCATAAGACAAGTGATCCTATTTTCACCTGACACTTCTCTAATATTCACTGAGACTTGTTGGGGACAAATTGAGTGAATTTACCATCACCAAGATAATAGTTTGTGATGAGATGAGTAAGAAAGCATCTGGAGATTGGTACGGTTGGAAGGCTTACTGCGAAAATACTAGAGTTGGCTACTTTACAGCTACAAATATAGCTATGCTTTATATATACATATGTGTGTGTGTGTGTGTGTATGTATATGGTTTTTCCACTAGTCATGTATGGTCATGAAAGTTGGACCCTAAAGAAGGCTAAATGCTGAAGAATTAACATTTTCGAACTGTGGTGTTGAAGACTCATGAGAGTCCCTTGTCCAGCAAGGAAATCAAGCCAGTTAATCCTAAAGGAAATCAGCCCTGGACTATTTATTGGAAAGACTGATGCTGAAGTTGAAGCTCCAATATTTGGCCATCTGATGCAAAAGCTGACTCACTGGAAAAGACCCTGATGCTGGGAAAGATTGAAGGCAGAAGGAGAAAGGAGTGACAGAGAATGAGATGGTTGGATGGCATCACAGACTCAATGCACATGAGTTTGAGCAAACTCCAGGAGATAGTGAAGAACAGGGAGGCCTGGCTTGCTGCTGTCCATGGGATCACAAAGAGTTGGACATGACTGAGCAACTGAACAATGTGAACGTGAACGTGAAGTCACTCAGTCTTGTCCAACTCTTTGCAACATCATGGACTGTAGCCTTCCAGGATCCTCTGTCCATGGGAGTTTCCTGGCAATAGTACTGGAGTGGATTGCCATTTCCTTCTCCAAGGGATCTTCCTAACCCAGAGATCGAACCTGGGTCTCCTGCATCATAGACAGACTCTTTACCGTCTGAGCCACCAGGGAAGTCCAAAGACAACTGAACAACAACAATACTTTTTTATACTAATAAATTGTTTCTCTATACAAGTCCTTTGATAAATTCATAGTTCCATAATCATACATTAGATCTAAATTTAGACTTGTAAGAGTTTTATTCTTTTTTATAGTTTTATTATTTTTATTTATTTTTAATATAAATTTATTTATTTTAATTGGAGGCTAATTACTTTACAATATTGTATTGGTTTTGCCATACATCAACATGAATCCGCCAGGGGTATACAGAGTTTTATTCTTATATATCAAAGTGTAAATTGAAACAGTTACCAAATTTAACAAAGAGTAATTTTAAATTAAGCAAATTCTTAATATCAACAACCTAGGACTGCATTTAGATTAAAATGACTAAAGCAAAATTTTCACACAGTGAAACTGTCTATAATTGCACAGATATTTCTCAGATTTCAAAAAACTGCACATACATGCTGACAGCTTGCAATACCAACAACCAACAAACAATGAGAAATGACCTCCAATTGCTACAGCATTTCTGATTAATCAACAAGTGTAACAGGTTTTTTTTATGTTATCAAGTTAGTGGGACCTCAGGAAAATAATGGTGACAACATTACACTGGTTCAGTTAATAATGCTCATTAAGAAGAGTCTTTGTTTCTTCTTTAAAAGTAGTATCTGATGAAAATAAAAGTAGTATTTGATGAAAAGAGCAATTCAAACCTAATAAAAGAAGAAAATCCTTGGAATTATCACAGTATCCCAAAATAATCCTATGGCTCATATCACTGAATATATTTTGTTTCATGTATATCAGCAATACTTTGAAAGAATTAAAACTTATTTGTTAATATTAACTAATATACTTTAATGAAATTAATTTTAATGTCTTTCCTTTAAAAACTCTGACATATTCTGCATCATGTGATTATAAAATATTTTAAACACTCAAATCTCTGTGAAACTAAGACAGAATGCACATACATGCCAATTTTTTAGCTACTTTAACTTTTATGTTTTATCATATTTTTGAAATAGTGGATACATACTTGATGAAGAAGCAATAGAATTTTGGTGAAAAGCATTATCATGCTAGCAGTATTATGATGCAAAGTATACTTCAAAAAGCATTATTTGTATTTGCCTTTTGAAATTAGTAAGGGAAAAAAAACTTCTGGGGGGTTAGGAGAGATTATTTTTATTATTCCTTAAAAGTTTGATTTATAGCCTGAACTTAGTATCTACTGAAGTCCAAAGCAGAGCAAGGTCATTGTCTTCATGTGACTTTTAACTTCTTTAGTTTAATGAAGAATCTATCAGACTTTTAGATTCTCCTTTTGGAAGATGGAAAAAGTGTCTTTTGGTCTATGCCAAAGACATTATTAAGATCATACAGAATAATTAATGACCAATGAATGTAGCTAATGCCTTTCATCCCCAAATCTTGACCTGTTTGTACTAATGAAGTGGATTTGGTGATAAATATGCTGTTCTATAAAGCAGGAAGCCTGTGTTTATTTAGAGTGGGAAACTGGGACACAGCTGCCTTGTGTAAGAACTCATTTGGCAAAATCTTCACACTTCAGTTTTAACCCATTTTTTAAATATATCTTATGAGAAATAGAAATTGCTCAATCCATTTTAAAATTAATAATTCAACACTATAAACTTCCACTGTTATAAATTTTAGGATACCCTTGCAAGTGTGTTAGGTTCTTCAAATAATGAGTTTTTAAAATATATTGAATCATTAATAATAAATGTTGTCCAGTGTATTAGTTAAGCAAAGGCTATTGGAGTTAAACATGTTAATGCACATTTCAAAAACTGACTAGTCACTATTAATACAAAATCATTCGTGATATTTTTGGATTATTTGGGGAAATATTTGTGCATAAATTCACAATTAGATACTTATTCAAGAACTGTATTTTGCAAAAGCAAGAGTTAATATTCTTGCTTCTCAGCCTTTGGCTAAGACCAAGTGAAGAGTTAATGACAGTGAGTAAAGAACAATTTATATTTTTAATGTAATTGATGACTTTTAAAATATGCTATTTAAAGATGCTTTTCAACACAATTACAGTACTGGTGTCTTTGACATAAAGAATAGGAAGTGCAAACAAAATATTCAAAGATACGAAAAAGTATCCTTTTATGCTTATTAAAAAGCAAAAAATACTAACTCAGTCATATATAATATTATGTAACATTCTTAAAACTTATATCTAGAAAGAAAACTCAGAGATGTGAATTACTTTAGACCTTCCATTTAAATAATTGTTTCTATAAAATTGAGTTTTTTACTGAGAGTATATATAACATACAAAATGGGGAGAGTGTGAGCTATGACTCTATCATTGCTAACTGTTTATGACCTGAAGAAGAGAAAGGATTTCTTCCTGTAATGATGCTCTATGATATGGCACTAATAAGAGCAAGGACACTTGTGGCACCAGATATTCCCACTCCTAGGATCACTTATAGGTTATTCTAGGCAAGGATTTGGAAATTTCAAAGTATACAAGGAAACAAATGTGAAAACATTTATGCTAAAGTAACTTTGAATAAATTGATTCAAATGTGACAGAAACCATGAAAACTTCTTCTAGTGGCAATATTCTTACTCCTGTTACAACATTTGTGAACTATTATCCAAATTATAGGTGGTTATGAATTAACCATTTGGGATTAAGCATTGCATGTTATTTGAATACAATTTTCAATGAATTCTGATTTACCTCAGACAAACATTATGCACGTGAACATTTATCCAGTATTTTGTATTTTATTTTATTTTTTAAAACTAATTTAATTTTAATAAATTTATTCGTTTTAACTGGAGGATAAATACTTTAAAACATTGTAGTGGTTTGCCATACGTTGACATGAATTGGCCACAGGTTTACATGTGTTCCCCATCCTGAAACCCCCTCCCACCTACCTTGCCATTCCATCCCTCTGGGTCATCCCAGTGCATGAGACCCGAGCACCCTGTCTCATGCATGAAACCTGGACTGGTGATCCATTTCACATGTGATAATATACATGTTTCCATGCCATTCTTCCAAATCATCCCACCCTCGACCTCTTCCACAGAGTTCAAAACACTGTTCTATATATCGGTATCTCATTTGCTGTCTCACATATAAAGCTATGGTTATTATCTTTCTAAATTCCATATATATGCATTAGTATACTGTATTGATATTTTTCTTTCTGGCTTACTTCACCCTGTATATTAGGCTCCAGTTTCATCCACCTCATTAGAACTGATTCAAATGTATTCTTTTTAATGGCTGAGTAATATTCCATTGTGTATATGTACCACAGCTTTCTTATACATTCGTCTGCCGATGGACATATAGGTTGCTTCTATGACCTGCTGTTATAAACAGTGCTGCAATGAACATTGGGGTACACGTGTCTCTTTCAATTCTGGTTTCTTTGGTGAGTATGCCCAGCACTGGGATTGCTGGGTCATATGGCAGTTCTATTTCCAGTTTTTTAAGGAATCTCCACAATTTTCTCCATAGTGGCTATACTAGTTTGCATTCCCTCCAACAGTGTAAGAAGGGAACCTTTTCTCCACACCCTCTCCAGCATTTATCGCTTGTAGACATTTGGATAGCAGCAATTCTGACTGGCGTGAAATGGTACCTCATTGTGGTTTTGAGTTGCTTTTCTCTGATAATGAGTGATATTGAGCATCTTTTCATGTCTTTGTTAGCCATCTGTATGTCTTCTTTGGAGAAATGTCTATTTAGTTCTTTGGCCCATTTTTTGATTGGGTCTTTTATTTTTCTGGAATTGAGCTGCAGGAGTTGCTTATATATTTTTGAGATTAATTCTTTGTCAGTTGCTTCATTTTCTATTATTTCCTCCCATTCTGAAGGCTGTCTTTTCACCTTGCTTATAGTTTCCTTCCTTTTGCAAAAGCTTTTAAGTTTAATTAGGTCCCATTTGTTTATTTTTGCTTTTTAATATAAATTTATTTACTTTAATTGGAGGTGAATTACTTTACAATATTGTATTGGTTTTGCCATACATCAACATGAATCCACCACAAGTATTTCCATTACTCTGGGAGGTAGATCATAGAGGATCCTGCTGTGATTTTTGTCAGAGTGTTTTCTCTATGTTTTCCTGTAGGAGTTTTATAGTTTATTGGCTTAGGTTTAGATCTTTAATCCATTTTGTATTTATTTTTTTCCACCAAATTTTTTTTATATATATACTTATTTATTTTAATTGGAGGTTAATTACTTTACAATATTGTATTGGTTTTGCCATACATCAACATGAATCCACCACAGGTATACAACCTAGATGTCCATCAGCAGAGGAATGGATAAGAAAGCTGTAGTACATATACACAATGGAGTATTACTCAGACATTAAAAAAAGTACATTCAAATCAGTTCTAATGAGGTGGATGAAACTGGAGCCTATTATA
This sequence comes from Capra hircus, assembly GCF_001704415.2. Taxonomy (NCBI): domain Eukaryota; kingdom Metazoa; phylum Chordata; class Mammalia; order Artiodactyla; family Bovidae; genus Capra; species Capra hircus. The sequence goes on from NW_017189517.1 coordinate 49,000,262, forward strand.
CAGAGTGAAGTAAGCCAGAAAGAAAAACACTAATACAGTATACTAACACATATATACAGAATTTAGAAAGATGGTAGTGATAACCCTGTATGTGTGACAGCAAAAGAGACAGAGATGTATAGAACAGTCTTTCGGACTCTGTGGGAGAGGGAGAGGGTGGGATGATTTGGGAGAATGACATTGAAACATGTATAATATCATATATGAAATGAATCACCAGTCTATTTTGAATTTATTTTTGTGTATGTTGTTAGAAAGTCTTCTACTTTCATTCTTTTACAAGTGGTTGACCAGTTTTCCCAACACCACTTGTTAAAGAGATTGTCTTTTATCCATTGTATATTCTTGCCTCCTTTGTCAAAGATAAGCTGTCCATATGTGTGTGGATTTATCTCTGGGCTTTCTATTTTGTTCCACTGATCTATGTTTCTGTCTTCGTGCCAGTACCATACTGTCTTGATGACCATAGTATAGCCCAAAGTCAGGTAGGTTGATTCCTCCAGTTCCATTCTTCTTTTTCAAGCTTCTTTTGGCTATTTGAGTTTTTTTTTTTTTTTTTTTTTTTTTTTTTGTATTTCCATACAAATTGTGAAATTATTTGTTCGAGTTCTGTGTAAAATACTGTTGCTAGCTTGATAGGGATTGAATTGAATCTATAGATTGCTTTGGTTAGTATACTCATTTTCACTATATTGATTCTTCCAATCCACGAACATGGTATATTTCCCCATCTATTTGTATCAACTTTGATTTCTTTCATCAGTGTTTTATAGTATTCTATATATAGATCTTTTGTTTCTTTAGGTAGATTTATTCCTAAGTATTTTATTCTTTTTGTTGCAATGGTGAATGAAATTGTTTCCTTAATTTCTCTTTTTGTTTTCTCAAGTTAGTGTATAGGAATGCAAGGGATTTCTGCATGTTGATTTTATATCCTGCAACTTTACTATATTCATTGATTAGCTCTAGTAATTTTCTGGTGGAGTCTTTAAGGTTTTCTATGTAGAGGATCATGTCATCTGCAAACAGTGAGAGTTTTGCTTATTCTTTTCTGATCTGGATTCCTTTTTATTTCTTTTTATGCTCTGATTGCTATGACCAAAACTATGTTGAATAGTAGTGGTGAGAGTGGGCACCCTTGCTTTGCTCCTGACTTTAGGGGAAATAATTTCAGTTTTTCACCATTGAGGATGATGTTTGCTGTGGGTTTGTCATATATAACTTTTATTATGTTGAGGTATGTTCCCTCTATTCTTACTTTCCGGAGGGTTTTTGTCATAAATGGATGTTGAATTTTTTCAAAGGCTTTCTCTGCATCTGTTGAGATAATCATATGTTTTTTTTTTTTTCTTTCAATTTGTTAATGTGGTGTATTACATTGAATGATTTGCAGATATTGAAGAATCCTTGCAATCCCTGGGATAAAGCCCACTTGGTCATGATGTATGATCTTTTTAGTATGTTGGATTCTTTTTCCTAGAATTTTGTTAAGGATCTTTGCATCTATGTTCATCAGTGATATTGGTCTGTAGTTTTCTTTTTTGTGTTGTCTTTGTCTGGTTGTGGTATTAGAGAGATGGTGGCCTTATAGAATTAGTTTGGAAGTTTACCTTCCTCTGCAATGTTCTGGAAGAGTTTAAGTAGGATACGTGTTAGCTCTTCTCTAAATTTTTGGTAGAATTCAGCTGTGAAGCCGAGCGGTCCTGGGCTATTGTTTCTTGGAAGATTTCTGATTACAGTTTCAGTTTCCGTGCTTGTGATGGATCTGTTAAGGTTTTGTATTTCTTCCTTGTTCAGTTTCAGAAAGTTGTACTTTTCTAAGAATTTGTCCATTTCTTCCAAGTTGTCTGTTTTATTGGCATATATTTGCTGATAGTAGTCTCTTATGATCCTTTATATTTCTCTGTTGTCTGTTGTGATTTCTCCATTTTCATTTCTAATTTGTTGATTTGATTTTTTCTCTTTGTTTATTGATGAGTCTAGCTAATGGTTTGTCAATTTTATTTATCTTCTCAAAGAACCAGCTTTTAGCTTTGCTATTTTTGCTATGGTCTCTTTTGTTTCTTTTGCATTTAATTATGCCCTAATTTTTAACATTTCCTTCCTTCTTCTCACCCTGGGGTTCTTCATTTCTTCCTTTTTTAGATGCTTTAGGTGTAGAATTGGGTCATTTTTTCAAATATAAATTTATTTATTTTAATTGGAGGCTAATTACTTTGCAATATTTGTATTGGTTTTGCCATGCATCAACATGAATCCACCACAGGTATACACGTGTTCCCCATCCTTAACCCCCCTTCCACCTCCCTCCCCATACCATCCTTCTGGGTCAGAGTTAGGTTGTTTATTTGACTTTTTTCTTGTTTCTTGAGGTAAGCCTGTATTGCTATGAACCTTCCCATTAGGTTTTACAGTGCCCCATAGGTTTGGGTTGTTGCGTTTTCCTTTTCATTCATTTCTATGCATAATTTTGATTTCTTTTGTGATTTCTTCTGTGATTTGTTGGTTATTCACCAGCGTGTTGTTCAGCCTCTATAAGTTGGAATTTTTAATAGTTTTTCTCCTGTAATTGACATCTAATCTTATTGCATTGTGGTTAGAAAAGATGCTTGAGATGACTTCAGTTTTTTTGAATTTACCAAGGCTAGATTTATGGCCCAGGATGAGATCTATTCTGGAGAAGGTTCCATGTGCACTTGAGAAAAAAGTGAAATTCATTGTTTCAGGGTGAAGTGTCCTATAGATATTAATTAGGTCTAACTGGTCTTTTGTATCATTTAAAGTTTGTGTTTTCTTGTTAATTTTCTGTTTAGTTGATCTGTCCATAGGTTTGAGTGGTGTATTAAAATCTCCCAATATTATTGTGTTATTGTTAATTTCCCCTTTCATAGTTGTTAGCATTTGTTTTACATATTGTGGTGCTCCTATGTTGGGTGCATATATATTTATAATTGTTATATCTTCTTCTTGGATTAATCCTTTGATCATTATGTATTGTCCTTCTTTGTCTCTTTTCACAGCCTTTGTTTTAAAGTCTATTTTATCTGACATGAGTATTGCTACTCCTGCTTTCTTTTGGTCTCTATTTGAGTGGAATATATTTTTCCAGCCCTTCACTTTCACTCCGTATGTGTCCGTTGTTTCAAGGTGCGTCTCTTGTAGAGAACATATATAGGGGTCCTGTTTTTGCATCCATTCAGCCAATATTTGTCTTTTGGTTGGGGCATTCAACCCATTTACTTTTAAGGTAATTATTGATAAGTATGATCCCGTTGCCATTTACTTTATTGTTTTAGGTTCAACTTTATACATCCTTTCTGTGTTTCCTGTCTAGAAAAAATACTTTAGTATTTGTTGGAGAGCTGGTTTTGTGGTGCTGAATTCTCTCAACTTTTGCTTGTCTGTAAAGCTTTTGATTTCTCCTTCATATTTGAATGAGATCCTTGCTGGGTACAATAATCTGGGCTGCAGGTTATTTTCTTTCATCACTTTAAGTATGTGTTGCCATTCCCTTCTGGCCTGAAGAGTTTCTATTGAAAGATCAGCTGTTATCATTATGGGAATCTCCTTGAGTGTTATTTTTTGTTGTTACCTTGCTGCTTTTAATATCTGTTCTTTGTGTTTGATCTTTGTTAATATGATTAATATGTGTCTTGTGGTGTTTCCCCTTGGGTTTATCCTGTTTGGAACTCTCTGTTTTTCTTGGACTTGGGTGACTGTTTCCTTCCCCATTTTAGGGAAGTTTTCAACTATTATCTCCTCAAGTATTTTCTCATGGTCTTTCTTTTTGTCTTCTTCTTCTGGGACTCCTATGATTCGAATGTTGAGTCGCTTAACATTGTCCCAGAGGTCTCTCAGCTTGTCCTCATTTCTTTTGATTCTTTTTACTTTCTTACTCTCTGCTTCATTTATTTCTACTATTCTATCTTCTACCTCACTTATCCTATCTTCTGCCTCCATTATTCTATGGTTGGTTCCCTCTAGAGTGATTTTTATCTCATTTATTGCATTATTCATTATATATTGATTGTTTTTTATTTCTTCTAGGTCCTTGTTAAACATTTCTTGCATCTTCTATATCCTTGTCTCCAGTCTATTTATCTGTAACTTCATTTTGTTTTCAAGATTTTGGATCATTTTCACTATCATTTTTCAGAATTCTTGTTCAGATAGATTCCCTATCTCTTCATCTTTTTTTTTATTTTTTTTATTTTTTGGTTTGGTGGGCATTTATCTTGTTCCTTTACTTGTTGCATATTTCTCTGCCTTTTCATCTTGTTTAGATTGCTGTGTTTGGTGTGACCTTTCTGTATCCTGGCAGTTTGTGGTTCCTGTTTATTGTGGAGGCTCCCCACTGTGGGTTGGGTTGGACGTGTGCCTTGTCAAGGTTTCCTGGTTAGGGAAGCTTGTGTCGGTGTTCTGGTGTGTGGAGCTGGATTTCCTCTCTCTGGAATGCAATGAGGTGTCCAGTAGTGAGTTTTGACGTGTCACTGGGTTTGGTCTGACTTTGGGAAACCTCTATATTGAAGTTCAGGGCTATGTTCCTATACTGCTGGAGAATTAGCATGGTATTTCTTGCTCTGGAACTTGTTGGCCTTTGGAGGGTGCTTGGTTTCATTGTGGTATGGAGGTTTTTGGATTAGCTCTTATAGATTAATGTAACCTGGAGTCAGGAGTTCTCTCGTGTTTTCAGGTTTTGAACTTAAGCCCCCTGCCTCTGGATTTCAATGTTATTCTTACAGTAGCCTCAAGCCTTCTCCATCTATACAGCACCAAAGATAAAATATCTAGGTTAATGAGGAAAAATTTATCCACAGTGAAGGACACCTGGAGAGGTTCACAGGGTTACATGGAGAAGAGAAGAGGGAGGAGGGAGATAGAGGCGACCCAGTGGAGAAAATGGAGTGTCAAAAGAGGGAGAGAGCAATCAAGCCAGTATTCACACCCCGAAGTAAAACTGGGTACTAAAGATTGGTTTCTTAAAGGTACAAAATTGATAACAAATACCAAAAAGCAAAGATTAAAAATCTAGAGTAGAGGCTAGACTCTTAAAAATACAGTTAAAAAAAAAGTCACAAAAATTATAAAATATACATATATGGTTTGCTTTAAGAGTAGGGTCTTTTTTTTGGCAAGGTGATAGTAGATTATAAATGGAGAAGGCAATGCCACCCCACTCCAGTACTCTTGCCTGGAAAATCCCATGGATGGAGGAGCCTGGTGGGCTGCAGTCCATGGGGTCGCTAAGAGTCGGACACGACTGAATGACTTCACTTTGACTTTTCACTTTCATGCATTGGAGAAGGAAATGGCAACCCACTCTGGTGTTCTTGCTTCAAGAATCCCAGGGACGGGGGAGCCTGGTGGGCTGCCGTCTTTGGGGTCACACAGTGTTGGACATGACTGAAGTGACTTAGCTTAGCAGTAGATTATAAAAATTAAAATTAAAGGAGTGATAGAGGATTTAAAAATAAAAAAATAAAAATGATAATAATAAAAATATATCTAGGAATTTCTCTGGAGCTGTTGAGGGCAGTGTGGGGTCAGTCAAGTTTCAGATAGTTCCTTAATCTGACTTATACTTCTCAAGATTTATAGGCCCCTTCTAATGTAGTTGATGCTAACTACAGGGTTTTAATCTGTTGCACCTGTCACTTCCAAAGTGGTTCCCTCTGTTTATTTTAGCTTCTTCTGTTTGCTGGTCTCTTCAGTGTTTAATTTCTGCCCTGACACAAGGGGGCAAAGGTGTTTACTTATTTAGGCTCACGTGTTTGGTCATGATGTGGAGAAGAAGGAATACTGCAAACAAATATCACTGGTACGTGTGAGGCATACTTGCAGTGTTTCAGCCGCACTGGGTTTGCCCTCGCTAACAGCGTGTGTGCTTTCATGGTCTCTACTTCTCAGGCTCAAGGTTGCTCTGCCAGGAACTCTCTGAGGCGGGCCCTGGGTTGCATGCACTTTCCAGGTCTAAGCCGCTCAGGTTCAGGTTCTCAAGTACTCCACTGAGGTGAAGACTCCATTTGGCCTGAGTACTGTGCCCTTCCCAGGTCTGAGCAGCTCACGTGACCAGATGCTTTACGAGCATAGTCACCTCCAGGTGGGCAGTGTACCTTACTGCCTTCCCCATCCCAGTCATTGATTTTCTGGGTGTACAATGGGCATGCCTTCTCAGGTGTGCCATGTGTCTCTTCTGGGGAGCTGATCTCTGGCTGCAACCCTCCTGGCAGATGTCAACCATCCAGAATCTCAAGAACTCTTGGTTAGCAATGGAGCCTGCTTGCAGTTTGGTAGAGGACACCTCTCTGGGGCGGCCATTGCCCGTTTCTGGCTCTGGCTGCCCCCTCCCCCACCCTCCCCTGTCTGCTTGTCTCCAGAGGGGGATGGGCCAGTCCACAGCCTGCTAGTTCTCCTCTGGTATTCTCTCAGTCCTTTGTTCTGTGAGCGGGCCTGGCAGTGCCTCAGGTTAGGGCTGTTAATGGGATAGTTCTCTCTCTCTCTCTTTTTTTGTCTCTCTCTCTCTTTCTTTGGCTATTCCACAGTTTGGGTTGCTATCTCAAGTTAGTTCCCTCAGATTGCCCTCACAGTATTTGGGCCTGGTCCTTACCCTAAGCAATGCAGCCCTGGCCTCCCTGTTCAGCCCCCGCTTTCTGGTCACAGCTGCAAGTGCTGGGAGTTGCCATTAGGCATGTAATCTGTGGATTTTATTTATTTATTTGTTTATTTATTTATTTATTTATCCTTCCAGTTATGTTGCCCTTTGAGATTCCAAGATTCCCCACAGACCCGCCAGTGAGAGAGTTTTCTGGTGTTTAGAAATTTCTCCTCTTTTAAGACTCCCTTCCCAGGAAGGATCTCCATCCCTACCTCTTTTGTCTCTCTTTTTATCTTTATATTTTGTCCTACCTCCTTTCGAAGACAAGGGACTGCCTTTCTGGGTGCCTGATATCCTCTGCCAGCATTCAGAAATTGTTTTGTGGAATTTTCTCAGCTTTCAAATGTTCTTTCAATGAATTTGTGGGGGAGAAAGTGGTATCCCTGTCCTATTTCTCCACCATCTTAGGACCTCTCCCAGTATTTTGTATTTTAATTAGTCAAACTTATTATGTTCCTAGTATCAAAATAATGATTGCCTTTGAGCAAGAGGAAAAAGTTGCTTTTCTTTTTTGAAGCACAAAATACGTGGTACTTGCTTTTCTACTGGTGCTTATATTGATTTGCATATACACTAGAGATAAGTTATTGAACAAGTAATCCTTTATATAACCTTACACTAATAATGCAAGTACATTTTAATTGGTCAAGAGATAAACCTAATTGCTTGCTTTTATTAATGTAGACATTATAACTGTACAGTAAATGTCACATGAAGAACACACGTGACATGTGACATTCAGGGCACTGAATACCACAGTCCTGGGAGTTGTGGCATGCTGGCATTAAAAAAACAACTATTTCCAAAATTTTTTTTTTTTTAGGAACAGTGATTGGTGCTCCCATTGTTTTAGGCATATTATAGATTCAATACACTATCTGAAGTTTTTTAATGAGGAGCATTAGAATGTTTGTACAGATATTTGATGGACAAGCAATTAGTCAGAGTTAACCTAATGAACTATAATTTTAATGTTTGTATCAAAGGCAACCTGTACTTGAATTACTCATTACAAGATTTCAAAGACAACTGTATGTGCTATAAAAACATAATCACAAAGACATTCTTCATTGAAACAACACTTTTTTTCACAGCAAATTAAAGTTTAATTAATGATGTGGATAAATAAACTGTTTTAATGCAACAGATTAATCATATATTTCTTACAAAATGGTTGAAAATACAGGAAAACATGACATTTCTTAAAATGTATGTGATAAAAATATATTTATGTAATTTATGAATGATAATCCATTTACTCCATTAGATGATTACAGAACTTCCACAGGACTGGGGAAACAGACACTTGGAGAGCACAAACAAAACCTTGTGTGCACCAGGACCCAGGAGAAAGGAGCAGTGGCCTCACAAGAGACTGAGCCAGACTTGCCTGTGAGTGTCCAGGAGTCTCTGGCAGAGCCATGGGTCGACAGAGCCCTTCCATGGGGTCAGGGGCACTGAAAATTACAGTCCTGAGAGTTCCGACATGCTGGCCTAAACCCATTTGAAGGAGGTCACCTTTACTGCCATTACCCCTACCATAGTTTGGCCTCAGGTCAAAGTACAGGGAGGGAACACAATACCACTCATAAACAGAAAGTTGGATTAAAGATTTAGTGAGCATGGCCCTGGCCAGAGCAAAACCCAGAATATCCTACAGTCAGTTGCTCCCATTAGGAAGCTTCCACAATCTTCATCCTTATTCATCAGAGGGCAGACAGAATGAAAGCCACAATTACAGAAAATAAATCAAGCTGATCACATGAATCACAGCCTTGTCTAACTCAGTGAAACTATGGTTCATGCTGTGTAGAGCTACGCAAAACAGACAGAACATGGTGGAGAGTTCTGACAAAATGTGATCCACTGGAGAAGGGAATGACAAATCACTTTAATATTCTTGCCCTCAGAACCCCATGAATAGTATGACAAAGCAAAAATATATGACACTGAACAATGAACTCCCCAGGTCGGTAGGTGCCCAATATGGTATTCTAAGGAGAAAAATGGAGAAATAGCTCCAGAAGAAATGAAGAGGCTGAGCCAAAGGGAAAACAACACCTAGTTGTGAATGTGACTGGTGATGGAAGTAAAGTCCGATACTGTAAAGAACAATATTGCATAGGACTTAGAATATTAGGTCTGTGAATCAAGGTAAATTGGAAGTGGTCAAACAAGAGATAACAAGAGTGAATATCGACATTTTAGAAATCAGTGAACTAAAATGGAAATCAAATAGGAAATCAAAACCCATAGGTTTTGAGTTGTTGTGTTTTCATTGTCATTTGTTTCTAGAAATTTTTTGATATCCCTTTTGATTTCTTCAGTAACCTGTTGGTTATTTAGAAATGTGTTGTTTAATCTACATGTGTTTGTGTTTCTTACATTTTTTTTTCTTGTAATTGATATCTAGTCCCATAGGGTTGGGGTCAGAGAAGATGATTGATATAATTTTAATTTTCTTAAATTCACTGAAGTTTGATTTGTGACCCAAGATGTGGTTTATCCTGGAGAATGCTCTATGTGTACTGAGAAGGTGTATTCCTCTGCATTTGGACAGAGTGTCCTGAAGATATCAATGAGATCCATCTCATCTAATGTATCATTTAAGACTGGTGTTCCTTATTAATTTTCTGTTTTGATGACCTGTGAATTGGTCTGAGTTGGGTGTTAAAATCTCCTACTATTACTGTGTTACTGTCAATTTCTTTTTATGTCTGTTAGTGTTTGTCTTATGTATTGAGGAGCTCCTATGTCCGGTGCATAAGTGAAAGAAAGTAAAGTCGCTCAGTCATGTCTGACTCTTTGCGACCCCATGGACAGTAGCCTGCACCCGGATCCTCTCTCCATGGGATTTTCTAGGCAAGAGTACTGCAGTGGTTTGCCATTATGTCCAGTGCATCAGTTCAGTCACTCAGTCATGTCCGGCTCTTTGTGACCCCATGAATTGCAGCAAGTAAGGCCTCCCTGTCGATCACCAACTCCCGGAGTTCACCCAAACACATGTCCATCGAGTTGGTGATGCCATCCAACCATCTCATCCTATGTCATCCCCTATTCCTCCTGCCCCCAATCCCTCCCAGCATCAGTCTTTTCCAGTGAGTCAACTCTTCGCATGAGGTGGCCAAAGTACTGGAGTTTCAGCTTTAGCATCATTCCTTCCAAAGAACACCCAGGACTGATCTCCTTCAGAATGGACTGGTTGGAACTCCTTGCAGTCCAAGGGACTCTCAAGGGTCTTCTCCAACACCACAGTTCAAAAGCATCAATTCTTCAGTGCTCAGCTTTCTTCATAGTCCAACTCTCACATCCATACATGACTACTGGAAAAACCATAGCCTTGACTAGATGGACATTTGTTGGCCAAGTAATGTCTCTGCTTTTGAATACGCTATCTAGGTTAGTCATAACTTTCCTTCCAAGGAATAAGACTCTTTTAATTTCATGGCTGCAGTCACCATCTGCAGTGATTTGGGAGCCCAAAAAATAAAGTCTGACACTGTTTCCATGGTTTCCCCATCTATTTGCCATGAAGTAATTGGACCAGATGCCATGATCTTAGTTTTTTGAATGTTGAGCTTTAAGCCAACTGTTTCACTCTCCTCTTTCACTTTCATCAAGAGGCTTTTTAGTTCCTCTTCACTTTCTGCCATAAGGGTGGTGTCATCTGCATATCTGAGGTTTTGATATTTCTTACGGCAATCTTGATTCCAGCTTGTGCTTCTTCCAGCCCAGGGCTTCTCATGATGTACTCTGCATATAAGTTAAATAAGCAGGGTGACAATATACAGAATTGACATACTGCTTTTCTTATTTGGAACCAGTCTGTTGTTCCATGTCCAGTTCTAACTGTTGTTTCCTGGCCTGCATATAGGTTTCCAGGTATTTGCAATTGTTATGTCTTCCTCTTGGATTGATCCCTTGATCATTACTTAGTGTCCTTCTTTATCTCTTGTAATATTATTTATTTTAGGGTCTATTTTGTCTGATATGAGGATTGCTACTCAAGCTGTCTTTGCTTTCCATTTTCATGGAATATATTTTTCCATCCTTGCCCTTTCAGTCTATATCTTAGGGCTGAATTGGGTATCTTGTAGATAACATGTATATGGGTCTTGTTTTTGTATCCATTAAGCCAGTCTGTGCCTTTTGGTTGAGCATTTAATCCATTTGCATTTAAAGCAATTACAAATAGATATAGTTGCTTTTGCCATTTTCTTAACTGTTTGGGGCTGATTTTGTAGATCTTTTTTCTTCTTTTTTATTTTTTGACAATATAAGTTCCTTTAACATTCATTGTAAAACTGGTTTGGTGGTACTGAATTCTCTTAACTTTTGCTTGTCTGAAAAGCTTTTGATTTCTCCATCAATTTTGAATGAGATCTTTGCCGGGTACAGTAATCTTGGTTGTAAATTTTTCCTTTTCAATACTTAATATATATATATATATATACACACATATATATATATATATATATATATATATATATCCTGCCATTCCCTTCTGCCCTGCAGAATTTCTGCTGAAAGATCACCTGTTAAGCATATCAGGTTTCCCTTGTATGTAAAATAAATATAGGAGGGGAAATGAAACATTAGCAATATTTGAAACTAGCAGGAATTGAGAGACTTTGCAATTAAACTGAAACAGAGGTGAATCTTGACTCGAATTTCTTGGCTTTGTGATGTTGGACAATGCACTCAACCTCTGTGGTTTTTGGTTTCCCCCTTTATGAGCTATTACTATTTCTTCTACCTTGATCTTGATGGAGTATTTATTTATTCATTTCCACTCATGTTCCCTGATTTGCACTGCTCAGATTGATGCTAGAACAATTGGGCAGAGGCATCCATTTGTATTCTTGCTTCATTTTTGAAAGAAGATTTATACTTTGCTCCTTGCTCTCTTATTATTTTTTTTAAAATAAGCTTTTAATTTTATATTGGAATATAGCTTATTAACAATGTTGTGATAGTTTCAGGTGCACAGCAGATTGACTCAGCCATACATATATATATGTATTGATTCTCCCTTGAACTCTCCACCCATCCATGCTGCCACATACTATTGAGCAGATCTTGTATACAGAAAATCTTAATAAATCCATTAGAAACCTATTAAAACTAATAATCAAGCTGGGGAGTTTACAGGCTTTAAGAGCAATATATAAAAATCAAGTGTACTTCTATATTCAAGCAATAAACATTCCAAAAAAGGAAATTAAGGAAACACTTCCATTTACAGTGGAATAAAATACTTAGGAGCAAATTCAACAAAGGAAATGTGAAGTTTTTACTCTGAAAAACTTGAAATAACTGCTGAAAGAAATTAAAGAATCTGCCTGCAGTGTGGGAGACTCAGGTTCAATCCCTGGGTCAGGAAGATTCCCCTGGAGGAGGAAATCTTCCAGTATACGGGAAATCACTCCAGTATTCTTGCCTGGGAAATCCCATGGACAGAGAGCCTGGTGGGATACAGTCCATAGGGTCACAAATAGTCAGATACAACTGAAGTGACTTATCATAGCCCAGGGCACAATGGATTGACAGTTAGGAGTTTGGTTTAATATGGTCAAATGGATAGTAAAAGTATTTGAAACATTCAATTTAGATTTCCACTTTTTATTTATAGTTTTGGGCGACTAATGCAAACATACATACTGAAATAAATTAAAGATATAAATAAGTGGAAAGACATTCAATATTCAAAGATAGGAAAATTTAACACTATTAAAATATTGTTAAAATCACAAACTGATTTTCAGATTCAATACAATCCTATCAAAATCTGCAAAATCCAAACAGAATTTTTGCAGAAATTGAGTGGAGGAATTGGAACCTTAATATATTTCTGGTGGGAATTTAAAATTGTGCAGTCAATTTGGGAAAAGAATTTTGCAGTTCTTCACATTAAATATAGAATTGACCCCATATGATCCAGCAACTCCATACATAGGTATATTCCCAAAAGAAATGAATAACTGTGTCTACACAAAAACTTTTAAACAATATTCATAACAACATTACTCATCAAAAACAACTCAAATGTCCACCAATTGATGAATGGATAAATAAAATGTGGCATAATCATACGAAGTATAATCTTGAGCAATAAAAGAAAAAAATGAAGTACTGACACATGCTACAAAATGGAGGAACCTTCAAAACATTATGCTAAATGAATCAAACCAGTCTCAAAATACTTCATTGAAAGGATCCCATTAATATTACATGTCTAGAATTGGAAAATCTATAGAAGAGAAAGGTAGATTAATGGTAGCTTAGGTCTATGGAGTTTGATATGGTTGCTTAGGGCTGTGGAGTATGTGGAGAAGTGGCCAGTGAATGCTAATGGATACCAGGTTTCTTTTTGTAGTGATAGGGATGTCTCAAAATTGATTTTGATGACAGTGGCACAATTATGTGACTAAATATTATTGAATTATTCACTTTAAATGAGTGGATTTTATGGCACATGAATTATATCTCAAAAAAACTCTTAGAAAGGAATTTTTATAAATCACAAATTTCAATGAAAATGATATCTATTTCCTCATCATAAAGAAGCAAATAACTCAATGCTGAAACTATTATGTATTCCTTTATTATAAAACTTAAGGCTGCCAAATCAGTTGTTTTTCTGATGGCAAGGAAGTAAAACATAATTATATGTATGTTTGTATATTTCCTTGCATGCTTTTAGGATTTAATATCATTCCAAATACATAAAATTTTACCTTCCCGAATATTTCTAAAATATAACTGTACAAAAATATAGATTTTTAAAAATGTTAATCTCAAAGGTACATTTTTTAAGTGTCTTGTAAGTGAAGAAAAGTAAATGTTTATCTAATGGAGAAAATTAGTCTTATCTGTGACAATCATTTCTGATGTATTTTATTCCTTGGCTTTAAGTATGATAGGATAATGACACTACCTGGACTCTATATTCTGTTGAGGATTTACAGGAATATGAATTTCTATTTTTGACTTTTAGGATTGTATCTCTTAGATAAATGACCTTTTAAAAATTATAATATAATATTCTTCATTATTTCTAATAGCACTCTGCTCTAAAGTCAGTTTTTATATTGATATAGCTACTCTGTCTTTCCTTTGCTAGTCTTTGTGTAGTATACTTATTGACATTTGATACCTATTGGCATTTTAAAATTTTACAGAAAGCTTAGAAAGGAGTTTTAAAAAGTTTTTTAGTTTAGAGCTAAGTATTTTAGATCTGTAATCCTTTATGTTGCTAAACTCTGATTTGCCACAATTTCCAAAAATAAAGAATACAGAAATCAATTGACTTTGAGATAAGTATAGCTATACTTCATTCCTGAAACTGAAAGCCATATCTTAGAATTCAATAAACTATTTCCAAATTAACCTAATTTATTCTTAGCTTTATTCTCAGAGTAATTAATTATATTCTTAGCCAAACTGTTAGCTATAATTGGTTAGTTCATTACATGCTTCTGTACTGGTTTTTCCATTCATTTCACTCATGTCAACCTTTTGTGTTAGTCAGGACCATATTTCAATGGATTTGTGTGTATAGATCAATGACCACAGCTTCCATTCACAGTCATAAACACAATTTAAACTATCTACATTTGGGAGACTAAGCCAAAGTATCCTACTTATAAGAATGAAATGCCATCCACCCACTCCAGATTATTCGTATTACCGTAGGAATTACTTTGTGACAAATCGAGTACCAATTATGAAAATATTAGAAGTCTCTGATGCATTTATATATACATTATTAAGCATTCATGTAGCAATATGATTTAAGTAGCTAATAAACACATGCTTTGAAACATAAATTTTATCATTTGTTTCCCACCTTAACAGCTGCAGAAATAACTATTCAACCTACTGTGGAAGAGGCCTCTGACAACTGCACTCAAGAATGTCTCATCTTGGGCCACTCTGATGCCTGCTGGATGCCAGCTTCTCTGATGCATTCCAACCCTTCACAGGCAGAGGCCTCTGCTCTATGCCACAGCCCTCCCCCGACACAGACAACGCTTCGCCGACGCAACCCTCTGGTGACGCAGACAGTTGCTCTCTGCCACAGCCCTCCAATGGCTCAGGCTGTAGCACTATGCCACAGCCCTCCACCAGCACAGACCTCTGCTCTCCACCACAGCCCACCTCTAGCACGGGCTCTTTGCCACAGCCCTCTACCAGCACAGGCCTCAGCCCTTTACTACAGCCCTCCCCTGGCACAGGCTGCTGCAATCCACTGCAGTCCTCCTCTGCCACAGCCTGCTGCCCTTCATCGCAGCCTTGCACAGCCACCAATGGGTCTGCAGCAGGGTTGGGGGCAAAGTGCTGGCCCTGAAGGACTACTTTCTCTTGACCAAGGAGCACAAGGTAGTACAAGATCTAATTTTTATGCCATGTCTAAAAGACTTCATCCTAGTGATGATTCGATTAAAATCATTCCCTTGACAACCTTCACTCCAGGCCAACAGACTAGACCCTCTAGATGTGATTCTCCCATTATGGAAGAACATCCCTTATAAAGCTAAAACAGCTATTTCACATTTTCCAACAAGATGTTTATAATCAAAGTTTGAAATCCAATTTCAGTGAGTACTTTGAATTGTTAGATTTGTAAATAGCTATGTAAATAGAAGTTTATAACAGAATCAAGTCTAGAGTTAGACCCTTAGTCAAAAGTTAAAATAAATTTACAATTTGATTAATTATATTTCTATATATCACCAATTGGAAATTGGAACAATTATAAACCAAAATAAAAAAAATAATAGTATGTACAATATCTCCAAAAATGAAATTATTAAGTATGAATATATAAAAAAATCTGAATGCTGAAAAGTGAAAACTGATGAAAAAATAAAGATAGCATAAATAAAAAACGTATTTAAAAAAATGAAAAAAGTTACATTCCTTTGTACAGAAAGTCTTATCATGACAGATATTAAGATAGTATATATTACTTCTGATGCACTATATATTTTTCTTTTCACAAACATCTTCACTATTACTGATTGTTTTCCATTCTGTTTTTTCTGGACTCAGTAAATAGCCAATGGAAAACTAGCAAATATCTGATTTTCCAAGAGTACCTTTATTCCATTTAAACTTTTGTTTAGACAACATTAGCAGATGTAACATTTTGCCTTTTTGCTTGATATTTGTTGTTGTCTCCACTTTTTTGTTACTAGTATTTCTGCAAAAATGAACAGTAGGAAATGTAAATATCTCATATTTTTGTCTCTATTTTCGTGTTTTCTAGTTTTAAGAATACATTGTTGATATACTTTTTATATATATTTTCAGCAAAAAACTTATAAAAACTCTATAGATTTCTGTCAGTAACCTATTTCTCTACTCTTTAGTAGAGTTCGAGACACTAAAGTGCAATAACTGTGCCCAAATTAGGCAATTAACTGCTAAAAAGGGCCTCTATGTTTTTTTTGTTGTTTTGTTTTGTTAAATTTATCTTTGTAGTTTAGTGTAAAGTGCATCAGAAATCATGTTGCATCTGTCATCTTAAGCCTATATTTCATTATCAATTGGGCCTTATCTTCTGAAATCTGTATATAACAGACGAGAAAATCACAAAGAAGGTGGATGTACTGAACACTTAATCCAAATAAATATAACTGTAGATAAAACCACATACTAAAACTTTAAGACTAAGGGATTTTTATCATTCTAGCTCAACCTACTGAAGCAAAACACTGATAACAAGATGAAAGTCAGGAAGGAACTTTTCAAGAGACATAATTACAATTGTACATCAAATGTGTTACAGTATAGAGGTTTAGGGAGATGTGCAGAGGGAGAAAAGAGGTTCATGACTGCTTCTTGGGGTGGAGAAGAAATGCTCCCCCCCACACACACACACACAAGAAAACCCCAACAAAATCTCATATATGAAACAAAATATGTCATTCTAAGCAAATAATACATGAGTAATCCTAGGGAACATTAGTTTCCTTTTGTTGTATATTCTTTATGTTATTTTTTGTCCTCTTAACTGGTCGTGATCCTCTATGTGCACATTTCATCAATTTACAGAAACACCATCAACTTAATTTTCCTCCATAGCAAAACTGAGAAAATGTCTTGTTTCAGTTTTACACTAAATCAAGAGACAATTGATGTTTTAGTTAGGATGGGGAGAGTGAATATTTCTTCTTGATTAAATTAGATATAGACTTCGTAATGTGTAACTTAAAGATATATAATTTATGATTAAACTGTGTGTAAATGTTGTATTATAAACTGTGATAAGTGTATAGTTTTATTGTTGAACGTTTCCAGTGAATGTTGAGAAAGCTTCTCTTAATGTGCCCAGCAGGCTACATAGCGTTTTGAGACTATATTATTCCCATTATGAAACTCTTTAAATCTTGTCTGATTTGATGTGTAGAACTTCTTAACTTTTAAATACTAGAATTTAATTACTGAATTTTCAAATTAATTAATATTACTCATTTTTCTTCCCTCTTTGTGTTTGTTAATATTCAAAGGGATTTGGAGCATTCTGGTATTCTAGAAGCATGTGAGTCCTGAAGGACTGATGATGTTTGAAAATTTATTGAAATATGACCACATATATGTGTTGGTATTATTGTTGCTATGGTTGATGAAGATTTTAGACCTGGGGAATATGAAAAAAAACACAATGACAAGATCAGTGCTTCCAGTAGATTTTAGAATGTTTTTGTCTCAAAAACTTGTAAAGTTAGCGTGAGCGTTTCCTCTTCTATTTTAGTTATTCCTATAGTTTCCTCTCTACATTCTTAGTTAAGATCTACACACACAAATAAATAAATAAAGTGATTAAAAAGGAGAAATAAAGAGACTATTAAATAATGTCAGTAGTATGAATAGTTACTAGCTATGTTGAAAATCAGAATAAAACCAAAGTCAGATTTTTTTCCTTATAGTGTGATCTATTTTGTTATGTGGGTGGCTCTTAAATCCTCATATAAAAATTGTGAAGTGTTGATACCTTTCCTAGATATATAGGAATGAACAAATATGCTTTTATTGCCCTTTCTATCTCTGATAATGCCATCAGACTTAGATTGTGTTCAGAATATTAAATGACTGGGCACCCTCTTCTGGGTTTGTACCAGAAAGACTTTAAATGGAAGCAGGCTCAAAATAGCCAAAGAAGCAAGGGGTGTGAGCTCAGTTTTTCTCCCCTGTGCATTCTCTTCCTAAGCTTCCACTAGGTCTGGCCTTGGCAACCTGTTACTGCCAAGGTTTCAGATTCAATGAGATATTTCTCATCACGTTGCAAACTCTTTCTTTGGGTGGATGGACAGAGCTATAGATTGACAAAGCTCACAGATATTTTTAATGCACCAAATTTAGTCCCAGAACTCCAAATAGGCTTATTTTACTATAAATCAAAAAAATATTTCCCTTGAAAAAGTAAGAGTTGATTTACTTATAAGAACTTACAGTTGAATGACAAGGATGGTAATAATATGTTCAATCAAACGTTCTTTTTTTTTTTTGCCATGTACAATCAATGTGATTGTTAATTTACTAGCTATAATGTTAATATACCACATTTGTAAGTATGTACTCAAACACCATGTATCTTATATGCTAAGTGCATACACATTTTTTCTTTGAACTTATCTTCAAGTTTTAGCTAATAATGTGTCAATGTATTAGAAACAAACTTACATATGGTACAAATGATGTGATAAATTTAGAGTACATTTTGTGTAGTCTTATTTAATTATTTAACATTTTGTTTTTGGTAATATAAATTTGGTTAGAAAAAGGTCATTGTAAAATGATTAGTGTTATTGTGCATTGGTGACAGTTTATGAAGAGCCTCTGCCTTCTTAAATATTTGCCACACACTTTCATTGAAGTGGAGAAAAATAAACTCAAAACATCACACATTCTGCAATCCTAAAAATGCAGTCTTGTCACAAGCAAGAAAAAGATTCTTTTCAGGCATGGGAAAATTAAGCTTTACCCACATGCATATTTCAACATTATATTTTTGTTGTTTATATTGTCTGAATGAACATATATCTCCTAATCCACATCTATAAATATGAATATCTTTTTGTTTAAACTTTTTATTCTCTTCTGATATATATTTTCCACTATGGTTATCATCTCTTGTTCTTTCCTATTTGGTTTCATATTTTCACATTTGTTTCCAAATCAAAATTATAGTTATATTTAGATAACCTTGTCTCACAATCATTAGACACTATTTCGACTATTTCTAACTGGCACAATTGCCCTGGAAAGCATGGGAGCAAGAGAAGCTGAACTATATATGAACAGGAACTTTTTTACATTAACACGCCAATTACCACTCCAGAGGAATTTTATGCAGAGGCTTTAAAATATTAACTCATAATCACTTTCTTACATTAACCATCCATATTCTTTCAGTAAATATGATTTTTAAAAGCAGTGCAAGTTGACATCAATAGAAGTAGTAATGAGAAGGCCACTCAGAAAAATGTGTGTGCACAAATGAAAAGAAAAAAAAAAAAACACAAAACATGAAGGCAATTGTTTAGTGATTGTATGTGATACTTTTTCAAATAAAACATGTGAAATTTATGTTATCCCTGCTTAAAATACTTGGAATTTTATGAAATATGTATTTATGTTTGTATTTTGAGAAGATTCCTCCTCTGTGACATCATACAGCACCTGAAAGTGAAGAGTATCTCAAAGCAGCTCTATCCATGCTTTGGAAGTGAGAAGGTTGGATATTGTACGGTGTAGGAAGGCAGTATGTAGTCCAGTGGCAAATGTGTATTAATTGTTCGATATCAGATTCTGTATTGCATGCTTTCTTATTCATTATTATAGATATTAATAAAGCTATGAGAAATAAAAATGCATATTCATTATGTGTGTTTTTTCATTTAAAAGTCAAAGGTTTTATTTTATTTTAAACTGTTCTTAAAATATATCTAGGGTAAGATATACCTTTAGGTGGAATGTTTCAATGAGTTAGCTTAATTTTTCTTTACTCAGAGAGTCCCTTCAATTTAGTTTTTTTGAAATGAACATCATTGCACTCACTTTTCAAAGCTGGTAAGTGATATTGTAGTGTTTTAGAAAATTTATTTTGTATCTTTCAAGACAAACAAGATATATTTATTTATTTCATTAGGCCTATTGTCTTATTTAATGTAAATTCCACCTCTGGATTTATGTACACGACCCTTGTGAACCCAAGTGAAACTTCTGGAGAATGCTGATAATATTTGTGGAACAAAATAACTTCACTCCTGGCTTCACTTTCAACCTGGCTAAATGGAAAGAATCCCAGTACTTTGAAACCTCTTAAGCTACACAAGATCAGTAAATACTTGATTTCACTTGGCATTTTTATTAGTCCTTAAGTTTGAACAGATCACATAATCTAGTGCTTTTTGTCTTCTTTCTTTTCTCACCCATCTTTCTGTAATTGCTATATTAATTTGCTTATTCCTACAAAAGTTTAGGTGGCTTAGAGGTAAAGACTCCACCTGCAATGCAGGAAATGTGGGTTTGATCTCTGGGTCAAAAAGATTCCCTGGAGAAGGAAATGGCAACCCACTCCAGTATTCTTTTTCTTTTATTTCTTTTTTTTTTAATAATTAATTTATTTTAATTGGAGGCTAATTACTTTACAATATTGTAGTGGCTTTCACCATATATTAACCTGAATCAGCCACAGGTGTACACGTGACCCCATCCTGAATCCCCCTCCCACCTCCCTCCCCATCCCATCCTTCATGGTCATCCCAGTACCCTGGCCCTGAGCGCCCTGTCTCTTGCATGGAACGTCGACTGGTGGTCTAGTTCACATATGGTAATGTACATGTTTCCATGCTATTCCCTCAAATCATCCCATGCTTGCCTTCTTTCACAGAGTCCAAGAGTTTCTTTTATTTATTTATTTTCTTTTATTTTTTTTTTACTTTACAATATTGTATTGGTTTTGCCATACATTGACATGAATCCACCACGGGTGTACATGGGTTCCCAATCCAAAACCCCCCTCCCACCACCCTCCCCATATCATCTCTCTGGGTCATCCCCGTGCACCAGCCCCAAGCATCCTGTATCCTTTATCGAAACTAGACTGGTGATTCCTTTCTTACATGATAGTATACATGTTTCAATGCCATTCTCCCAAATCATCCTACCCTCTCCCTCTTCCACAGAATCCAAAAGTCTGTTCTATACATCTGTGTCTCTTTTTCTGTCTCACACAGAGGGTTATCATTAACATCTTTCTAAATTCCATACATATGTGTTAGTATACTGTATTAGTGTTTTTCTTTCTGGCTTACTTCACTCTGTATAATAGGCTCCAGTTTCATCCACCTCATTAGAACTGATTTGAATGTACTTTTTTTAATGGCTGAGTAATACTCCATTGTGTATATGTACCACAGCTTTCGTATCCATTCATCTGCTGATGGACATCTAGGTTGCTTCCATGTCCTGGCTATTAGAAACAGTTCTGCATTGAACATTGGGATACACGTGTCTCTTTCAATTCTGGTTTCCTCAGTGTGTATGCCCAGCAGTGGGATTGCTGAGTCATAAGGAAGTTCTATTTGCAATTTTTTAAGGAATCTCCACACTGTTCTCCATAGTGGCTGTACTAGTTTGCATTCCCACCAACAGTGTAAGAGTGTTCCCTTTTGTCCACACCCTCTCCAACACTTATTGCTTGCAGACTTTTGGATTGCAGCCATTCTGACTGGTGTGAAATGGAACCTCATTGTGGTCTTGATTTGCATTTCTCTGATAATGAGTGATGTTGAGCAACTGACAAACAACTAATCTCAAAAATATACAAGCAACTTATGCAGCTCAATTCCAGAAAAATAAATGACCCAATCAAAAAATGGGCCAAATAACTAAATAGACATTTCTCCAAAGAAGACATGCGGATGGCTAACAAGAGTTTCTTTTGCTATCTCGCATATAGCGTCATCGTTACCATCTGTCTAAATTCCATGCTGCTGCTGCTGCTAAGTCGCTTCAGTCATGTCCAACTCTGTGCGACCCCATAGACGGCAGCCCATGAGGCTCCCCCGTCCCTGGGATTCTCCAGGCAAGAACACTGGAGTGTTCATTTCCTTCTCCGATGCATGAAAGTGAAAAGTAAAAGTGAAGTTGCTCAGTCGTGTCCGACTCTTAGCGACCCCATGGACTGCAGCCCACCAAGCTCCTCCGTCTATGGGATTCTCCAGGCAAGAGTGCTGGAGAGGGGTACCATTGCCTTCTCCCTAATTTCCATATATATGTGTTAATATACTCTATTGTTGTTTTTCTTTCTGACTTACTTCACTCTGTATAATAGGCTCCAGCTTCATCCACCTCATTAGAACTGATTCAAATGCATTTTTTTAAAAATGAGTAATATTCCATTATGGATATGTACCACAGCTTTCTTATCCAAATGTCTATCGATGGACAACTAGGTTGCTTCCATGTCCTAGCTATTGTAAACAGTGTTGCGATGAATATTAGTGTACACGTATCTCTTTCAATTCTGGTTTCCTAGGTGTGTATGCCCAGCAGCGGGATTTCTGGGTGGTATGGCATTTCTATTTCCAGTTTTTTAAGTAATCTCCACACTGTTCTCCATAGTGGCTATACTAGTTTGCAT
Source organism: Capra hircus (assembly GCF_001704415.2). Taxonomy (NCBI): domain Eukaryota; kingdom Metazoa; phylum Chordata; class Mammalia; order Artiodactyla; family Bovidae; genus Capra; species Capra hircus. The sequence goes on from NW_017189517.1 coordinate 49,022,572, forward strand.
TCCCACGAACAGTGTAAGAGAGTTCCCTTTTCTCCACAATCTCTCTAGCATTTCTTGTTTGTAAACTTTTTGATTGCAGCCGTTCTGACTACTGTGAGATGGTACCTCATTGTAGTTTTTATTTGCACTTAACTTCAGTATTCTTGACTAGGAAATCTCATGGAGAGAAGAGCCTGGCAGGCTACAGTTTATGGGTTGCAAAGAGTTAAATAGGACTGCAGCAGCTTAGCAGGCACACCTGCACTAAAGGTTAGCTGATGAAGGAATTAAAAACAAACATTTATTTCAAGCAAAACTTTAATTTCTGGCAAAAGAAGATTGGAATTTTAGAAGTATACTATATGTGTAGGTTAATTTGTGATATTTCTCAGCTTGACTCCAGCCATTTGGGGAAAAAACACAAGCTGTAGTGAGTAATATGTAGATTAGAAATTACCATGTTAGAGATATACATTATCATAATAACCTTGGCAAGAACTCTAAAAACCTGAAAGGGTGAATATGGGAATTCATAATCTGTGAATGGGGGGAAAACTGCTCTAAAGGAAAAAGAATACTAAAAATGTATATTTCAATAAATGAAAATATTGTGAGCTAATATTTAGTTTGATTAAAACCACTATTGAACTTGTTGCTTTTATTGGCGGAATTAGTCACATTGATTTACAAAATAAATTGTTAATGGCGTAATGGAAATGGCTTCAACCAAAACAAAACACAACTATGAAACGGCCAAGTAGGTACAGATTTTAATTTATGTAAGTTGTGTTACAAACTCTATAGCCATTTCAAGTACCTGAGATTCTACAGCTGCATAAACACAACAAAAACTTAACCTGTACACATGCTTGATTCCATTCTTGTCTATCAAAATACTCTAAAGTTTATTGGGGAAAACATAAGTAAAAAAAAATAAAGACAACCATAAATGGAAGCTTAACCCTGTCAACAGCATACGTAACTCAGCCATCTGCTAGTAGTACATTTTCTTCATAAACAGTTTTGAAGAGTTTCAGATTTACAGAATAATTGCAGAGATAAAACAGTACCCAAATACTCATGCCCCAGTTTCTCCTATTATTAACATGTTATACTTGTTGCAATTAATATGCCAATATTGGTGCCAATATTATTATCAACTAAAGGCGACTCAATGGATATGAGTTTGAGCAAACTCCAGGAGTTAGTGGACGGAGAAGCCTGTCTTGCTGCAGTCCATGGGCTCGCAAGGAGTTGGACATGACTGAGCAAGTGAACAACAACAACAAAACCCATAGTTTATTCGGTTTTCTTAAGTTTTTTGTTAATGTTCTTTTTCTGTTTCAGAATCCCATCAAAAAGTCTACATTACATTTAGTAGTCATGTCTCTTTAGGCTCCTCTAGACTTTGACAATTTCCCAGACTCTCCTAGTTAATGAAGACCTTGATAGTTCTGAGGAATACTGGTGTGATATTTTATATAGAGTGTCCCTCAATTGAGATTTATCTGGTGTTTTTCTTATGATTAGACTGAGGTTATAGTTTTTTGGGAGGAATGTCATAGAGGCAAAGTGCCTGTGTGAGTTATACATGATGGTACACTATGTGTTTTGCATCATCTCACTTTCTGCTTGAGTTTTACACTTCACCATTGAATCAAAGATGTACAATTCTTCAACTGTTTGGTGCACTCTGGCTCAAGATACACCCACAATATTCCTTCCATGCTCTAGAAGTCCATGGGACAATTCAGGATATGTTTTTTTCTAAATTCCCACTTTTTACCAAGATTACCCCCATGACATTTCATTTTAATATTTTAGCATCTAATAAGGGAATTTTGAGTAAAATATTAACAGAAAATAGTAAGCAACTACGTTCTCCTTCTCACGGTTTCTAAATAGTGAGTGTTATAGTGGTGTTCCACTAATGATGAAAATTTCAGGAATCATGGTTGTGATGTTGTGATTTTTAATAAGAAATATATATATATAAAGTATATATTGAATATTGAATATACATATATTCAAATCTACCCCTGGAGCCTGGCACAGAGATCCTAAAACCCTTGCAAATTCCTAAACATAAGAACACTAGAAACATTTTTTTGTTTGTGCCAATATTTGGTCTCTGACCTTGGTTTCTGACACAGAGCTCCTGAAAGCCTTCTAATTTCCTGAGTAATAAGACTGTCTTTTGTTCTAATGAGGTAACTCTGAGTGGGCTCCTGGATGGCTCTTGGGTGAGATCTTGTCACCTGAAAGACCAAGCTATGATTGGAAACTTGTAATTTTCAGCCTCACTCCCACCTCTATTTTCTTGAGAAAAGATAAGCATTGAAAATGGAGTTAATAATCAGTCATGTTTATGTGATGAGGCCTCAATAGAAAGTCAAACATGATCAGGATGGTGAACATGCAGAAGTGCTGGGAGAGTGGTGTGCCTGGGAAGGGCATGGAAGCTTTGTTCTCTTCCTCACATATCTTGTTCTTTGTGTCTCTTTCAATGGAATGTTCAGAGGATCCTTTATCATATCCTTTAATAAACTAGTAAAGGTAAGCAAGTGTGTCACAGCGTTCTGTGAGCTGCTCTAGCAAATTATTGGAGCCTGAGGAGGAAGACCCTCCAATCTGTAACTGGTCATTCAGAAGAACAGGTAACAACTTGTGCTAACTATTGCTGCCTAAACTTGGGGATAGGATATTGTCTTGTAAGACTGAAGAGTTAAGAAATCTAATGCTATCCCTGGATAGTTAGTGTCAGAACTGAGCTGAATTGTAGCATATCCAACTGGTGTCTCACATAGAGAATTGCTTAGTCTAGAAAAATACCTTCTTTTATGACTAGAAGTACCAGAAATGAAGTATTCCATGTGAACAGTAAAGAAGACATACAGAAAACAGAAACACAGAAGAAGGTAGAAAACTGAGGTTTTACCTTTTATAATGGCAAGTAGAGACATTGAGTGCTTAGACACACAGAGAGCAAGTACAATACAATAGGTGAATATCTCTCATTTCTGAGGTTGGGAACAAAAATTGTCAGATTCTAACTTGTTTGGCTTTGTGAAGAAGTGTAGATAAATTTACTATTACTTGATAAATTGGTGCTTTAGAGCTCAATTTTATCTACTATGGGATATTCACTAGATATTCTCAGGGGAGAAATGTTACTGAAGATTTATCTAGTGAGAGAAAACTGCTGGCCTCTTTCTTAAGTTGTTTTTTTTTTTTTCTTTTTAATTTTACACCTAAACGAATTGACTCTTTGACACCATATATGTGGAAATTACAAAAATTTATTACTAAACGGTACACTCAGTGTGGGAGAAGGAAGTGATTTTTCATAAAATAAAATAAAAAAAAATTGCAGCTTTCAGTTTAGAATGCTTTTATAAGAACAGTTCAAATTTATAGAGCAAATAACTCTCCAATAGCCCAAGGTAAATTTTTTTCCACTGCATTCTTTATTCATAGAAAGAAAAAAAATCCTGGATGATATATGTGAGTGCCTTTTAACACAAAAATGATAATGCATGTCACTGTATATTTTTCCATGAAAGCATTCATGTGGTCAAATGCAATGAGACTAACAGCCTAAGTCATACACTGCCCATTTCCAGTACTTAACATCATTGTCCTACATATTGCAATTCAGTTATGTGCCTGAAGAGAGCATTTGTTTAGAGTATCAGCCATCAACTCCTCAGAGGTTTAGTCTTACCTAGTTGTGTCTAGTAAGGTATCAAGAAAGATTTTGTTACACACAAGTCTGTTTCTTAACCAAAAATGACATTGAAAGAAGTTGAACTTTAAATATAAACAGTAAATATACAAAGTACTTGTCTTGCCAGACATCCAATTGTAGGAAGTATTCAATCATCCTAATATACTTGCCTATAGTGTGCGGCTGAACAAGTGGAAAAATCTAGGAAATGGATTATTTATTTAGAAAATCTTATTGTCTATGTCTCTGGTTAAAATATTTTGCACTAGATTTTATAACAAAGTTGATTCCAGAAATTAGACTTGGTAGGTAATGAAGGCAGAGTACTGAGATTCTGTGATGCTTGATTTTATGTGTTAACTTGGGTAGATCACAGTACCAGATATTTGGTCAAAGAGCTGTCTAGATGTTGTTGTCAGGTCTTTTTTTTTTTTTAATGAGATTAAATTTTAAATAAAAAAACTTTGTTAAAACAGATTATCCTCCACTTTGTGGGTGAGCTTGATGTAAACAGTTGAAAGCCTTAACAGAAAAACTCCTGACCTCCCTCTGAGGAAGAGGGAATTCTGTAAGCATACCACCTTCAGACTTCAGGTTTAACATCATTGCTTCCCTGGGTCTCCAGCCTGCCAGCATACCTTCATGTTTTGTTAGCCTCAAGAAGTGTGTGAGCTAATTTCTTAAAATCAACCTCTTTGCTCCTGTCTCTGTCTGTCTTTCTCTATATATATACTTACATATATATATATATTTTAATATATTTATATTTATGTTGTTAGGACCAAACTGAAGCCAGGACAGGCTCTAGGGGGCAGGCTAGGTAGTCTCTAGGAAAGCTGAGGCACTGGGAACTCCCGCAGGCAGTGTAGCTAGACCAATCAGAAAAATCCCCGTAGCCCCCCGCCCGCACCAGACCCGAGCCAATCCAGATAGGGATGCGAGGTTTAAAAGTCCCATGAGCGCATACAGTTTAACCAATCAGCTATGCTGTTACAGAAACAAAGAATCATCTGTATAAAAGTAGATGTGATTCAGAGCTCGGGGCTCTTGTCGGATTCCGCTGTGCTGGATGAAACCTGGGCCCTAACTTGAGCTAGCAATAAACCCCTTTATGCTATTGCATTGCTGTGGACGTCTTATTCTCTCAGTTTTGGGGACTCGGACTCTGGGCATAACATTTGGGGGCTCGTCCGGGATCCCTTTAACTGGGAAGAATAACACTCTCCTGGCAGAAGGGGTTTCCTCACTAGGAGTAGAGATCTCTGAACACCGGTGTTAATTCTGGTTAAGTCCAGCGTAAGTCCGAGGCCTAGCATTGTGCTGGGGAGGTGGCTGGTTCTGTGGACGTCCTGACGGGCACAAAATCTATTGTTATTGGTGAAAAAGCCGAGACTGACATCCTGACCACTCGGGGTAATCAGGGGCCAGCTTGCCTGCCAATGGACCAGACCCAGCAGCTGCAACTGGGACCCTTTTGTCCCTGGTCTCCTCTAGACATGGACAACTGGCCAGAGTGCCCCGACCAGTAAGGAACAAGAGACTTTATTGATCTCTCTCCCCTTCCCTCTCTGTCTCCTCTCCTTAACCCTTCCTATCCTTCCCTGTTTTTCTAATCCCCTGGTCCTGGACGCAAAAATCTGGTCAAAGGGCCCTCAGCCTGAGCTGAGGATTGGAGACTGATCACCTCCTCTTGGCAGAGAACTCAAATTCTGGTTCTGATTTCTGGTAGGGCCGAGTTCCAGTCCTCCCTTCTCTGGAAGCCCAGGGAAAAATCCCGTAATGCCTGGGTATCTGTAGGTGGCAGGAGACGTCTGTAAGGCCACCCCTTTTGCCCCCTCTCCCACCTCCTCCCCCTTCTTCTTTCAACCTGGCTTCCTTTCCTCCCTTAAAATCTTTGATGTTACAGAAAGGCTTGGTGGGCTACAGTCCACAGGTCGCAAACAGTCTGATACGACTGAGCGACTTCACCTTCACTTTGATGAGGACTGCCGGGTTTATGTGTGTGTGTTTTAACTCTGTGATCTGTGTAGTGATTTTTGATGGCCATTTTGCTTTGTCTGGCTACCATGTGGTTTAGACCTGCCGCCATTTGTTAGAACTTGATTTTCTTTCCCTGTGCCTTGAGACCAGGGCTCTTAAAAACACTTATCTAGACCATCTCTAACTCCTGACACTGAGGAAAAAGAAAAAAAAAGCTTCTTTAAACCCAGAGCCCTTTAAGATGATAAAGGACCCTGTGCAGGTAATTGTGTGTCTTTGGAATCCTGTAATTGTAGAATGCTGTTTAGTGATTATTTAAACTGGGCTGAGGCTGGTGAGGGTGTGGAGCAATGGCCCCTAAGGACTCTGAGGGCTGAAGGCAAGGAGCCGCCTCCCTTCCCTGTTCTGCCCAGCCCAGGGGACCTGACCCCATTTCTGTGGCCCAGGGGCCCAGCTTCCAGTCGGCAGTGTCAGAAGTGACTTGTGGTTCTGCCTTGGTTGTGAGATGAGTACATTCCAAAGGAACAGCCATGGGAAGGGGGCAGGCTCAGCGATCCCTTGGAGGCTCAGAGCAGCTGGCCTGAGCTCCAGCTCACCTCCAACGGAAGCTCGCGCGCCCCTCAGAAATGACGCTGGCCAATGTCACCGCAGAGCTGAGGCAGTGTTGTCAGGGCTAAAGTGAAATCTCTTCCCGTGGCACCGATCCTCTGGCTCTGCAGTGCCAGCTCGGACAGATTGAGGTCTCTGTGGCTTTGGTGACCCTGCTTAAGCATTCCCACTGTGTCCCAGCTCTGCTGTCTGCCTGCCTCCCACCGCAGCCCCCCCTCACCTGCTTGGGGAGGCGGGCAGTGCCCCAAGGCTAGGGGCTTCTGCTCAGGAGAGTTGTCAGGCTTCCTGGGCTCGTCAGGCTTTGAGCTCTACTGGGGTCCAGCTGACCTGGGATACCAGGTGTTTTCCAGAGATGCACCTCATCTCGTGCCTCAGGAAGGGCTAGGGAGCAATTTTGTTATTGTATTAACTTTATTCAGTTAACTCATTTGAGAAACCAACCAGTTTTTACTTTCTGTCTAAAATGATGTATGTGTAAGAGAGTGAGCCGTAACGCTCCCAAAGTGCCTTGTTTTCTCTGATATAAATATATTTATAAGGAAAAAAAAAAAAAAAGACTTGAAGCTAGATCTTGCACTGTGTCTGTCTAAATATGTCTTGGTATGTCTCTGTCTCTGGGTAATATTTTTGAGGTTAATTTGTATATTAGATCTATTTATTTGGCTTAAAAAAGATAAGCGCTTACAAATCAAGTAATTCTAAATTAAACAATAAATTCCAGGTTTATGTGAACTGGGAAATATTCAGTGTTAAATACCTGATATTAATGTTTGTTTGTTGACCTATTTAATATAGACATGTCTTAGAGTACTTAACATTAAGTAAAATATTTTCATTGTGCCTAGGTTTAATATGAGTTAAGTATTATATCTGTTACAAGTTTGTCAACAAAAAAATTACCTTAAGTAAAAAAAAAAAAAAACTTCTAAAAATGTAAATGAGATATGAGCTTTTATATAAACTCTATTAAAAATAATTATTCTTTAAAAATATCCGTCTAAAATAGTCTCTCCAGAATGGTGTAACTTAAAATCTGACCAAATGTTCTAAACCCTTTTAATTGATCTCTTTGATAAAACTTCCTAAATAGAACTCTTTTGAAGTTCTTTTGATCTCTAGCTAACTTTGGGATGTTTCAGAGGGCCCCTGGAACATCCCAAAGAGAGATATTAAACTGTGCTTATTTGGTTGGTTAAATTACTTAGAAAAGATTATCAGATGAGTAATAAATCCGCTCAGGTTATAATGTATGGTAAAATTACTAATACAGATGTCTTAAAAATTATATGGAGTTTTTAACATTCTGATATATCCTGGTATTTTAATGAAAAACCTGATGACTTCACAAAAGTTAGCAAAAGGATTGAATGAACCAGTAAATATGCTTATAACTTTTATGGTTTCTATCTGAAAAATTATGGGGTTGAATCTTATGTTTTCAGGGAGTAGGGGAAATCTTCCTCTCAAACTAATTATGACAATACTTTGGTAAAATTAAACGTTATAAACAAAACAATTATATTTCCTATCTGACTCCTCCAAAAATTGGAAGTTCTTAGGTTTCCAGTAAGTTTATCAAATGAGTTAGAAAGGTTATCTCATGGATACAAAAATCTCAAGAAATTTTTGAGACCTTAAAAAGGGAAGAATTCACCTAGATTTGTTAGGTAAAATCTGTGATAAGCCTTTGGTGTGAGTTTCCCAGCCCTGTTTTATTTTAAAAGTTCAGTCTGAGACTCTATAAATGTTTCAGCAAAATAAAAAGCCTATAATAAATTATGGTTATAAAAATCATCAGACCAAAATCAGTGAGAACAGACCTACTTTGCAAACAAACTAGCCTTAATTTGGTAATATTTAATAAAAATAAGGGTAACTTTAAGGAGAAAAAGATATTTCAAAATGTTAAATATTAGTTTGTTAATGGAGGTCTGCATCTAGTAAGCCTCATATCTTAGATAGTTCTTTGCTGTTATGTGATGTTAATGTAAAATTTAATTAAATTCTTGAAGAATACCCTAAGTTTGTTTCTGAAGCTTATCTCAGTAGGCTATCTTTGGATGAAGATCAGATGCCTCATGACCTGCAACCAGGACTGGAAAAAGACATAATTTAAGGGACTGTCTCCAATATGGATGGAAGGACTTTTTTATCATGAGAAACTACGCTACACCAGGATGAGAAGATGACGACGTCAGAGGTAGACAGCTTACCCGAGATGCTGGACCTGATTCGTATGATCATTTATGTTTCCTTGACTTCTTAGACCTTTGCATATAAGTTGAATGCTTTTCTATCATAGGCCTGATCCTATGTTAGTTTTAAAAATCAATCCAATTGTTGGGTTTGTGGCCAATAACCTGTGTCTAGTTCTGGGTTACCTTGGTAAATTTCTCTATTACCAGACTCTAAATGGTTGGCCCTGAAAAAATTTACTTAAAAAATTAAATCATACTAAAGATAATCAGTCTAGTGACACTAGAACACTGGGCTATGTTTCTTATAAATGGTGCCAATATATAATTTCCCTGGAAGATAAATATTCTACAGGGCAGACTAAGTCAGATAACCTGAAGATATACTGGGCTACATCTAATGGAAGTTCTTAACATAAGTCTTACTTGTGACTTTACTAATAAAGTTTCTTACACTTGCTGTTTCTTACACTGTATGTGTGTGAGGACTCTAATAGAATAATATATAGTCCCATATGAGATCAATGATGGTAACAGTGTAACTCTAGATATGGCAAGAAGCAACAAGAGAAAATATTTTCCTGGACCAAAAAGCTAGTAAGACAGGTGGTCCAGAAAATTTTAGATACTGTTTTATGGCTTAGTCCAGTAACAGCACATTGAGTGGCCTGTTTACCTGAGAATGGACACTCTCAGCACCATGGGAATCTACAAAGATTAAATCATGGCCGCTACAACTGCTGACTTTCAACTGCCCTGAAAAGAGTTCAGGGTAAAAATCAGGAATGTGGCACTCTGTGCTCTGGGAAAAACTGGCAGAACATGCCATCAGATAGTTAGATCTTTTCAGGAAAAGATTGTATGAGTCCCAATTCTTGCATCTTCTCATATCTAGAAAAACACTGTCATTAATGGCAAAATCTGCTTTGGCTATTAAAAAATAGTTTACAAGTAAAAGTCAAAATAGAGTAGCTACGGTTCAGATATCCTGGAAAATAACTAGGTGATGCTATGGGTGTACTTTCAGATTAGAGCTTGTATTGCTCCAAGCTGGGGCAGTCCTATGTCCCATTTTGACAGGAAGTTATCATAGTCATTGTTGCCTAGTTCCCTGAAATTAAAACTGAGCGGGATTCTGTGGGGCTCTGGAGTGCAGATCTGCTCCGTGTTCTCCATTTCTTATCTGTTAAGATATAGACTTTGTTCAGCCTCCTTGGCCTTCCCTAAATTCCAAAGCATGGATTCAAACAATTGCTAATCAGGGAAGGGAGGGGATACAAAAACAGAAACAATCAAAGGTTGGTACAGCCTCCAGACAGAGTCCTGGTTCCTACTCAAAGAAATATGCATAACAATGTCTTTGAGCCCCCACCCAGGTGGAGGATGGTAACTTTAGACTGAACATAATATTCCTGGAGCACAGCTCTGTTGCCTCACCACCAACCCATCAGAAGGGTTACTCACCCCAAATGTTACCTTCTGTTTCCGGGGACCAGAGATGACCATCCTGATAGGTCTCTTGTTTGGCCCTTGTCTATTTCATCTCTGAGAGGGACTAACTAAATTGCTGCAACTACAAGGGTAGAAGCTGGTTTCAGATGTAAAAAACCCCAACTTAGATCAGGTAGAGAGAGACTTCTCCTCTATTAGGCAGGCCTACGCCCATGCACAGCAGGAAGAAGTTACAGAAGAAAGAGACCTCTGCCCCAATTCCCAAGAAGTATCTTGAGTATGAAGTTTCTCAGGAGGCCTATGTGCTTTGTTAGAGAAAAAACATTGTTTTTATGTAAATCACTCAGGGGTAATCAGAGGCCCTGGCCAAGATAAAAAAAAAAAAAGGGCTAAAAAAAAAAAAAAAAAAGTCTCAAAATTAATTTGAGTCCTGGTTCCAACAGTCCCTGTGGTTAACAACACTAATTTCCACCCTGGTGGGCCCTCTAATAGTGCTACTATTAATACTTACTTTTTGTCCATGCATAATAACTAAGCTTGTTGCCTTTGTAAAAGATAGCATCAATACTGTCCAACTGATGGCACTGAGGCAACAGTATCAGGCCCTGCCCCAAAATAAAGAGGAAGATTCCTCTATGTAGCTGAAGATAGGGAGGAATGTTATGACCAAACTGGAGCCAGGACAGGCTCTAAGGGGCAGGCTAGGCCTGAGGTTTAGTCTCTAGGAAAGCTGAGGAACTGGGAACTCCCGCAGGCAGTGTAGCTAGACCAATCAGAAAAATCCCCATAGCCCCCTGCCCGTGCCAGGCCCTAGCCAATCCAAATAGGGATGCGAGGTTTAAAAGTCCCATGCGCGCATATGATTTAACCAATCAGCTATGCTGTTACAGAAACAAAGAACCGTCTGTATAAAAGTATATGTGATTCAGAGCTCGGGGCTCTTGTCGGATTCCACTGTGCTGGACGAAACCTGGGCCCTAACTCGAGCTAGCAATAAACCCCTTTATGCTTTTGCATTGCTGTGGATGTCTTATTCTCTCAGTTTTGGGGACTCGGACTCTGGGCATAACAATGTGTGTGTGTGTATTCTATTGATGCTGCTTTTTCTGGAGAACCGTGATTAATACATACTTTAATTTTAAAAATGCCTTAACTAAGATCTGTCATACAAGATCAGGCCCAATGAAGTGCTGTTCCATTCAATATTCAGCTTCTGAGAGAAGTATGTTCTATCGACATGTAGGTCGGTTGAACTAGAATTCAATCTGCCCCCAGCAATTGCATATGTTTTAATTCTAAAATCACACAAATCTAGGCCCAAATCTCAGTTCTTTCCCTTGAAAGCTAGATTTCCAAGGGGTAATTTTTAAGTCTCATTTTTCTTGTTTGTAAAATGGAGTTAATATAGGTATATTGTAAGGAATCATGACAATATGTGATTTATGAAATTTAGATGAAGAAAGGAACAACTAAATTATTTTTTAAAAAGTGAAAAAAAATTTCTTCTGGAGTGACAGCTATATATAATTCACCTTAATAGGCTATTACCTCTTTCCACTCAATGGTGAAGTAAAATAAGGAGAAATGAGGTAGTCAACACTAGTCTGTCCTTAGAGAGGGTGCCTCAGCCCTGAGACATTTGAAATCTAACCACCTTATGAAATGAGGTTGTAAATCACCCGAAGAAAAAAATGGCCTCTTACTCCATTGACCTTGAAGCATTTTCAAGCACATAAGTAGATCATGGTCGTCATATTGCAACTAAACTTTTGTACTTAGGACATTATTGGCGAGGAAGAAAGCAGAAAAGGAAATAACTTAAACTAGTGAGGCAGGGAAGGAAATAAGAAAGGATTGAAAGGGAGAATTTATGATTCAGTGGGTATTTATGAGAGCTTATGACGTGGAAGCCACCTTACCAGATCATCTCACCTGCTTCTTGAGAAATCTGCAGGCAGATAAGAGGTAACAGTTAGAACCAGACATGGAACAACAGACTGGGAATGGAGTACATCAAGGTTGTATATTGTCAATCTGCTTATTTAAATTAAATACAGAGTACATCATGCAAAACACTGGGTTGGATGAAGCACAAGCTGGAATCAAGATTGCTGGGAGAAGTATCAATAACTTCAGACATGCAGATGACACCACTGTTATGGCAGAAAGTGAAGAAGAACTAAAGAGCATCTTTATGAAAGTGAAAGAGAAGAGTGAAAAAGTTGGCTTAAAATTCAACGTTCAAAAAACTAGGATGATGGCATGCTGTCCCATCACTTCATGGCAAATAGATTGGGAAAAAATGAAAATAGTGACAAATGTTATTTTATTTGGGCTCCAAAATCACTGCAGACGGTGACTGCAGCCATGAAATTAAAAGACACTTGCTCCTTGGAAGAAAAGTTATGACCAACCTAGACAGCATATTAAAAACCAGAGACATTATTTTACCAACAAAGGTCGATCTAGTCAACACTATGGTGTTTCCAGTAGTTATGTATGGATGTGAAAGTTGGACTATAAAGAAATCTGAGCACCGAAGAACTGATGTTTCTGAACTGGGGTGATGGAGAAGACACTTGAGAGTCCCTTGGAATGAAAGGAAATCAAAGTAGCTAATCCTAAAGGAAATCAGTCCTGAATATTCATTGGAAGAAATGATGCTGAAGCTGAAACTCCAATATTTTGGCCATCTGATGGGAAGAACTGACTCATTAGAAAAGACCCTGATGTTGGGAAAGATTGAAGGCAGTAGGAAAAGGGGACAACAGAGGATGAGATGGTCAGATGGCATTACCGACTTCATGGATGCTGAGTTCAGTTCAGTCACTCAGTCGTGTTCGACTCTTTGCAACCCCATGAATCGCAGCACACCAGGCCTCCCTATCCATCAACAACTCCTGGAGTTCACTCTAACTCATGTCCATCGAGTTGATGATGCCATCCAGCCATCTGATCTTCTGTCATCCCCTTCTCCTTCTGCCTCCAATCCCTCCCAATATCAGGGCCTTTTCCAATGAGTCAACTCTTCGCATGAGGTGGCCAAAGTATTGGAGTTTCAGCGTCAACATCAGTCCCTCCAATGAACACCCAGGACTGATCTCCTTTAGGATGGACTGGTTGAATCTCCTTGCAGCCCAGGGGACTCTAAAGAGGCTTCTCCGACAACACAGTTCAAAAGCATCAATTCTTCAGCACTCAGTTTTCTTCACAGTCCAACTCCCACATCCATACATGACCGCTGGAAAAACCATAGCCTTGACTAGATGGACCTTTGTTGGCAAAGTAATGTCTCTGTTGTTAATATGCTATCTAGGCTGGTCATAACTTTCCTTCCAAGAAGTAAGCATCTTTTAATTTAATGGCAGCAGCCACCATCTGTAGTGATTTTGGAGCCCCCAAAAATAAAGTCTGATTCTGTTTCCACTGTTTCCTCATCTATTTCCCATGAAGTGATGGGACCAGATGCCATGATCTTCTTTTTCTGAATGTTGAGCTTTAAGGCAACTTTGGTACTCCCCTCTTTCACTTTCATCAAGAGGCTTTTTAGTTCCTCTTCACTTTCCGCCATAACGGTGGTGTCATCTGCATATCTAAGGTTATTGATATTTCTCCAAGCAATCTTGATTGCATCCTGTGCTTCTTCCAGCCCAGTGTTTCTCATGATGTACTCTGCATATAAGTTAAATAAGCAGGGTGACAATATACAGCCTTGACATACTCCTTTTCCTATTTGGAACCAGTCTGTTGTTCCATGTCCAGTTCTAACTGTTGCTTCCTAACCTGCATACAGATTTCTCAAGAGGCAGTTCAAGTGGTCTAGCATTCCCATCTCTTGAAGAATATTCCACAGTTTATTATGATCCACACAGTCAAAGGCTTTGGTATATTCAATAAAGCAGAAACTGATGTTTTTCTGGAATGCTCTTGCTTTTTTGATGATCCAGCAGATGTTGGCAATTTGATCTCTGGTTCCTCTGCCTTTTCTAAATCCAGCTTGAACATCTGGAAGTTCACGGTTCGCGTATTGCTGAAGCCTGGCTTGGAGAATTTTGAGCATTATTTTTCTAGCGTGTGAGATGAGTGCAATTGTGTGGTAGTTTGAGCATTCTTTGGCATTGCCTTTCTTTGGGATTGGAATGAAAACTGGCTTTTTCCAGCCTTGTGGCCACCGCTGAGTTTTCCATATTTGCTGGCATATTGATTGCAGCACTTTCACAGAATCATCTTTCAGGATCTTAGATAGTTCAACTGGAATTCTATTACCTCCACTAGCTTTGTTCGTAGTGATGCTTTCTAAGGCCCACTTGACTTCACATTTCAGGGTGTCTGGCTCTAGGTGAGTGACCACACCATCGTGATTATCTTGGTCATGAAGATCTTTTTGTACAGTTCTTCTTTGTATTCTTGTCACCTCTTCTTAATATCTTCTGCTTCTTTTAGGTCCATACCATTTCTGTCCTTTATCGAGCCCATCTTTGCATGAAATGTTCCCTTGGTATCTCTAATTCTCTTGAAGAGATCTCTAGTCTTTCACATTCTGTTATTTTCCTCTATTTCTTTGCATTGATTGCTGAGGAAGGCTTTCTTACCTCTCCTTGCTATTCTTTGGAACTCTACATTTAAATGGGAGTATCTTTCCTTTCCTCCTTTGCTTTTCACTTCTCTTCTTTTCACAGCTGTTTGTAAGGCCTCCTCAGACAGCCTTTTTGCTTTTCTACATTTCTTTTTCTTGGGGATGGTCTTGATCCCTGTCTCCTTTACAATGTCACGAACCTCCATCCATAGTTCATCAGGCACTCCGTCTATCAGATCTAGGCCCTTAAATCTATTTCTGACTTCCACTGTATAATCCTAAGGGATTTGATTTAGGTCATTGATGGATGTGAATCTGAGCAACCTCCAGAAGTTGGTGATTGACAGGGAAGCCTGGTGTCCTGCAGTCCATGGTGTCCCAAAGAGTCGGACATGACTGAATGACTAAACTGAACTGGTGATGTGGAAAGCACTGCTATAGACACTGAAAATACAATGATGAGAAGAAAAATGATTTCTTCTCTTCTGGAGCTGGTGATCTAGTGATATACAGGATAGGCAATACATAAGAATATACATACATTCATTAGAGAATGTTGGTAGTGATAAGAGAGAAAAATCAAACAAGGTATGTGTATTAAGATGCTTTTAGATTCATACAATAGAAAACCCTGACTCAAATAAATTAAAAATGAGAAATTTCATTATTTGACTTAACACAATATCTATCCTAAAGCAAGGAAATTTCAGATGTGGCACATCTAGGCTCTAACTTTGCTTCTCTGTTAATTCCCTTGATTTTAGCTGCTATTATGAGCTTCATCCCCAGGCTGGGAGTACAAAAGAAGCTGCAATTTCATTGACACATCTAGATACAGCAACATCTTGAGAAAGAAGGAATGTCATATTTTAAGAAGGAGAAAAAAATATTACTCAGGAACCTCTCAACTGACTATTTTATTGGCCAAAATGAGGTCACATGTCCCTAATGAAAAAATCACTGTTAAAAGGCACATAATTTACACAAATAAATTAAACTAAATGGAATAGATTTTTCTTAGAACCAGTTCTGTGGTGAACTTTGTTAAACTAACATTTGTTAGATAAAGGCTTGGGATGCCAAATGTGGGCCATCAGTTCAATGAAGATCACAAGGGAAAATGAAATATAGAAGGTTGTTACTCAAGGGCCCAGAAAGATATAGAGAGCATCTTGAGGGTTCACACAGAAAGGGGAGGGCAGGGTACAGGCAGAGAGCAAGCAGCGGCACCTGAAGCATTTGCCCTTATCAAGGGCCATGGGTGGAATATTTTTGGGATTCCTGAACTAAGGCTAGACTGGTCAATTCAAACCAAAAAGAAAAAGAAAAAAAAAAAAAAACGCAGTGTTTTGGTAAGTTCCACAGTCGTCTTACCTAAGGGGTGCATGAGAAAAGGAATTGGGAGGCAGGAGTGATTCTCTTATTGCCAGAGGTGCTGGGGAATTCATATCAGGAACTTAACACTTACTTGTGACTCTAAAGGCTGTTATCTAGGGTGTGCAGTTGTGAATGAGGCTAGTGTCAGTTCAAGGTCCCTGTAGGCTACTTAGCTATGCAAAATGGGTGTTGATATTGCTATATCATAGAGTGGTTTAGCTAAACTCTCAACAAACTGGGAAGGCCTCTTTGAGAAGACATTTGAGGTGAGATGAGATATGGATGATAAAAGATGTATTAATATGATGAATTGAGACAGAGAGGTAGAGATAATAAAGATGGAGAAAACAGCAAGCATAGTTTTGTAGAAGTCAAAGGAGAAAAGAATATCAATAAAATATGAATGCTTGATTCTGTTAAATGTTAGAACTTTAAGTTACTGTTCTTTCACTTCATGTGGCCTTAACAACCATATCATATTAGTGTTTTTTTTTTCTCTTATTCTTCTAGATAATTAACTCACTCATCCTTTGCCAATACTATTGATTCTTATTTTAATGAGAAAATTGGAACAACTCAAACAGAACTTCAATTATGTCCTACCACCATTATGTATTTTCAACTGCCTGCATCAGTGACCATATAGTCTTGTTTCTCTCTTGTTAAAACATCTGAGATATTTTCTTAGCTGTCTCTTTTCCTAACTGACTTTGGCAAAGTTCTAACAATAAAGCAATAGTGTCTTCTCAATTGCTTACCACCAAAATCTGCATTACTTTCAACAGATTTCCTAGGCTTAAACATTCCCTCAATCTTTTAAATATGGCCCAATATCTTGGAGTGAACTTCAGAGTTTTCCTTCGTTTTAATTGGAATATAATTGCTATACAATATTGTGTTCATTTCTGCTGTACAACATTGTGAATCAGGGGTATCTATACATATATCCACTCTCTCTGGGGCCTCCCTCCCATCCTCCTCTAGGTCATCACAGAACACTGAGCTGAGCTCTCTGTACCATATAGCATCTTCCCACTAGTTATCTATTTCACACAGCTTCCCACTAGTGTATATATGCCAGCACTGTGCTCTCAATTCGTACCCTACTCTCCTTCCCTCCATGTCCGTTAGTCCATTCTCTACTTCTGCACCTCTATTCCTGCCCTGCAAATAGGTCCATCAGTATCATTTTTCTAGATTCCATATATATGCATTATACACAATATATGTTTTTCTCTTTCTGACTTACTTCACTCTGTATGACAGGTTCTAGGTTCATCCAAATCACTTCAACTGACTCAATCAATTCCATTCCTTTTTATGTCTAAGTAATATTCCATTGTATATATGTGTTACATCTTCTTTATCCAGTAAGCTGTAGATGGACATCTTGGCTGCTTCCATGTCCTGGCTATTGTAAATAGTGCTGCAATGACTGCTGGGGTACATATGTCTTTTTGAGTTACAGGTTTTTTTCAGGGTATATGCCCAGGAGTGGGATTGTTGGATCATATGGTAGTTCTATGATTAGATTTTAAAGAACTTCCATACTGTGCTCTACAATGACCATACCAATTTACATTGCCAGCAACAGTGTAAGAGGGCGCCCTTTTCTTCACACCTTCTCTAGCATTTATCATTTGTAGATTTTTTGATGATGATCCTTTTTACCAGTATGAGACGATATCTCATTGTAGTTTTCATTTGCATTTCTATAATAATTAGTGATGTTGAGCATCTTTTCATGTGTTTTTTTGGTCATTTGTTTGTCTTCTTTATAGAGATTTCTATTTAGGTCTTCTTCCCATTTTTTTTTTTTTAATTGGATTTGAGCTCAATTTTTTTTTTCTTTTTATTTATTGAGCTCAATAAACTGCATATTTTAGAGATTAATCCTGTCTGTTGCTTCATTTGCAAATATGTTCTCCCATTCTAAGTGTTGTCTTTTCATCTTGTTTATGGTTCTCTTTGTTGTAAAAGAGCTTTTATGTTTAATTATGTGTCAATTGTTAATTTTTGTTTTTATTTTCATCATTTTAGGAGGTGAGTCAAAAAAGATCTTGCTATGATTGTTGTAAAATGTTTTTCCTATGTTTTCCTCAAAGAGGTTTATAGTGTCCAGTCTTGCACTTAGACCTTTAATCTATTTTGAGTTTATTTTTGTGTATGATATAAGGTAGTTAATGAAACATATAGATGGTTTTCTGGAATTCCCTAGCTTTCTCTGTGATTCCGTGAATGTTGACAATTTGATCTCTGGTTCCTCTACTCTTTCAAAACCCAGCTTGGATATATGGAAGTTCTTGGTTCCCATAATGCTGAAGCCTAACATGCAGGATTTTTAAGCATGACTTTACTAGCATGGGAGATAAGTGCAATTGTCCAATGGTTGGCACATTCTTTAGTACTACCCTTCTTGGGAATTGGGATGAAGACTGACCTTTTTTACTCCTGTGGTCATTGATGGGTTTTCTATATTTGCTGACATATTGAATGCAACACCTTTATGGCATCATCCTTTAGGGTTTTGAAGAATTGCACTGGAATTCTATCAAATTCACTACCTTTATTACCAGCAGTGCTTCCTAAGGCCCACTTGACTTTGCTCTCCAGAATGTCTGACTCTGGGTGGCTCACTACACCATTGTAGCAATCCAATTCATTTGGATCTTTTTTGTACAGTTCTTCCATGTAGTCTTTCCATCTCTTCTTGATCTCTTCATAAACTAGGTCTCTACATTTATGTCTTTTATTGTGCCCAACTTTGGGCAAAATGTTCCTTTGATATCTCCAGAGAAAAAGATAGCAAATTCCAAAACAAAGTCTACTTCTGTTTTGTTGACTACACCAAAGTCTTTGACTTTGTGCATCACAATACACTGTGGAAAGCTCTTAAAGAGATAAGAATACTAGAATGTCTTACCTGTCTCCTGAGAAACCTGTAGGTGGATCAAGAAGCAACTTTCAGAACCCTGTATGGAACAACTGATTGGTTCAAGATTGAGAAAGGAGTATGATATGGCTGTCTACTGTCACCCTGTTCATTTAATTTATATGCTGAGCACATCATGAGAAATGCTGGGCTGGAGGAATTACAAGCTGGAATCAAGATAGGTGGGAGAAACATCAACAAGCTCAAATATGTGCATGATCCCACTCTAAGGGCAGAAAGCCAAGAGGAAATGAAAAGCCTTTTTGTTGAGGATGAAGGAGGTGGGTGAAAGAGTCAGCTTAAAACTAAATAGTAAGAAAAACAAACAAACAAACAAAACAAAACAAAATTAAGATCATGGCATCCAGCCCCATTACCTCATAGCAAATAGAGGGGAAAAAGTTGAAGTAGTGACAGATTTCCTCTTCTTGCACTCTAAAATCACTGCAGATGGTGACTGCAGCCATGAAACCAGAAGACATTTTCTTCTTGGCAGGAAATCTATGACAAATCAAGACAGCCTGTTGAAAAACAGAGATATTACTCTGCTGACAAAGGTGCATATAGTCAAGACTATTGTTTTCCCAGTGGTCACATACACTTCTGACAGCTGGACCATAAAGAAGGTGGTGCACTGAAGAATTGATTCCTTTGAACTGTGTTGCTGGAAAAGACTCTTGAGAGTCCCTTGGACAGCAAGGAGATCAAATCAGTCAATCTTAAGGGAAATTAACTCTGAATCCTCATTGGAATGACTGATGCTGAAGCTGGAACTCCAATATTTTCGTCATCTGATGCAAACAGCCAACTCATTGGAAAAGTCCCTGATGCTGGGAAGGATTGAAGGCAGAAGGAGAAGAGGGTGTCAGAGGATCAGATGTCTGTTTGGCATCACTGATGCAATGGGCATGAACTTGGGTAAACTTCAGCAGATGGTAAAGGACATGCTGGAGGTATGCTGGAGTCCTTGGGGTCACAAACAGTTGGACATAACTGGGTGACTGAGCAACAACAACAGTGATGTTGGGTAGTGTTCTAATTTTTTTTTTTTTTTAACATTAGCTGTCCAGATTTTCTAGCACGACTTCTTGAAGAGGCTGTCTTTCTCCTTTTATATTCTTGCCTCCTTTGTCATATCTTAGGAGACCATAGGTGCATGGGTTTATCTCTGGACTTTCTATTGTATAACATTGGTCTGTATTTCTGTTTTTTGATTACTGTTGAAATCATGGCACTTGATTACTCCTGCTCCACTTTTCTTTCTCATGAATACCTTAGCTATTCAGGGTCTTTTGTGTTTCCATACAAGCTGTAAAATTTTTGTTCTAATTCTGTGAAGAATGTCAATGACAACTTGATAGGAATTGCATTGAATCTGTAGATTGCTTTGAGTTGCATATTCGTTTTCACTGTATCAATTATTCCAATCCAAGAACATGGTATATTTTTCCGTCTGTTTGTGTCCTCTTTTATTTCTTTCATCTGTGCTTTATAGTTTTCTAAGTACAGGTATTTGCTTCCTTAGGTAGATTTATTCCTAGATAATTAATTCTTTTTGTTGTGCTGATAAGTGGGATTGTTTCCTTAATTTCTCTTTCTGCTCTTTTGTTGTTGGTGTATAGAAATTTAAGATTTCTGTTCATTATTTTGGATCATACAACTTCACCAAATACATTGATTAGGTCCAGTAGATTTTTGGGGGAACCATCAGGATTTTCTATGTCATCTGCCAAAAAGTGACAGTTTTACTTATTTTCCAATTTGTATTCCTCTTAATTATTTTTCTTCTCTGAGTGCCATGATGAGGACTTTCAAAACTATGCTCAGTAAGAGCAGTGAGAGTGGACATCCTTGTTGTATTCCTGATCTTCTCTTCTTGCAATTTGTCTCCATCACTGTTCAAAATATTTTTGCCATTGCTCCAGACCTTGTGACCAAGATAGTGGTTCATTACTCTCAGATATTCCTATTTCACATCCAAGTTGGGTGGTAGCTTCTGTTTTTCTCAGTTTGCCTCCTTAGTATGACTCCATCTTATTAGTCATTTGAAGTGAAGGTAGCTAGATCCTAGTATCATTGGCCTACCATACCAAGAGCAGAGCTTGTACTCCATAAGTGAGGGTTGGGTGGAAACAGGGAGTCCCAGAATCAATCTTGGCTGTAATAGAGCTTCTGCAACACATAACTGGGAGGGGTAAGATATACTGGTAGCTCTCTCATCTCTGGAAGACATTGCAACACTATATTAGAGATTGGTGGTGGGGAGGGAACCCTGTGCTCTTAGCTGATCCCACCATGAGTAGATTTCTCATGATTCTGGAGACAGGGAGTGAGCTCTGCCTCAAATACCACCTACTCTTTCTATTCTTACTAGATTTTCTTGAAAAAAAAGTTTACTATATACCCTTAGAACAATTTCTAGATAATTAAAATGGTTATTAATTTTTGTCTTTCAACAACTTTTATAAGTTCTGTTTCTTTTATTGCAGTAAGCCCTTCACACTCTTATTCAGGGATCCATTTCCCTAAACTTTAGTTTTAAAAATTGAAGAGATGGTAAATGAAACTAAAAGTTAATTCTTATTACAAATAAAGTATGTAACCCTCTGTCTAAACTTAACAATGATAATAATTTACAAATATGTCATATAAGAAATGAGAAAATGTATAATCATAGATATGAAAGTTATAAAAAATATTTTATGGGCTTCCCAGGTGATTTGGTGGTTAAAAAAAAAAAAACCCACCTGCCAATACATGAGTCACAAGAGATGCAAGTTTGATCCCTGGGTCAGGAAGATCCCCTGGATGAGAAAATGACAGCCCACTGCAGTATTCTTGCCTAGATAATTCCATGGACAGAGGATCTTGCAGGACTACATTACATGGGGTCTCAAAAAGTCAGACATGAGTGAGCATGCATGTTAAAGTGTATTAATGTGGTGTGTGTGAAGTTGCTCAGTCGTGTCCCACTCTGTGATCCCGTAGACTATAGATCGCCAGGCTCCTCTGTCCATGGGATTCTCCAGGCAAGAATACTGGACTGGGTTGCCATTTTCTTCTCCAGGCAATCTTCCCAACCCAGGGATCAAACCCGGGTCTCCTGCATTGCAGGCAGACGCTTTATCCTCTGAGCCACCAGGGAAGCCATGTTTTAATGTGGAATACTGCTCAAATAATTTTAAAATCTGAAAGAAATAAACTATTTCATCGCAAATATAATCACCAAAATTCACCAAAATGGTTAAATACCTTGACACAAAAGTAATCCTAGAGAACAGAAGAGGGGCAATTAAATCCTGACCTATTTAAAAGGAGACCAGACTTATCTGTTTTCCTGTTCAACCACACACAACTTTTAAGACGCTTATAACTCTTATGTGTTTCAAACTCATTCCATTGTCAGGGAGAAAGAAAATTTCCTCTTTCTAGGGTCTTCTGGCTGGTCTAATAATTAAATTGACTTGAGACAGATTAACAGAAACAAAGTCAAGCAAAATCTTAATAACATGAATACATGAAAGAAACCCAGGAAAACTGGGTAACTCAGCAAAATGGTTGAAACTCTCACTTTAAATATCATCTTCAAAGAAAGTGGCTTGATACTTCAAAGCTGAGGAAGGCAATTCACATGGAGATGTAAAAGCAGGTGCTTGGTTAACAAATGTTTGCTGGGCCAAGCAGAGAGGGTAGACACAGAGAGGAATTTTAACAGTCTTTTCTAGGTTTCTCCATTTCTATGTAAAGTTGCCTACCCGGAACAAGTCTTCTATCTACATTCTTTTAAGCAGTTAGGGAGAATGTTGAAGTTTCTTCCTGAGTCTTTTGCACCTAATAAATAATAAGCCTAAATGAATCCTCATGCCAAAGAAACACATTTGGGGTGGAAAATATTGCTCCCCTACACCATCCCATTAAAAAATATATATATACCATAATTCAGTTTATGAAAGCAACAAAAATGTACTACTTAAATATTAAACCTCAAAAGTAGCACAAAAGAAAATCTTAAACTAATTTAAATTATGAAAGATTGTTGTTGAATCACTCAAAGATGCCGGGATTCTTGGCCCCTGGAGGAGAAGAATTCAATCCGGGACAAGAGACGAAGCTTGATCACTCAGAGCTTTTGTGTAATAAAGTTTTATTAAAGTATAAAGGAGGTAGAGAAAGTTTCTGACATAGGCATCAGAAGGAGGCAGAAAGAGTGCCCCCTGATAGTCTTCAGCTGCATGTTATATAGTCACCAGCAGTCTGTTAATGAAAGAAAGGAATGTCTTAAAACTCAGAATGGCACCAGGCCCCTCACCCATAAAATGCATTTTGGGATAACCTTGGCACCAAATGGTTCATTGTGGGCCATAAAATGATTAACTTGAATCTTGAAGAAGGGCAGAGCACCATACAGTTTCATTTACATAGATTGGAGGAACAATATCTGAGTATAACATACTGGTTTGTCAAGTAGGTTCTGAGCCAAAAGGTGGAACCGACTTGAAGACAGAGTTTGAGGTAAATGAATAGTACATTAGCATAGCTTAAGACAAACATTTCCATAAGAAAAAGGCAATGGTTGTCTCTAGGTTTGAGGATACTTAACTTCAGGTGAAACCAGGTATCATTATGGCAACACAGTATTTTAAGAGAAACCTCCTTTTAAATTTGTATAGACAAGGAAAAAATATCGCTAGTTTGTTTCCTTTTGCCGCTTAAGAGAGATAAAAATGTCTGACACTTGCAGGCTATTTCCTCCTGTTTGGATATCCCTGGTCGTCCTGCCTGTTACCCTCTCAATTATACATAAATGAAAAAAAAATCTAAAAAATATTTAGTCATTCAAATTAAACAATAAATGAAGAGAACAATAGATCATGATGGCAGAGTATTTTTACTCCATGTATGTAAAATTGGTGTCCTTTAGAAACTATCAACAGAATTCACTCTAACAATAAATTAAAGGTGAAAATATGTGTTTGTATCAATAGATGCTGAAATTAAACATCCAGCCCAAATAAAAATGTAAGTAAGTAGAAACTAAAGGCAACTACAAAATATGGTAAATACATTTTATAATAAAACTAAAAGACTTAAATATTAATGAAATACTAATTTCCATTGTTCTCAGAAAAAATACATATAAATGTTGTTCTCACTAATATTCAACATAAAGCATAAAGGAAGGAAGAGAAATCAGGAGCTAACAGGATAGAGGACCCTGGAGCTACATTTACAGATTTTATTTTTTTTTTCCTGGTGTATTTTATTCACTGTGGCTTAAGGAGCAAGCAAGCATTCACCATCGACTACTTCCATATTTTCAAGATTGTTTAGTAGACAATAACAAACAATAACAAATGCTAAGCAAATAAATATTTTGAACCATTTAAACATACTTCTGATTTTGTAGGTTACAAAAGCTGACAGAGGTGACCCTAAGTGTTTATTTCTGTATCTACATGTATTTTTCCATTTGTCTTTATTTACATATAAAACTGGGAAAACACTCATTATGCCTGAGATATTCTCTGAACAAGGTAAATAAAAGCAAATATATTTGTTATAAGCAGGGAGTTTCATCTAAGAATTTGAATTGGGTATATTGAGAATAACCATAAATTCAAATTTGCTGCAGCTTTGTAAGGTTTAAGGTTAATATCTCAATAGACAAAACTTTTGTTTTTCAGGCTGTAGTAATACATTTAGTTTCTTATCTGTAGGCCTCAGAGTCTACTTTTCACTGTGAACAGAAGCTGTAAAAAGTTTTCCTCCTGTAGCTAACAGTAAAGTATGTGAAAATATTTCTGTACACTTATCTTTATCCTGGAAATGAATCAGAATAATTATGTGAAGAAGTCACTTAGAGAGATTAAAAGAGTCCCATCTCTCAGGCTGGCAGTAGCAGCCTTCTAAATAAGAAAGCCACAGAAACTACATGATAAGACTTCTCAAAACTGTCTCATTTGAGGAACTTTAATCCCAGTCATGTAGCAAGAGGAGGCCTATCCACTTCTGACCCTTATTCCTCCCAGAGCAGACACGTGACACTTCATGCCAAAGCAATTACATACTTGCTGAAAACTGACTCCTCCTGCCCTCTTATTTAGTTAGCCATCTTCAGCCATTTATGTTTGTAGAAAAGCCTCCAGGCTTGCAAGGAATAATATGTACTCCCATCACCAACTGACTGAAGGAGATATGCTTGAAGCTTCTACCTGCTCTAGTCAGCTCCTTTCCATTTATTTCCAAATGATCATCTATTTTAGGGAAAAATGTGAAAAATAATGTTATATACATTTGGAAGGAACTTACACCCACTAACAGTGTTTATTCACTTAGGCCAAGTATAGGAAACTCATCAGATAGGAAATGGGAAATGTAAATATGTGAAGCCCTTTAAGTGGAAAATATTAAATGATTATGGGGACTCTGGTGAATGTGAAAGTAAATTCATTCTGCAAAATTATAAGCCCCCAGTTTATAACTTCTAGATCTGGAAAACAATGCAGAATTAAAATCACTGGATATATCAGTATATTAGTAGCTCAAAATAGAGAATTCAAATTGTCAAATCATGTCAAATAGGTCAAGTTATTAAGAAGTCTTATAGAAAAAAAAACATAAAGCTTTGAAAAAAATTCTTCAGAAATACACTGAAAAATTAGGTGCAGATGCATTTTTTGAAACACACAAAATCAAGTGCAGACTTCCACATAAAATGGATAATTTCTCAGTCTTCTAGGATTTTTAATTGCCACAAATTATGTTGGAGAGATGCATTCAGTTGCAAAACTGACCCTAGAAAAATCTATCTAGCCCTATCTATCTATTTGGTACTTTTTAAACTGAAAATATACTTTATAAACTGTGTTCAAAAGATTATGGCAAATTTTAAATAGTAATCATCTGTATAAATCACAAAGGAAATTACTTTCTTTCTAAACACTTGCTAAGTGTTTTTCACATATTTAATCCTCAAAAAACCCTGTAAGTTTGATATTATCATTCTCTGTATTTTAGAGATAATGGATAAATACTTTCCCAAGATCACAGAGCTAATAAATAGTAGAGCTGGTTATGAACTTTGCCCAAGCAATTAAACATTTGAAAAATTTTCAAAGACCTATTACCCCAAACCAGAATTGCAGGGCTAGATTAAAGTGAGTATAAATTCTATCAAACTTTCAAGAAAAAAATAGTATATATTTTATTTAAACCTGTGCATAGGCACTGCATAAACAATGCATAGACAGAAGAGGAAACTACCTAAATTTGTACACAAATCTAGGCAAATGCTGATAATAAAACATGATAAATTTATAAAAAAAAGTTAATAGGCTTATTTAGCAAAAAAAATAGTTCCTTCTTAATTCAATGTGCAAGGCCCTATGCTAGGAACAAATGAAAATTAACTTTTTGCTATTGTGGTTCAGTGGCTAAGTTGTATCTGACTCTTTGCTGCTCCATGTACTACAGCAGCCAGTTTCTCCTGTTCTTCACTATCTCCTTTAGTTTGCTCAAACTCATGTCCATTGAGTCAGTGATGTTATCTAACCACCTCATCCTCTGTCACCCCTTCTCCTCCTGCCCTCAATCTTTCCCAGCATCAGGGTCTTTTCCATTGAGTCAATCCTCCACATCAAGTGACCAAAGTATTAGAGCTTCAGCTTGAGAAACAGTCCTTACAATAAATATTCAGGCTTGATTTCCACTAGGATTTACTGGGTTGATTTCCATGCAGTCCAAGGGACTCTCAAAAGTTTTCTACGGCACCGCAATTTGAAAGCATCAATTGTTCGGCACTCAGCTTCCTTTGTAGTCCAACTCTCACATCAGCACATGATGACTGGAAAAATTGTACGCTTAGAGCGGTCCTAAGATGATGGAGGAATAGGACGGGGAGACCACTTTCTCTCCCACAAATTCATTGAAAGATAATTTGAACACTGAGCAAATACAAAACAACTTCTGAACACTGGTAGAGGATACCAGGCACCCAGAAAGGGAGCCCATTGTCTTCAAAAGGAGGTAGGACAAAAGATAAAAGATAAAAAGAGAGACAAAAGAGTTAGGAAAGGATACCCATCCTGGGGAGGGAGTCTTAAAAGAGAAGTTTTCAAACACCAGGAAACCATCTTACCTGCAGGTCTCTGGGGAGTTTTGGAATCTCAGAGAGCAACATAAATAGTAGGAAAAAAATAAATAAAACTCAAAGATTATGCACCTAACGGAAATTTCCAGCAGAGGAATAGCCCAGACGCTTGCCTCTGGCACCAGCAAGTGGGGGCTGAACAGGAAGGCACAGGCTACATTGAGAAGGGGCCTGAATGCCCTGAGGGCAATCTGAGGGAGTTAATTTGGGATAACAACCCAAACCTTGGGATAGCCAGAGCAGGGGGTGGGGGAGAGGAAAGAGACAGAGAGAGAGAATTTTCCCCAAAAAAGCTCTAACCTAAGGCACTGCTTAGGCAAACAAGAGATGGCTAGGGTGAATGTCGACATTCTAGGAATCAGCGAACTAAAATGGACTGGAATGGGTGAATTTAACACAGATGACCATTATATCTACTACTGTGGGCAGGAATCCCTCAGAAGAAATGGAGTAGCCATCATGGTCAACAAAAGAGTCAAAAATGAAGTACTTGGATGCAATCTCAAAAACGACAGAATGATCTCTGTTTGATTCCAAGGCAAACCATTCAGTACCATGGTAATCCAAGTCTATGCACCAACCAGTAATGCTGAAGAAGCTGAAGTTGAACGGTTCTATGAAGACCTACAAGACCTTTTAGAAGTAACTCCCCAAAAAGATGTCCTTTCCATTATAGGGCACTGGAATGCAAAAGTAGGAAGTCAAGAAACATCTGGAGTAACAGGCAAATTTGGCCTTGGAATGCAGAATGAAGCAATCCAAAGACTAATAGAGTTTTGCCAAGAAAATGCACTGGTCATAGCAAACACCCTCTTGCAACAACACAAGAGAAGACTCTACACATGGACATCACCAGATGGTCAACACTGAAATCAGACTGATTATATTATCTGCAGCCAAAGATGGAGAAGCTCTATACAGTCAACAAAAACAAGACCAGGAGCTGACTGTGGCTCAGATCATGAACTTCTTATTGCCATATTTAGACTTAAATTGAAGAAAGTAGGGAAAACCACTAGACCATTCAGGTATGACCTAAATCAAATCCCTAATGATTATACAGTGGAAGTGAGAAATAGATTTAAGGGCCTAGATCTGATAGATAGATTGCCTGATGAACTATGGAATGAGGTTCATGACATTGTACAGAAGACAGGGATCAGAAAATCCCCATGGAAAAAAAGTGCAAAAAAGCAAAATGGCTGTCTGTGGAGGCCTTACAAATAGCTGTGAAAAAAAGAGAAGTGAAAAGCAAAGGATAAAAGGAAAGATATAAGCATCTGAATGCAGAGTTCCAAAGAATAGCAAGAAGAGATAAGAAAGCCTTCAGGGATCAATGCAAAGAAATAGAGGAAAAGAAAAGAATTGGAAAGGCTAGAGATCTCTTCAAGAAAATTAGAGATACCAAGGGAACATTTCATGCAAAAATGGGCTCAATAAAGGACAGAAATTGTATGGACCTAACAGAAGCAGAAGATATTAAGAAGAGGTGGCAAGAATACTCAGAAGAACTGTACAAAAAAGATCTTCATGACCCAGATAATCACAATGGTGTGATCACTCATCTGGACCCAGACATCCTGGAATGTTGTCAGAGTCCAACACCAGTGGATCCAGGGAATCTGAAGCAGGGACAGAGTCAGCAATTAAAGAGGGATTAATTAAAAATGTAAAGGGAGATTAGGGAAGAATAATATAGTGAAAAAATAGAGGAGAAAAGAGGCTGATATTCCTTGGTTTACATGGGAAGCTAATAAAGTCTCAAGACAAGAGACTAGCTCTGTTCACATAGGCCACCGGGGCCCGCTTGAATAGCGGAGTGTGGCCCATCTTTGGCTCCCTGTCGCATGGGTCTTAGAAGCCCGGGCAGAAAAGTGAATGCAGAGAGCCTCTGTGCTCCAAGGGATCAGCCTGAAAAAGAGAGGGAGCGGGAGGGAGAAAGAGAGAGAGAGAGAGTCGACATGGGGGAGGCCAAGCTTGTGCAAAAACTCCATAAGTTTATTTTCAACTTAGGGTGCTTATAAACCGTAAGTTTTACATAATGGAAGATGCAGAGTCATGCAGGGGCAGCAGTCCTGACCCTTATCGATACCAGGCTTTCTTTCTGCATACCTTTCCATATACAAAATGTCTCAGGTGATTTACATTATCTTCAGGCCAAGAGGCCTGTTAACACTTTATGGTTCTCTTCCTTAATGAATGTTAATCTCGTTTTCCCTGAAGTGTTTTTCTTTAATCTGCATCACTCTCAAAGCACTAAATAAAGTTGCATCCCTGTAGAACAAAGGTGCACTGGATTATAACAAAGAAGGTACTTAACTCAAAGATCTAATATTGCTAACACCAGGGCTGCTACCTGTTTTTCTACATACCAAATATATCAACAAATAAAAGATATGAAAGCTTGGCAGAAAGTATTGGCTCAACAATGAAACTCTTAATCAGTCTTATTCTAATGATTTTGACTCCTCAGAAGCCCCTACATTATTCGGATGTTTTAAGCTTCCTGTGCCTCTCACAGTCGGGAGGCCGCAAACAATCACATGCGCAGCTGTAAGAGTCCAGACAAACCTGTCAGGCAGGCTAGAAAGCCATCACAGAGGTTTCTGGATTGAAACACTCTTATTATGCCCAGAAGATTTATTATCTAAAAGCTCTAAATTAACTTTTTCCAGAAAAATGTGGTGGGGGATAGCCCCCTGTTAATGTTAGAGGAGTTGGTGAAAGGCATAATATAGTAAGGCAGACTCTGATTTTGGGGGTAGATGCTCGAGAAAATCCAGGGGAGACACCTGAGGTCTGATCCCACCTTTGCGTCTTGTCAGGCCCCCTTCCTCATGATATTTGCCATGGGTGGGATTCCCCATGCTGACTCCTGGCAGAATGTGAAGCCAAGTGGGCCTTAGAAAGCATCACTACAAACAAAGCTAGTGGAGGTGATGGAATTTCAGTTGAGCTATTTCAAATCCTCAAAGATGATGCTGTCAAAGTGCTGCACTCAATATGCCAGCAAATTTGGAAAACTCAGCAGTGGCCACAGGACTGGAAAAGGTCAGTTTTCACTCCAATCTCAAAGAAAGGCAATGCCAAAGAATGCTCAAACTACTGCACAATTGCACTCATCTCACATGCTAGTAAAGTAATGCTCAAAATTCTCCAAGCCAGGCTTCAGCAATACATGAACCATGAACTCCCTGATGTTCAAGCTGGTTTTAGAAAAGGCAGAGGAACCAGAGATCAAATGCCAACATCTACTGGATCATGGAAAAAGCAAGAGAGTTCCAGAAAAACATCTATTTCTGCTTTATTGACTATGCCAAAGCATTTGACTGTGGGATCACAATAAACTGTGGAAAATTGTGAGAGAGATGGGAATACCAGACCACCTGGCCTGCATCTTGAGAAATCTGTATCCAGGTCAGGAAGAAACACTTAGAACTGGACATGGAACAACAGACTGGTTCCAAATACAGAAAGGAGTACGTCAAGGCTGTATATTGTCACCCTGCTTATTTAATTTATATGCAGAGTACATCATGAGAAATGGTGGACTGGAAGAAACACAAGCTGGAATCAAGATTGCCAGGAGAAATATCAATAACCTCAGATATGCAGATGACACCACCCTTATGGCAGAAAGTGAAGAGGAACTCAAAAGCCTCTTGATGAAAGTGAAAGAGGAGAGTGTAAAAGCTGACTTAAAGCTCAACATTCAGAAAACGGAGATCATGGCATCCGGTCCCATCACTTCATGGGAAATAAATGGGGAAACAGTGGAAACAGAGTCAAACTTTATTTTTGGGGGCTCCAAAATCACTGCAGATGGTGACTGCAGCCATGAAATTAAAAGACGCTTACTCCTTGGAAGAAAAGTTATGACCAACCTAGATAGTATATTCAAAATCAGAGACATTACTTTGCAGACTAAGGTCTGTCTAGTCAAGGCTATGGTTTTTCCAGTAGTCATGTATGGATGTGAGAGTTGGACTGTGAAGAGGGCTGAGCACTGAAGAATTGATGCTTTTGAACTGTGGTGTTGGAGAAGACTCTTGAGAGCCCCTTGGACTCTACAAGGAGATCCAACCAGTCCTTTCTGAAGGAGACAAATGCTAGGATTTCTTTGGAAGGACTGATGCTAAAGGTGAATCTCCAGTACTTTGGCCACCTCGTGCTAAGTGTTGACTCATTGGAAAAGACTTTGATGCTGGGAGGGATTTGGGGTAGGAGGAGAAGGGGACGACATACGATGAGATGTCTGGATGGCATCACGGACTCGATGGACGTGAATCTGAGTGAACTCTGGGAGTTGGTTATGGACAGGGAAGCCTGGCGTGCTGTGATTCATGGGGTCGCAGAGTTGGACACGACTGAGCAACTGAATTGAACTGAAGGCACTGCTGGGCTTGCTCACAGAACAAAGGACTGAGCGAATACCAGAGGAGAGCTAGCCAGCTGTGGACCGGCCCATCCCCTGCTGGAGGCAGGAAGGCAGCTTGACTGCAGCCAGTGCCAGAAAGGGGAAAACTCAACCGCAGAGATGGCATCAACTACCAAACTGCGAACAGGTTTCCAGTTGCTAACCAAGTCTTCCTGGGATCCTGGACATTTGACCTCCACCAGGAGGGTCACAACCAGAGATCAGCTCTCCAGAGAAGACACATGGCACATCTGAGATGGTGTTCACACAGTGTACCCAGGAAACCGTGTGGCTGGGACCAGGGAGGTGATAAGATGCCATGCACCTGTGGAGAGTGTGCTCACCAAGCACCTGGTTGCCTGAGCTGCTTGGACCTGGGAAAGGCAGAAAAAAAAGGTCCAACTGAATCTGTGCTTTTGTGGAGTACCCAAGAAGCTGAACCTGAGCGGGGTAGATCTGGGAAGGGCACAAAATGTAGGACCTGCCTTAGACAGTTTGCCTGCAGAGCAACTTGTAGCCTGAGCAGTGTAGACCAAGAAAGCACACACACCATGAGCAAACCCAGTGTGATCCAGATGCTGCAAGCACTCCACACACACGATATTTTTTTTGCAGTGTTCATCCCTCCCCACAGCACAATTGAACAGGTGAGCCTAAATAAATGACCACCTTTGCCCCCTTGTGTCAGGGTGGAAGTTAGATACTGAAGAGACTTGTAAACAGAGGAAGCCAAAATAAACAAAGAAGAGGCTCTGAAAGTGACAGGTACAACAAATTAAAACCCTGTAGTTAGCGCTGGCTACATTGGAAGGGACCTATAGACCTTGAGAAGAAATATAAGGTGGAACAAAGAAATATCTGAAACTGAACTGACCCCACACTGCCCTCAAAAGCTCCAGAGAAATTGCTAGATATATTTTTCTATAATCATTTTTTAATTTTAAAAATTCTTTATTATTCCTTTAATTTTCATTTTTAAAACCTACTATCACCTTGAAAAAATACTCTATTTTAAAAGCATATTCCATATTTTAATATAACTTTTGCGATTTTTTTTTGTTTTATTAGTATTGCATTTTTGAGAGTCTATCCTCTAGATTTTTAATCTTTTCTTTTTGGTATTTGTTATCAATTCTGTACCATTAAAACTCCAATCTTCAGTACCCATTTTTAATTAAGAGTGTGATTACTGGCTTGATTGCTCTCTCCCCTTTTGACTCCCTTTTTTTTCACCCCAGATAATCTCTATCTCTTCCCTCCCCCTTCTCTTCTCTACTTAACTCTGTGAATCTCTTTAGATGTTCTGGGCTGTCTAGAAAACTTAGGGAACTGATCACAGGCTAAATTCGTCCCTCTCCTTTTGACTCCCCCTCCTCTCCTCCTGTTTACTTCATCTCTTTCCTCCCTCTTCTCTTCTTTATGAAACTCCGTGAACCTCTGTGAGTGTTCCAGACTGTGGAGAGCAAATAGGGAATTGGTTACTGGCCAGACTGCTCTCTTCCCTTTTGATTCCCCCTCTTCTCCACCTGGTCATCTCTATCTACCTCCTTCCTCTTTCCTTCTTCATGTAACTCTGTGAACTTCTCTGGGTGTCCCTCACTGTGGAGAATCTTTTCACCATTAACCTAGATGTTTTATCATTGGTGCTGTATGGATGGAGAAGTCCTGAGGCTACTATAAGAATAAGACTGAAAGCCAGAGGCATGAGTACTAAATGCAAAACTTGAAAACACCAGAAAACTCTTGACTCCAGGGAACATTAATCAGCAAAGTTCAGTTCAGTTCAATCACTCAGTCATGTATAACTCTTTGCAACGCAGCATGCCAAGCCTCCCTGTCCGTCACCAACTCCAAAAGCGCATTCAAAAGCCTGCATTCCTACACTGAAACCAAGCTCCACCCAAGAGCAAACAAGTTTCAGAGCAAGACATACCAAGCTAACTCTCCAACAAAGCAGGAACATAACCCTTACATAGCCCTGACATAACACATAACATGACCCTGACATAACACAAAAATACAGGTGGCCAAAAGACACACCAAACCCATAGACACCTCAAAACTCACTACTGGACACTTCATTGCATGCCAAAGAGAAGAGATCCAGCTCCACACACCAGAACACCAACACAAGCTTCCCTAACCAGGAAACCTTAACAAGCCACCCGTCCAATCCTACCCACAGTGAGGAACCTCCACAATAAAGAGGAACCACAAACTTCCAGAATGTAGAAAGGCCACCCCAAACACAGCAATATAAAAAAAAGATGAAAAGGCAGACAAATACTCAGCAGGTAAAGGACACGATAAAAGCCCAACAAACAAAACAAAAGAGGAGGAGATAGGGAGTCTATCTGAAAATTAATTCAGAATAATGATGATAAAAATGATACAAAATTTTGAAAACAAATGGAGTTACAAGGATTCAGAAAATGCAAGTAAAGTTTAACAAAGACCTAGAAGAAATAAAAAAGAGTCAATCAATAATGAATAATGCAGTCAATGAGATCAGAAACACTCTTGAGGGAACCAACAGTAGAACAACTGAGGCAGAAGGTAGGATAAGTGAGGTGGAAGATAGAATGGTGGAAATAAATGAAGCAGAGAAGAAAAAAGAAAAAATAAATAAATGAGAACAATCTCAGAGACCTCTGGGACAAGGTTAAGTTTCCAAATATTTGAATTATAGGAGTCCCAGAAGAAGATGACAAAAAGAAAGGTCATGAGAAAATACTTGAGGAGATAATAGTTGATAACTTCCCTAAAATGAGGAAGGAAATAGCCACCCAAGTCCAAGAAACCCAGAGAGTCCCAAACAGGATAAACCCAAGACAAAATACCCCAAGACAAATATTAATCTTATTAATGAAAATCAAACACAAAGAGCAAAGATTAAAAGCATCAAGGTAAAAACAACAAATACTACAGAAGGGGATCCCCATAAGGATAACAGCTGATCTTTCAACAGAAACTTTTCAGGCCAGAAGGGAAGGGCAGGACATACTTAAAGTGATGAAAGAGAAAAACCTACAACCAGATTACTGTACCTAGGAAGGATCTCATTCAAATATGAAGGAGAAATCAAAAGCTTTACAGACAAGCAAAAGCTGAGAGAATTCAGCACCAGCAAGCCAGCTCTCCAACAAATGCTAAAGGATCTTTTCTAGACAGTAAACACAGAAAAAGTTTATAAACTCGAATCTGAAATAACAAAGTAAATGGCAACAGGATCATACTTATCAATAATTACCTTAAATGTAAATGGGTTGAATGCCCCAACCAAAAGACAAAGACTGGCTGAATGGATACAAAAACAGGACCCTTATATATGCTGTCTACAAGAGACCCACCTCAAACCTAAGGATACATATAGACTGAAAGTGAAGGGCTGGAAAAAGATATTTCATGCAAATGGAAACCAAAAAAAAGCAGGAGTAGCAATACTCATATCAGATAAAATAAACGTTGAAACAAAGGCTGTGAAAAGAGACAAAGAAGGACACTGCATAATGATGAAAGGATTAATCCAAGAAGACGATATAGCAATTATAAATATATATGTACACAAAATAGGAGCACTGCAATATGTAAGGCAAATGCTAACAAATATGAAAGGGGAAATTAATAGTAACACAATAATAGCAGGAGACTTTAATACCCCACTTGCACCTATGGATAAATCAACTAAGCAGAAAAATAGCAAGGAAACACAAACTTTTAATGATACAATGGACCAGTTAGACCTAATTGATATCTATAGGACATTTCACCCTGAAACAATGAATTTCACCTTTTTATCAAGTGCACACGGAACCTTCTCCAGGATAGATCACATCCTGACCATAAATCTAGCCTTGGTAAATTTAAAAAAAAAAATCATCTCAAGCGTCTTCTCTGATCACAATGCAGTAAGATTAGATGTCAACTACAGAGAAAAAAAAAAAAAAGAAAAAAACTATTGGAGGGGGGGTTCAGGATGGGGAACACATGTATACCTGTGGTGGATTCATGTTGATGTATGGCAAAACCAATACAATATTGTAAATTAATTAACCTCTAATTAAAACAAATAATTTGCATTAAAAATATAAACATATGGAAGCTAAATAACAAGCTTCTGATTAAACAGCAAATTACAGAAGAAATAAAATTATGCATAGAAAGGAATGAAAATGAAAAGAAAACAACCCAAAACCTATGGGGTTCAGTAAAAGCAGTGCTAAGGCGAAGGTTCATAGCAATACAAGCCTACCTCAAGAAACAGGAGAAAAATCAAATAATTAACCAACTCTATATCTAAAGCAACTAGGAAAGGAAGAAATGAAGAACCTCAGGGTTAGTAGAAGGAAAGAAATCACAAAATTAGGGCAAAAATAAATGGAAAAGAAACAAAAGAAGCCATAGCAAAAATCAACAGAGCTAAAAGCTGTTTCTTCAAGAAGATAAATACAATAGACCAACCGTTAGCCACACTCACCAAGAAACAAAGGGAGAAGAGTCAAATCAACAAAATTAGAAATGAAAATGGAAAATCACAACAGACAACACAGAAATACAAAGGATCATAAGAGCCTACTATCAGCAACTATATGCCAATAAAATGGACAATTTGGAAGAAATGGACATTCTTAGAAAAGTACAACTTTCCAAAAGTGAACCAGGAAGAAATAGAAAAACTTAACAGATCTATCACAAGCACAGAAATCAAAACTGTAATCAGAATTCTTCCAACAAATAAAGCCCAAGACAAGATGGCATCCAAGCTGAATTCTACCAAAAATTTAGAAAAGAGCTAACACCTATCCTACTCAAAGTCTGCCAGAAAATTGTGGAGGAAGGTAAACATACAAACTCATTCTATGAGGCCACCATCACACTAATACCAAAACCAGACAAAAATGCCACAAAAAAAGAAAACTACAGGCCAGTATTATCGATGAACATAGATGCAAAAATCCTCAACATAAATCTAGCAAACAGAATCCACCAACATATTAAAAATATCATACATCATGACCAAGTGGGCTTTAACCCAGGGCAGCAAATATTCTTCAATATTTGCAAATCAATCAAAGTGATACACTGTATTAACAAATTAAAAAATAAAAACCATATGATTCTCTCAACAGATGCAGAGAAAGCCTTTGACAAAATCTAGCATCCATTTAATCTCTAACCCTTGTGGCTCAGATGGTAAAGCGTCTGTCTACAATGTGGGAGACATGGGTTTGATCCTTGGGTCAGGAAGATTCCCTAATAAAAACCTTCCAGGAAGCAGGCATTGAAGGAACATACCTCAACATAATAAAAGCCATATATGATAAACCCACAGCAAACATTATCCTCAATGGTGAAAAATTGAAAGCATTTCCATTAAAGTCATGAACAAGACTAGGATGCCCACTCTCACCACTGCTATTCAACATAGTTTTGGAAGTTCGGGCCACAGCAATCCGAGAATAAAAAGAAATAAAAGGAATCGAGATTGGAAAAGAAGAAATAAAACTCTCACTGTTTGAAGATTACATGATCCTCTACATAGGAAATCCTAAAGACACCACCAGAAAATTACTAGAGCTAATCAACGAATATAGTAAAGTTGCAGGATATAAAATTAGCACACAGAAATCCCTTGCATTCCTACACACAAACAATGAGAAAACAGAAAGAGAAATTAAGGAAACAATTCCATCCATCATTGCAACAAAAAGAATAAAATACTTAGGAATAAATCTACCTAAAGAAACAAAAAAAGATCTATGTAAAAAAAAAAAAAACAAACAAAACTATAAAATACTGATGAAAGAAGTCAAAGATGACACACAAAACCGAGAAATATACCATGTTCATGGATCAGAAGTCTCTATAATATAGTGAAAAAGAGTATACTCCCCAAAGTAATCTATAGATTCAATGCCATCCCTAATAAGCTACCAATGGTATTTCTCAGAGAATTAGGACAATAATTTCATGATTTGTATGGAATTACAAAAAGCCTCGAATAGCAAAAGCAATCTTGAGAAAGAAGAATGAAACCGGAGGAATCAACCTGCCTGACTTCAGGCTCTACTACAAAGCTATAGTCATCAAGACAGTATGGTAATTACACAAAGACAGAAACATAGATTAATGGAATAAAATAGAAAGCCCGGAGATAAATTCAGGCACCTATGGACAACTTATCTTTGACAAAGAAGCCAAGAATATATAATGGAGAAAAGACAATCTATTTAACAAGTGGTTCTGGGAAAACTGGTCAACCACCTGTAAAAGAATGAAACTGGAACACTTTCTAATACCATACACAAACATAAACTCAAAATGGATTAAAGATCCAAGTGTAAGGTCAGAAAATATAAAACTCTTAAAGGAAAATATAGGCAAAACACTCTCTGATGTAAATCATAGCAAGATCCTCTATGACCCAACTCCCAGAGTAATGGAAATAAAAGTAAAAATAAACAAATGGGACCTAATTAAACTTTAAAACTTTTGCATAATGAAGGAAACTATAAGCAATGTGAAAAGACAGCCTTCAGAATGGGATAAAATAATAGCAAATGAAGCAACTGACAATGAATTAATCTCAAGAATATACAAGCATCTCCTGAAGCTCAATTCCAGAAAAATAAATGACCAAATTAAAAAATGGGCCAAAGAACCAAAAAGACATTTCTCCAAAGAAGACGTATAGATGGCTAACAAACACATGAAAAAGTTCTCAACATCACTCATTATCAGAGAAATGCAAATCAAACCACAAAGAGGTACCATCTCACACCAGTCAGAATGGCTGCTATCAAAAAATCTATAAAAAAATAAATGCTGGAGAGGGTGCAGAGAAAAAGAAATCCTCTTACAATGTTGGTGGGAATGCAAACTAGTATACCCACTATGGAGAACAGTGTGGATATTCCTTAAAAAAATTGAATATGGAACTACCATACAACCCAGCAATCCCACTGTGGGGCATACACACTGACGAAACCAGAATTGAAGGAGATGTGCATACCCCAATGTCGATTGCAGCACTGTTTACAATAACCAGGACACAGAAGCAAAATAGATGTTCATTGGCAGATGAATGGATAAGAAAGCTGTGGTACATATACACAATGGAATATTACTCAGCTATTAAAAGGAATGAATTTGAATCAGTTCAAAAGAGCAGGATGAAACTGGAGCCTATTATACAGAGTGAAGTAAGTCAGAAAGAAAAACACCAATACAGTATATTAATGCATATATATGGAATTTAGAAAAGAAATGCAAAAAAGCAAAATGGCTGTCTGGGGGAGCCCTTACAAATAGCTGTGAAAAGAAGGGAAGCAAAAAGCAAAGGAGAAAAGGAAAGATATAAGCATCTGATTGCAAAATTTCAAAAAATAGCAAAAAGAGATAAGGAAGCCTTCTTCAGCGATCGATGCAAAGAAATAGAGGAAAATAACAGAATGGGAAAGACTAGAGAATCTCTTCAAGAAAATTAGAGATAACAAGGGAACATTTCATGCAAAGATGGGCTCGATAAAGGACAGAAATGATATGGACCTAACAGAAGCAGCAGATATTAAGAAGAGATGGCAAGAATACACAGAGGAACTGTACAAAAAAGATCAAGACCCGGATAATCACGATGGTGTGATCACTCATCTAGAGCCAGACATCCTGGAATGTGAAGTCAAGCGGGCCTTAGAAAGCATCACTACAAACAAAGCTAGTGGAGATGATGGAATTCCAGTTGAGCTGTTTCAAATGCTGAAAGATGATGCTGTGAAAGTGCTGCACTCAATATGCCAGCAAATTTGGAAAACTCAGCAGTGGCCACAGGACTGGAAAAGGTCAGTTTTCATTCCAATCCCAAGTAAAGGCAATGCCAAAGAATACTCTAACTACTGCACAATTGCACTCATCTCACAGGCTAGTAAAGTAATGTTCAAAATTATCTAAGCCAGGCTTCAGCAATACATGAATTGTGAAATTCCTAATGTTCAAGCTGGTTTTAAAAAAGGCAGAGGAACCAGAGATCAAATTGCCAACATCCATTGGATCATGGAAAAAGCACAAGAGTTCCAGAAAAACATCTATTTCTGCTTTATTGACTATGCTAAAGCCTTTGACTGTGTGGATCACAATCAACTGTGGAAAATTCTGAAAGAGATGGGAATACCAGAACACCTGACCTGCCTCTTGAGAAATCTGTATGCAGGTCAGGAAGCAACAGTTAGAAATGGACATGGAACAACAGACTGGTTCCAAATAGGAAAAGGAGTATGTCAAGGCTGTATATTGTCACCCTGCTTATTTAACTTATATGCAGAATACATCATGAGAAACACTGGGCTGGAAGAAACACAAGCTGGAATGAAGATTGCCAGGAGAAATATCAATAACCTCAGATATGCAGATGACACCACCCTTATGGCAAAAAGTGAAGAGTAACTAAAAAGCCTCTTAATGAAAGTGAAAGAGGAGAGCAAAAAAGTTGGCTTAAAGCTCAACATTCAGAAAATGAAGATCATGGCATCCGGTCCCATCACTTCATGGTAAATAGGTGGGGAAACAGTGGAAACAGCGTCAGACTTTATTTATTTATTTTGCTCCAAAATCACTGCGGATATTGACTGCAGCCATGAAATTAAAAGACGCTTACTCCTTGGAAGAAAAGTTATGACCAACCTAGACAGCATATTCAAGAGCACGGACATTACTTTGCCGACTAAGGTCTGTCTAGTCAAGGCTATGGTTTTTGCAGTAGTCATGTATGGATGTGAGAGTTGGACTGTGAAGAAGGCTGAGTGCCAAAGAATTGATGCTTTTGAACTGTGGTGTTGGAGAAGACTCTTGAGAGTCCCTTGGACTGCAAGGAGATCCAACCAGTCCATTCTGAAGGAGATCAGCCCTGGGATTTCTTTGGAAGGAATGATGCTGAAGCTGAAACTCCAGTCCTTTGGCCACCTCATGGGAAGAGTTGACTTATTGGAAAAGACTCTGATGCTGGGAGGGATTGGGGGCAGGAGAAGGGGACGGCAGAGGATGAGGTGGTTGGATGGCATCACTGACTTGATGGGCACGAATCTGAGTGAACTCTGGGAGTTGGTGATGGACAGGGAGGCCTGGTGTGCTGTGATTCATGGGGTCGCAAATAGTTGGACACGACTGAGCCACCGAACTGAAGTGAACTGATGGAATTTAGAAATATGGTAAGGATGACCATTTATGCGGCACAGAAAAAGAGACACAGATGTATAGAACAGACTGCTGGACTCTGTGGGAGAAGGCAAGAGTGGGATGATTTTAAAGAATAGCATTGAAACATGTATATTATCATATGTGAAATAGATTGTCAGTCCAGGTTCGAGGTATGAGGCAGGGTGCTCAGGGCTGGTGCACTGGGATAACCCTGAGTGATGAGATGTGGAGGGAGGTGTGAGGGAGGGTAGGATGGGGGAACACATGTACACCCATGGCCGATTCATGTGAATGTATGGCAAAACCCATTACAATGTTGTAAAGTAAGTAGCCTCCAATTAAAATTTTTTTTTTTAAATGTAGTTTTGACTGCATAGACTTTTGTAGTCAAAGTGACCTCTCTGCTTTTTTATATGCTGTTTGAGTCACTGGTTAAAAAATCTGCCAACAATGCAGGAGACGAGACACAGGTGACGTGGTTTCAGTCCTTGGGTTGAGAGGATCACTTGGAGAAGGAAATGGCAACCCATTCCAGTATTCTTGCCTGAAAAATCCCATGGACAGAGGAGCCTGGTGGGCTGCAGTCAAAGGGTCACAAAGAATCCAACACGACTAAGTGACTAAGTACACACAGACTAGGTTTGTCATAGTTTTCCTTCTAAAGAACAAACATTTTAATTTCATGGCTATGGGCACTTTTCACAGTGATTTTGGAGCCCACAAAAATAAAATTTTTCATGTCTTCCAATTTTTACCCATTTGCCATGAAATGATGGGACTGGATGTCATGATCTTAGTATTTGGAAAGTTGTTTTAAGCCAGCTTTGCACTCTTCTCTTTTACCATCACCAAGAGGTTCTTTAGTTGCTCTTCAATTTCTGCCATTAGAATGGTATCATATGCATATCTGACGTTATTGATATTTCTCCTGGCAATCTTGATTCTAGCTTGCAATCCTTTTAGCCTGGCTTTTAACATGATATATTCTGTACAGAAGTTAAATAATCAGGGTGACAATATACAACCTTAATGTATTCCTTTCCCAATATTGAACCAGTCCATTCTTCCATGTCCAGTTCTAACTGTTACTTTTTGACCTGCATGCAGGTTTCTCAGGAGACAGGTAAGGCGGTCTGGTATTCCCATCTTTTTAAGAATTTTTCACAGTTTTTTATGATTCACACAGTCAAAGGTTTTAGCATAGCAAATGAAGGAGAAGTAGATGTTTTTCTGGAATTCCCTTGATTTTTCTATGATCTGATGAATGTTGTCAATTTGATTTCTAGTTTCTCTGCCTATCCAAAACCAGCTTGTACATTGGAAAGATTTTGGTTCACATACTGCTGAAGCCTAGTTTGAACAATTTTGAGTATTACCTTGGTATCACGTGAAATGAACACAATTGTGTGGTAGTTTGAACATTCTTTGGCATTGCCCTTCTTTGGGATTGGAATGGAAACACATCTTCCAGTCTGATGTCCACTGCTGACTTTTCCAAATTTGCTGACATACTGAGTGCAGCACTTTAACAGCATTGTCTTTTAGGATCCGAAGTAGCTCAGCCTTAATTCCATCTCCTCCAATAGCTTTGTTCTTAGTGATGCTTCCTAAGGCCCACTTGAGTTCTCACTCCAGGATATCTAGCTCTAGGTGAGTGATCACACCATCATGGTTATCTGTGTGATTAGGACCTTTTTTGTATAGTTCTATGTATTCTTTCACTGCTTTCTTAATCTCTTCTCCTTTTATTAGGTCGTTAACATTTCTCTCCTTTATTATGCCTATCCTTACATGAAATGTTCCCGTGATATCTCCCATTTTCTTGGGGTGGTCTCTAGTCTCTCTCATTTTATTGTTTTTCACTCTTTCTTTGCATTGTTCATTTAAGAACCCCTTCTTATCTCTCCTTGCTATTCTTTTGAACTCTGCCTTCAGTTGGGTATATTTTCACTTTTCCTCTCTTTTTTGCTTCTCTGCTTTCCTCAGCAATTTGTAAAGCCTCCTCAAACACTTGACTTCTTGAATTTCTTTTTCTTGGGGATGGTATTGGTCACCAACTCCTATTCAATGTCACAAACCTCTTTCCATAATTTTTCATGCACCCTGTCTACCAGATCTAATCCCTTGAGTGCACTGTACAATCATAAAGGATTTGATTTGTGCCATACAGACGGGTGACAGCAGACAGCCCTGTCGTATTCCTTTCTCAGTCTTGAAACAATCAGTTGTTCTATACAGGATTCTAGCTGTTGTTCTTGTCCTGCATACAGGTTTTTCAGGAGACAGATAAAATGGTCTGGTATTCCCATTTCTTTAAGAACTTTCCAAAGTTTGTTATGATCCACACTGTCAAAGGCTTTAGCATAGTCAATGAAACAGAGGTAGATGCTTTTCTGGAATCCCCTTGCTCTCTCCATGATACAGTGAATTTTGGGGATTTGATCTCTGGTTACTCTGCCTTTTCTACATCCAGCTTGGACCTCTGGAAGTTCTTGGTTTGCATAATGCTAAAGCTTAGCATGCAAGATTTTAAGCATGAC
The DNA here is from genome assembly GCF_001704415.2 of Capra hircus. Lineage (NCBI taxonomy): Eukaryota > Metazoa > Chordata > Mammalia > Artiodactyla > Bovidae > Capra > Capra hircus. Next base: position 49,065,694 of record NW_017189517.1, read on the forward strand.
CTTACTAGCGTAGAAGGTGAGTGCAATTGTCTGATAGCTTGAACATTCTTTACTACTACACTTCTTGTGAATTAGGATGAGGACTGAACTTATCCAGTCCTGTGGCCACTGCCAGGTCTCCCAGATTTGCTGACATATTGAAAGCAACACTTTGATAGCATTATTTTTTAGGGTTTTGAATAGCTCTCCTGTGGGATTAGATGATACCCACCCACAGTTGGTAAAGGCACTCTTCTTTACTCAGTCTACTGATTCAAATGGTAATCTCTTACAGAAACACAATGACAAATACATCCAGAAATAATATTTTATTAACTATCTTAGCAACTCTTACTTTACTCATATTAGCATATAAAAGTAACTGTCACACCCTCCTATGTTTCCTGACACATGGGCTTCCTAAGAGGGTAGCTCACAACACAGAAGCTGATTTCTATTGGAGCTACCAATGAAGAAAGCAAGAGAGAGAAAGATCAAACTGGAGTCTTTTCTGTTCATCAGAAACAGATTCAGTCCACACTCATGAGAAGAGGACTACACAAAGGCATAGACAGCAGGAGTTGGAAATTGTTAGAGGTGTTCTCAGTGGCTGCCTACCACTAGTTACCATAAAAGACAAACTTTCCTGAAACATGTATTGATTATCATGCTTTGTAGATTTGTGAATACATCATTTAATCATTTTAATATTGCATAGTACAGTTCATGTAATCATTTTCATCATGTTAAGAGACTAACAGAATTTTAATATTTTCAACCCCTATCAGAATTGTATGAGAATATACATTCCTTCAAATTTGATTTTCTACATTTCTGTATTATTTTCATTTAGTAGAATGAGCAAGTATTACTTCCACACTTTAAAATATAAAACAAAATTAAAATACACATAATCAAAATTTGTGTGAGTTACTGTGGTCAATTCTATTATGTGGCTTTAGACAGAAACCGAATGTCAATGACTACAAAGTGCTGAAAAATAATTTAAATAATCGGTGTATAATTTCAGAGGAATAAATGTGCATAACCCACATCTAAATGTGCTAAAGTTACTCATCTCTCTTCTCAATGTCTAACTCTTCACAATGCCATTTTCCAAGCTCCTCTATATCCACTACCATTCCAACTTTCACAAGAATTATTATATATTGTTATATTTCTAATCTACTCCCCTTCCTCTTAATTCTACCTCAATATATCATTTCATACAGCATTGTAGTACTTCTGCACTTCACTCACGTGTTTTCTTCACCCATTATCCTGTTTGTATGAAGAGTCTCAAAACTTAACATTATAGACATACATAGGGATTGTCCTGGGGGAGGGATGGGTTTGGTATGAATAAGGGAAATGGAAAGGGGAAATCTAAATGCATTAATGATTCTTTAATTGTTGCACAAAAACAAAATTTTCCTTAATAAAAAAAGGAAGACTATATAAAGAATCAACTTAGTTTAGTACATCAAACTGGTAATTTTTGGTAGTGTGAAAATTTAAATTAGTTGCTATGATAAAACTAATTCTATCCAATGCATAGCTTTCCTGGTGGCTCACAGGGTAAAGAATCTACCTGCAATACAGGAGACCCGAGTTCTATCCCTGTATTGGGAAGATTCCCTGGAGAAGAGAATTGCAACTCACTCAAGTATTCTTGCCTTGAAAATTCCATGGACAGAGGAGCCTGGTGAGTTATACTCCATAGGGTTGCAAAGAGTCAGGCACAACTGAGTGACTAACATACACACAGTGTATGTTAATAACAAAATATCAGGACAATTGTGAATTTCAAACTCCTCTTGAATTATCTGATCCATCCAAACCTGTGTTTTCTTTTTTTTTTTTTTTTTTTCTTCAAAGTAACCTTATATTAGTGAAAGGTTGTTGAATCACGACGCCGGGATTCTTGGCCCCTGGGAGAGAAGAATTCAATCCGGGGCCAGAGATGAGGCTAGATCGCTCAGAGCTTTTGTGTAATAAAGTTTTATTAAAGTATAAAGGAGATAGAGAAAGCTTCTGACATAGGCATCAGAAGGGGGCAGAAAGAGTGGCCCCTGCTAGTCTTTAGCTGGATGTTATCTAGTCACCAGCAGTCTGTTAATGAAAGAAAGGAATGTCTTAAAACTCAGAATGGCACCAGGCCCCTCCCCCATAAGATGCATTTTGGGATAATCTTGGCTCCAAATGGTTCATCTTGGGCCGTAAAAGGATTAGCTTGAATCTTGAAGAAGGGCAGAGCACCATACAAATGGTGTCGTTTACATAGATTAGAGGAACAATATCGGAATATAACATACTGGTTTATCAAGTAGGTTCTGAGCTACTGCAGATCAGTGGAGAAATAACTCCAGAAGGAATGAAGAGATGGTGCCAAAGCAAAAACAACACACAGTGGTGGATGTGACCAGTGATAGAAGTAAAATCTGATGCTGTAAAGACCAATACTGTATAGGAACCTGGAATGTTAGGTCCATGAATCAAGGCAACTGGAAGTGGTCAAACAGGAGATGGTAAGAGTGAACATAGACATTTTAGGACTCAGTGAACTAAAATGGACTGGAATGGGTAAATCTAATTCAGATGAAAAATTTATCTACAACTGTGGGCAAGAATCCCTCTGAAGAAATGGAGTAGTCATCACAGTCAACAAAATAGTTCAAAAGGCAGTACTTGGATGCAATCTCAAAAACAACAGAATGATCTGTTTGTTTTCAAGGCAAATCATTCAATGTCACAGTAATCCAAATCGATGCCCCAAACAGAATGCTGAAGAAGCTGAAGTTGAACAGTTCTGTGAAGACCTACAAGACCTACTGAACTAACACCCAAAAAAGATGTTCTTTTAATTATAGGGGACGGGAATGCAAAAGAAGGAAGTCAAGAGATACCTGAAATAACAGGCTAATTTGGCTTTGGAGTACAAAACAAAGCAGATGAAAGGAAAACAGAGTTTTTCCAAGAGAATGCACTGTCATAGCAAGCACCTTCTTCCAACAACACAAGAAAATATTCTACACATTGACATCACCAGATGGTCAATACTGAAATCAAATTGTTTATATTCTTTGTATCCAAAGATGGAGAAGCTCTATACAGTCAGCAAAAACAAGACCAGGAGCTAACTGTGGTTCAGATCATGAAATCTTTATTGCCAAATACAGACTTAAATTAAAGAAAGTAGGGAAAACCACTAAACCATTAAGGTATGAGCTAAATCAAGTCCTTTATGATAACACAGTGGAAGTGACACATAGATTTAAGGGACTAGATCTGATAGACAGAGTGCCTGAAGAACTATGGACAGAGATTCGTGACACTGTACAGGAGACAAGGATCAAGACCACCCCCAGGAAAAAAAAAATTCAAAAAGGCAAAATGGTTGTCTGAGGATAGATAGAGTGCCTGATGAACTATGGAATGAGGTTTGTGACATTGTACAGGAGACAGGGATCAAGACCCTCCTCATGGAAAAGAAATGCAAAACAGCAAAATGGCTGTCTGTGGGGGCCTTAAAACTAGCTGTGAAAAGAAGAGAGGAGAAAAGCAAAGGAGAAAAGGAAAGATATAAGCATCTGAATGCAGAGTTCCAAAGAAAAGCAAGAAGAGATAAGAAAGCCTTCTTCACTGATCAATGCAAAGAAATAGAGGAAAAGAACATAATGGGAAAGACTAGAGATCTCTTCAAGAAAATTAGAGATACCAAGGGAACACTTCAGGCAAAGATGGGCTCAATAAAGGACAGAAATGGTACGGACTTAACAGAAGCAGAAGATATTAAGAAGAGGTGGCAAGAATAGCATGGAAGAACTGTACAAAAAAGATCTTCACGACCCAGAAAATCATGATGATGTGATCACTAATCTAGAGCCAGACATCTTGGAATGTGAAGTCAAGTTGGCCTTAGAAAGCATCACTACGAACAAAGCTAGTGGAGGTGATGGCATTCAAGTTGAGCTATTTCAAATCCTGAAAGATGATGCAGTGAAAATGCTGCACTCAATCTGCCAGCAAATTTGGAAAACTCAGCAGTGGCCACAGGACTGGAAAAGGTCAGTTTTCATTCCAATCCCAAAGAAAGACAATGCCAAAGAATGCTCAAACTACTGCACAATTGTACTTATCTCACATGCTAGTAAAGTAATGCTCAAAATTCTCCAAGCCAGGCTTTAGCAATACATGAACCTTGAACTCCTTGATGTTCAAGCTGGTTTTAGAAAAGGCAGAGGAACCAGAGATCAAATTGCCAACATCTGGATCATAGAAAAAGCAAGAGAGTTCCATAAAAACATCTATTTCTGCTTTATTGACTATGTCAAAGCCTTTGACTGTGTGGATCACAATCAACTGTGGAAAATTCTGAAAGAAGTGGGAATACCAGACTACCTGACCTGCCTCTTGAGAAATCTGTATGCAGGTCAGGAAGCAACAGTTAGAACTGGACATGGAACAACAGACTGGTTCCAAATAAGAAAAGGAGGACGTCAAGGCTGTATATTGTCACCCTGCTTATTTAACTTATATGCAGAGTACATCATGAGAAACGCTGGACTGGAAGAAACACAAGTTGGAATCAAGATTGCCGGGAGAAATATCAATAACCTCAGATATGCAGATGACACCACCCTTATGGCAGAAAGTGAAGAGGAGCTAAAAAGCCTCTTGATGAAAGTGAAAGAGTGAAAAAGTTGGCTTAAAGCTCAACATTCAGAAAATGAAGATCATGGGATCCGGTCCCATCACTTCATGGGAAATAGATGGGGAAACAGTGTCAGACTTTATTTTTTTAGGCTCCAAAATCACTGCAGATGTTGACTGCAGCCATGAAATTAAAGGACGCTTACTCCTTGGAAGAAAAGTTATGACCTACCTAGATAGCATATTGAAAGCAGAGACATTCCTTTGCTGACTAAGGTCCGTCTAGTCAAGGTTATGGTTTTTCCTGTGGTCCTGTATGGATATGAGATTTGGACTGTGAAGAAGGCTGAGCGCTGAAGAATTGATGCTTTTGAACTGTGGTGTTGGAGAAGACTCTTGAGAGTCCCTTGGACTGCAAGGAGATCCAACCAGTCCATTCTGAAGGAGATCAACTCTGGGATTTCTTTGGAAGGAATGATGCTAAAGCTGAAGCTCCGGTACTTTGGCCACCTCATGCGAAGAGTTGACTCATTGGAAAAGACTCTGATGCTGGGAGGGATTGGGTGCAGGAGGAGAAGGGAACAACAGACGATGAGATGGCTGGATGGCATCAGTGACTCAATGGACATGAGTCTGAGTGGACTCTGGGAGATGGTGATGGACAGGGAGGCCTGGCGTGCTGCAATTCATGGGGTCGCAAAGAGTCAGACACGACTGAGGGACTGTACTGAACTGAGGAGACCTTAGAAATAGCTGAAAAAAGAAAAGGTGCAAAAAGCAAGGGAAAAAAGGAAATATATACCCATTTGAATACAGAGTTCAAAAGAATAGCAAGGAAAGATAAGAAAGCCTTCCTTTCTGATCAAAGCAAAGAAATAGGGGAAAACAATAGAATGGGAAATACTACAGATCTCTTCAAGATAATTAGAGATACCAAGGGAACATTTCATGAAAACATGGGGACAATAAACAATAGAAATAGTATGGGCCTTACAGAAGCAGAAGACACTAAGAAGAGATGGTAAGAATACACAGAAAAACTATACAATAAATCTTTATGACCGAGATAACCACAATGGTGTGAACACTCACATAGACCCAGACATCCTGGAATGCAAAGTCAGTGGGCCTTGACTTCATAGTGATGTAGGAAGCATCACTATAAACAAACCTAGTGGAGGTGATGGAATTCCAGTTGAGCTATTTCAAATCCTAAATGATTGTGCTGTGAAAGTGCTGCACTCAGTATGCCAGCAAATCTGGAAAACTCAGAAGTGGCCACAGGACTTGAAAAGGTCTGTTTTCATTCCAATCCCAAAGAAAGGCAATGCCAAATAATGCTCAAATTACCACACAATTGGACTCATCTCACACACTAGCAAAGTAATGCTCAAAATTCTCTAAGCCAAGCTTCAATAGTATGTGAACAGTGAACTTCCAGAAGTTCAAGCTGGATTTAGCAAAAGCAGAGGAACCAGAGATCAAATTGCCAACATCCATTGGATCAGCAAAAAAGCAAGAGAGTTCCAGAAAAACATTTACTTATGGAAATTTCTTCAAAAGATGGGAATACCAGACAACCTGACCTGCCTCCTGGGAAATCTGCAGGCAGGTCAAGAAGCAACAGTTAGAACTGGACTAGGAACAGCAGACTGGTTCCAAGTCCGGAAAGGATTATGTCAAGGCTGTATATTGTCATCCTGCTTTTTTTACTTTTATGCAGAGTACATCATACAAGATGCTGGGCTGGATGAAGCACAGCCAGAATCAAGATTGCTGGGAGAAATATCAATAACCTCAGATATGCAGATGACACCACCTTTATGGCAGAAAGTGAAGAAGAACTAAAGAGCTTATTGATGAAAGTGACAGAGGAGAGTGAAAAAGTTGGCTTAAAACTCAACATTCAGAAAACTAAGATCATGGCATCTGGTATCATCATTTCATGGCAAATAGATGGAGAAACAATAGAAACAGTGAGATAGTTTATTTTTGGGACTCCAAAATCTCTGCAGATGGTGACTACAGCCATAAAATTAAAAGACACTTGCTCCTTAGAAGAAACCTTATGACCAACTTTAGACAGCATATTAAAAAACAGACATTGCATTGTCAACTAAGATTCATCTAGTCAAAGCTGTGGTGTGTTCAGTAGTCATGTATGGATGTGAGAGTTCGATTATAAAGAAACTGAGCTCCAAAGAATTGATGCTTGTGAATTGTGGTGTTGGAGAAGACTCTTGAGAGTCCCTTGGACTGCAAGGAGATCCAACCAGTCCATCCTATAGGAAATTAGTCCTGGATATTCATTGGAGGGACTGATGCTGAAGTTGAAACTCCAGTATCTACCTGATGGGAAGAACTGACTTACTGAAAAAGACCCTGATGTTGGGAAAGATTGAAGACACGAGGTGAAGGAAACGAAAGCAGATGAGGTGATTGGATGGCATCACCGACTCTATGGACATGAGTTTGAGTAAGCTCCAGGAGTTGGTGATGGACAGAGAAACCTGGCGTGTTGCAGTCTATGGGATTGCAAAGAGTCGGACACGACTGAGTGACTGAACTGAACTGATCCTTTTTGGTGAAATGTCTCTTCATATATTTTGCTCATTTTTAATAGAGTTCTTATAAATATTAGTTTCAAGAATTTTCTTGTGTAGTAGTATTAGTCTTTTGTAGAATATGTAGCTTGCAAATGTTTTCCTCAAACATGTGATTTGTCTTTTCATCCTCTTCACATGGGCTTTCACAAGGGAAAAGTATTTTAATAAACTATGCTTAATATTTTTTTTGTAAATTAATGACATCTAAGTAATCAACTTATCTTTTTATGGATCACATGTTTGTTGGCAAATCTAAAGCCTTTTTGCCTAGGTCTAAATCATGAAGGTCTTCTCCTACAGTTTTCCTAAAATTTTGTAGTTTTACGTTTTGCATTTAAGTCTGTAATCCATTTTGAATTCTTTAAAAATTTTGTTTATGTGTTTAGTTGTCTAATTGCTCCATGACCTTTTGTAGTAAAGGTTATTTTTCCTCAGTGAATCATTTTTTCATTCTTGTGAAACATCAGTTTGGTATATTTGCATAGGTCAATATCTGAGTTATTCTTCTGTCCCCCTGATCTTGTATCTATCCCTCCATTTCAATTTTACACTGTCGTGGTTAATATAACTACATACTAGGCTTTAATATAGAGTGAAAAATACCTCCCACTTCATCTTTCTTTTCAAAATTATTCTAGTTTCTAGGTCCTGTGCCTTTCTCTATATATTTTAAAATAAGCTTGTTTATGTCTTCAAAAATCCTTGCTCTGATTTTGATAAGGGGATTGCATTAAACCTACAGATCCATTTGGGGAGAATTTGCACTTTGACTATGGTGAGTCTTCCAATTTATGGATATATTATGCTTCATATTTATTTAATCCTTCTTTGATTTCTTTCTTTAAGTTGTGTGTTTTTTTTTTAATTTTCAAAACCAATATTTGTTTTTTGCAGTATATACTTAAGCATCGGATTTCTTTGGAATGATTATAAATAATATTTTATTTTTATATAATTTTATTTCTTTAAGCATTTGTTATTTTGTTTTTGGTTGTGTTGGGCCTTCATTTCACAGGCTTTTCCCTAGTCATGGCAAGCAGGTGCTACTCTCTAGTTGTGATGCATGAGCTTCTCATTGCAGTGGCTTTGCTTGTTGCAGAGCACCCACTCTAGGGTGCTCAGGCTTCAGTATTTGCAGTACATGGTCTCAGTAGTTGCAGCTCCCAGGCTTTAGAGCATAAGCCCAATAGTTGTGGAGCACAGGTTTAGTAGTTCCTTGGCACGTGGAATCTTCCCAGATCAGGGATTGTACCAGTGTCTCCCACATTGGCAGGCAGATTCTTTAAAAAAGAGCCACCAGGGAAACCTATATTTTGGTTTTAATATTAGTTTCCAAATGTTCATTGTTAGTATACAGAAATGTAATTTATTTTAAATTTTGTCTTTTGCAGCCTGGCTAAACTGACTAAGTTTGGGGAGATTTTAGTAGATTGCTTGGAATTTTCTAAATATATTATCATGTCATCAGGAAATACTGTCAGTTTTATTTCTTTCCTTCCAAACTGTATAATCTTTGTTTCATTTTATTTCCTATTGCAAGAAATATTTGTAGTATGCGGAATAAGAGTGGATGTCCCAATCTTAAGGGAAGAATATACAGTATTTAACCTTTAAATATAAAGATAGTTGTATTTTCCTTGTAGATATCCTTTATCAAGATCCCTCTATTACTATTTTTCTGAAAGCTGTTATCAGGAAGAGGTGTTGGATTTGTCAAATAACTTCTTTATGATGTTAGTTGTAGGATTCTTGTAACTGTACTTTATCATGTAAAGATGATTTTTCAGGTATTTCAACTTCTTGAAAACTTTTTATTATGAGTGAATTTTAAATTTTTTTCAGTGTTTTTCTAAACCAAATTACTCAAACTTTTTTTTTTCCCCTCTGTACTCATCTTGGATAGCTTTATTGATATGTCTTAAACTTCAATAATCTCTCCTCTTGCATTGTTTAAACTATTTTTAATCTTAGTGTATTTTTCAACTCCAACAGTTTAACTTTTTGTTTGCAGAAGTTCATTCTGTATATTTTTAAATGTCTTCCACATAATTATTTTCATGCTTATTATTTCCTCTAATTTCCTAAAACATATGAAATATGTTATAATATTTATTAAATCTTCTCCTATATTAATTTTATCATAATTTTTTTAGTCTATTTCTATTACTGACTTTTTTCAAAGTTATGCATCAAATTTTCTTGCTTCTTCCATGCCTGGGAATTTTGCTACTGAATGCCAAGCATTGTGAATTTTATATTGTTGAGTGCTTATGCTTTTTAAAAAATTCATTTCAATAATTTTGGAGTTTGTTCTGAGATGAAGTTAAGTTACTTGAAGATAGTTTAATCTTTTTGAGTCTGTCTTGTAAACTTTGTTACATGAAGCCAGAACTGTATTTAGGGCTAGTTTGACATCATTGCTGATGCAATTTTCTTTGGATAACTCTATCCGTTGTGTGTATGAAACAGTTTCTCCTTCCTCTGAGGAGCAATAACCATTCCCAGTCCTATGTGTGCTTCAGTAGTTGCTCTTTTTGCTAAGTACTTGATAGTTCACTCTGTCCTCTAGTAAATTTAGAAATTCATTTTGCACTAATAAGTGATAAACAGCAAACTCAAGGGAATCTTCTGCAACTCTCTAGAACTCCTTTTCTGTGAAGCTCTCTTGGTATATTTTTTTGTTATTTCTACATGGTTGCTTTTCTTGTTTTCTCAACTTTGTCTCTTCAAGTCAGGGAAACCAGTGCGCTGTCTCTAGGGCTGCTCTCAATTTGCTTCAGCATAAAAACTGGGCCAGTGATAAGGCTCATCTCATTTGTTTCTCTTCTCCCAGTAATCACTGCCCTGCACTGTTTATTGCCCAATGCTATACAACGTTGTTTAATTTAATTACTGTATATTTTTATTGGATAAACTGAAAACATAAGTTACATTTTTCTCAGCTGTCAATGGAAACAGAATTCTTGAGTTCTAAAATTGATTACTGATGAACATGCTTAATAAAAATATCAATGGACATTTTTTTAAAGCATGGTAATTCATATATGTGTGTCTGTGTGTGTGTGTGTTTCTCAAACAAATGTCTTAATCAATATAAAACACCAGAGTCATTTTCAGTTTTGGATAGAAGCAAGGTAAAAAAGCTCATTATCTCCAATAGTAATGCTGATTTTATCAAGTGTTTGTTAGGTTGTGGAATTACTGGAATTCTCATGTTACAGTGACACAAAGTTATACAGACATTTTGGAAAACAGTTTGTCAGTTTCTTATAAAGCTAAGACTATGCTAGCTGTACCATCCAGCATTTTCCATTCTTTGGTATTTACACAAGAGAAATGGGGAAATCCATCCACTCAAAGAGCTGTAGGAAAAATTTCATAGTGGCTATATTTATAGAACAAACAACAAAAATGTTAACAAAATCAATAAATAGGAAAATAGATCAACAAATTGCAAGACATCTGTTCAATTGAATAAACTTGAAAATTAAAAGGAATGCTCATCCATGCAATAACATGGATGAATCTCAGAAAGAGTACGCAGACAAAAAAAGGAACCAGACACAAAAAATTGTGAACTACACTTATGATTCTATTTATATGAAATTTAAAAATGGGCAAAACTAAGGACAGGGAATCCTGGCACATTGCAGTCCATGGGGTAGCAGAGTCACACTCACCTTAGTGACTGAACAACAACAATAAATCTATACTGAAAGAAAATAGATCACTTGTTGCTAGGACCAAAAGTTGATGGCAAAGGACACAGCTGAACATTTTAAGTTAAATTAGTTAAGTTAAGTCGCTCAGTCATGTCCGACTCTTTGCGACCCCATGGACTGTAGCCCACCAGGCTCCTCCGTCCATGGGATTCTCCAGGCAAGAATACTGGAGTGGGTTGCCATTTAAGTTAGATAGAAATAACTGGAAATTAAAAGACGTTTACTCCTTGGAAGAAAACCTATGACAAACCTAGACAGTGTATTAAAAAGCAGACAATTACTTTGTCAACAAAAGTCTGTCTAGTCAAAACTATGGTTTTTCCAATAGTCATGGATGGATGTGAGATTTGGACCATAAAGAAAGGTGTGCACCAAAGAACTGATGGTTTTGAAATGTGGTGTTGGAGAAGACTCTTGAGAGTCCCTTGGACTGAAAAGAGATTAAACCTGTCCATCCTAAAGAAAATCAGTTCTGAATATTCATTGGAAGGACTGATGCTGAAGCAGAAGTTCCAATACTTTGGCCACCTGATGCAAAGTCCCAACTCACTGGAAAAGTCACTGATGCTGGGAAAGATTAAAAGCTGGAGAAGTGGATGGCAGAGGATGAGATGGTTGGGTGACATCACCAACTCAATAGATATGAGTTTGAGCAAGCTCTGGGTGATGGTAAAGGACAGGGATGTCTGGTGTGCAGCAGTACATGAGGTGGCAAAGAGTCAGACATGACTTAGCTACTGAACATCAACAAATAATATGTAGCCTATTTTGAATAGTGGGTACACAGCTTTATACACAATTGCCAAAAAAAAAAAAAATTGAAATCCTAAGAACTGTAATTTTTTTGTAAAGTAAATTATATCTCAATAATGCTGATTTAATCTTTAAAATAATTATGCCAATTTTGGAGTCTCAGCACTGGTTATCATCCTATATTGGTTTACTGAATTATTTACTTGGGAAATTATGATAGGAGCTACTCAAGAATCCTTTATTATTTTTTCTATTTCAGTCTTCCATCTATCTCCTGCAGCAAGTTCTTTCTTATGAATGTATCATGTACTCTCACTGATGCCTCTCATTTTGGCAGTTTAGATGCTTTAAATGAATTATTTAACTCAGCTCATTGTAGTTTAGATACGGTTGTTGGAGTATTCTAACCTCTGGCTTTTGTACAAAAAGGGAAGGAAAAAGTATTCTAAGATGTATCCCCTAGGGTTGGCAATTTAGAAGCAGGCAGGCTGCTAGTCCTCCACTGAAATTGCTGTGATTTTCACATCTTTCATAACATCAAGAAAAATGAAAACTTAACAAACTGTCAAATGACAAATGTAAAACAATTTAATATCAAGCTTAATGTCTTTATTCTAGGGGAAAAAAGTCCATCGAATCTGGGAGTACAGCTTCACAAGCAGTGGTGCACTCTTCCCGAGGGATTTTGGGCAAAATTTTCTACCAGCATTAGAAATGGCAACATGGAACCAGGGCATGATTTCCTCGGTTGCATATTTGACTTACTTAGAAAGATTAAGAAACAAGGAAGTAAGTATGAGCCCCAGAGTTGGTTTGGCATTTTGCAATTGGTTGACAGGACATACAGTTGACTCCTGGACATGGCAGGTGTTAAGGGCACAATCCAAGTACAAATTTACTGTCCACACATCCAATCAACCTCATATCATGTAGAATTATAATATATATTTATTGAAAAAAAACACATATAAGTGAATCCATATAGTTCAAAACCACCTTGTTCAAGGGTCAACTGTACCACATCTCTGATCAACTGCATTTCCAGTCAAGTGGAGCATTTATAGAAATACAAAAGTTTGGTTTGCTGACATGACACCTGGGGCAGGAGTGGCTCCATCCTGGGCCTAGAAGTTTATTTCTGCACTATATATACAACCCCTTTTGCCATTTGGTGGCCTTATTGACTAGAGAAATGATAGGGCCCACATGGGGTCCCATTGATAAGATGACACATTATGTCGACCTCTCAAACAAAGAATAAATCACCGTGATCTGTGAGACTGACCAAATTGCCCAAATGGCATCCTGTTATCTCACTGGCGCCTATCTTCTCAAAGCTGCAAGACCACTGGATTCCAGACCTCCGACTACGTGACCATCCCTTCAGAGAATTTTTCATTGGTGGGGTATAAGAAGGAGTCCATCAGAAAGGAAGAATGCTGGTTCTCCTTAAGAGCCAGTCACCCTCTCTTTTCCCCCTAATAAATTTCCTTTTCTTGCCTGACTGCCCGGCTTGCTTTCTTTTTCTCTGCACTTGCCTTATAGGAAACATTTTTAATTGATGGTTACCTGCTCCTTGAGAATCAGCAGATCACTGTGGGGCGAGCCCTTTCCAAGGTTGTTAATATGCTTTAAAGAGAGTTAATATGCATAATCCTGAAAAAAAAATGAAAGAAGAAAGTATAAATTAAAAGACAAACGTAAGTGATATAAAATATGATTTAAATGTGTAACAATTATTTGATTTTTTATATGAATAATCTGTAAGATACAAATCAGTGGGGGAATATGGACTGCCAGGATAGTAATTTGTATTATTTGTTTTTATATGTGCCAGTGTTATTGTGATTATAATTTAAAAGAGTTCTGATCTTTCCATATTTAAAAATATCCTGGCCAGAAACCTCAGATTAATTATTTAAAATTTTTCCCAAGAAAATTAATATTTTTCGTTGTAATCCAAGAGAACACAAACCTTATAAAATAATCCTGTGTTCCATATAGATTCTAAATATTGAGTAGTGTGGCAGATACTGAAGAATGACTATTCAAAGTCGTTTAGAACTCCCTTTTACTTTACTTTATTGACTAGAAACTTAAAATATTCACCTTCTCAAATTTCTTCTTTGCAGATAAGAATGGCCATATATCCTAGTTGTGGCTGATAGAAGGTAAAAGTAAGAAACTTAGCAATGTTTCTTGGAATTCTTTTGAAAAGGACAAAATCAATGGCTATGTGAAAATAAACAAAAACCACCCAAATGAGAACAAGGAAAGGCTATTTATTCAGAGCTTGTTATAGCAAGTCAGGCAACATCATTTGCTTTTAGCAGAAACTCAAAGAGAGTTGAGTTGCTCAGTCGCTTTAGTTGTGTCAAACTCTGTGACCCCAAGGACTGTAACCTACTGGACTACTCTGTCCATGGGATTCTCCAGGCAAGAATACTGGAGTGAGCTGCCATGCCCTCCTCCAGGGGTCTTCTGGATCCAGGGATCAAACCCCTGTCTCTTGTGTCTCCTGCAGTGGCAGGTAGATTCTTTACCACTAGCGCCACATAGCGGCAAAACAAGAGCGCTTCAGGTATGCTCTAATTAGCAAGGGGGGAGCAGGCTAACTAAGAGTGGGGAGTCCTATATAATTGGTTAAGGGTATTTATTTAACTTCCTTCTGCTGGAAAAGGGAGCAAAAATTAGAGTAGTTGTCAGTCATTAACTAAGTCCTGACCATTTGGGACCTATTGTTTCAAGAGTTATTGTTTAGCTTCCTGAATTTGAATTTGTCGCTTTGGTAGAAATAGTGGACTGACTTCCTGAAGTGGTTACCATAGATATTGAGTTGGCTTTCCAGGCCTTTTGCTGAAGATTTGGGGTCAGAGTCCTATTTTTATATATGGTCTGGTCATTCTCAACTTGTATATTTAGTCTCTCAGCTGTTTCATTGATATTTTGCCTTTTGCTCTTCACCTTTCTTCCTTTTTGGAGGCACATTAGTTATATTGAAAACACAAGGACAAAAACCACATGCTGAAGATGGTAAAAAATAAAATAGAGAGACTACGCCCTTGATGACACTTTTTGTGAATAGCAAAGGTCCTATACAGCCTAATTAAAGACTTCTTGTTACATAAGAAAGTCTCTTCTTACTTGAGGCACAATTAGTGTGGCTATCTGTCATTTGTAGCTAAGTGAATTCTTAACTGGCAAAGGTGAGTCACTGACAGTGAGTGAGGAGAGAGAGTATGAATAGATGGAGCTAATAGCAACCTAATGGAATCCCAAATGCTCTTCCTGTGATATAGGATAAATAACCAAGATGTTCTGGCTCCCTGTTAAAATGTTAGAGAAGTGGCTGCGAGCAGATTGACAGTTTAATTATATTTATATAGAGAGAGTTGAGTTTATTGCCAAACTTATACTGCCTATATTTGTTAATGAAGTTATATACATAAATAATACCATGTAAATTTGGGAAATATGAGTGAAAAACAAGAAGTGTTTCTATAGAAACTAGGTTGAATCCTTTGGTAAGACTTAATACTAAAGAGATGCTAAAAATAACTGCTATATAATTAAGTGCACTTAACCTTAAAAGACTGGAGAACAAGTCATAAAGTTAGATAGGAAGTTAAGCATGAACAACAAGGGGTGGCCTATCTGCAAAGGATGCCAGCTGATCTCTAAATCCCTCCCTAGACACCCCAGAAGAGCTCACGTATATGCTACAAAATTAACTACAGAGGCTTTTCAACTCCTGAACATGCACCCTAGGCACAGACTGAATACAGACTAACCACAGGGGCTTCTTCAACTCCAGCACGTGTGCTCTTGATCCACAGCTGTGTCCTCAAGTAACCTTAGGCAGCTAGGAGCTTATTAAGGGTTCATAAATATTCTATACATACATACGTCTGATTATAACAGGCTGAATTTTGGGAAAGACAAGTGCAATTAAGCCTGTTGTTATGTAACTTGCAAATGTCGATCAAAATTCTCAGTCTATGCCCACTTAGATGAATATGTAAAAGCCCTATTTTGAATGTGCCCAGGCATGCCTCCTTCCCTGATTGGCCTTGAGCTTATGTGTATTTGCATTTTGCACTGGGCAGAACCAAAGAAGGAGACAAGGAATATAAAAAGGGAAGCCAATCGGGATCGTGGCCATTCTATGGTCGGCCTGTTCCCACGTCTCAGAGATGTACTGTCTGCTGTCTGTTGAATAAAAGTTCTGTCTGCTTGATCTGTAGCTGAGCTATGACCGGTCTGTTGTTTTGAATCATTGCTACAATGAGATAGGAGCGGAGAAATCCTGCCTGCTTGAGCATAATTAGTCTGTCATTCCAAATCTTTATATGACTAGACAGGAACCAAGGGACAGAATTAAACTGACCTGACAATGACAATTTTAAAGTTTTCATATTCAGATTGATTCACAAGGACATATAAATTATTGATCCAACTTAAAAAAATTAAACAGGAAATTGTAGAAGTTGCAGTATGAATAAGATTTAGATAGGAGAGGTGATGTGAGAGGGACCCCAATTACTGCTCTATTTCTAAGATACAACAAAATAAGCTTGGGAGTTTAGCAAATGGATGGTGAATAAATGTGTATCAGATTAATCAAACAACTCCTATTTTCAGTTTTTTATTTACAAATGTGTTTTTTTGGTGTATTAGGATTTAATTTCTGAAGCTAAAAGGCCAAAATACTTAAATAATTTGATTGTTTTTTAATTATTTTCAATGTAAAAAGTTTATGTGTAAAGCTCTCATTTAAAAAATAAAAAAAAACCCTAATGACAGCCTCTAATGGCAGCTTGCTGCATCATTTCACTAAAATACATTGATATGTTTTACAGGATATATAGGTTATTTTTCTATTTAGTACACAACTCAAATCTGTGTTTCCTATTTATTAGTTATCCTCTGAATCTTAGAATGGGATTCCCTGGGCACAGAGAGTAGAGTCTCCCTACAATGTGGGAGACGTGAGTTTGATCCCTGGGTATGGAAAATCTGCTGGAGACGAAAATGGTATTCTTGCTTAGAATAATCCAAGTATTCTTGCTTGGAAAATCCCATGGATGGAGGAGCCTGGCAAGCTAGAGTCCATAGGGTCACAAAGAGTTGGATATGACTAACTGACTTCACTTTTATGTTAGTAAATTTTTAGCTAATTAGTACTATATGCAGAGTACATCATGAGAAATGCTGGCCTGGAAGAAGCATCAGCTGGAATCAAGATTGCCGGGAGAAATATCAATAACCTCAGATATGCAGATGACACCACCCTTATAGCAGAAAGTGAAGAGCAACTAAAAAGCCTCTTGATGAAAGTGAAAGAGGAGAGTGAAAAAGTTGGCTTAAAGCTCAACATTCAGAAAACTAAGATCATGGCATCTGGTCCCATTACTTCAAGGGAAATAGATGGGGAAACAGTGGAAAGAGTGTCAGACTTTTATTTTTTGTGGCTCCAAAATCACTGCAGATTGTGATTGCAGCCATGAAATTAAAAGATGCTTACTCCTTGGAAGGAAAGTTATGACCAACCTAGATAGCATATTAAAAAACAGAGACATTACTTTGGCAACAAAGGTCCATCTAGTCAAGGCAATGGTTTTTTCAGTGGTCATGTATGGATGTGAGAGTTGGACTGTGAAGAAAGCTGAGCACCAAAGAATTGATGCTTTTGAACTGTGATGTTGGAGGTGACTCTTGAGAGTCCCTTGGACTGCAAGGAGATACAACCAGTCCATTGTGAAGGAGATCGGTCCTGGGTGTTCTTTGGAAGGAATGATGCTAAAGCTGAAACTCCAGTACTTTGGCCACCTCTTGCAAAGAGTTGACTCATTGGAAAAGATTCTGATGCTGGGAGGGATTGGGGGCAGGAGGAGAAGGGGGTGATAGAGGATGAGATGGCTGGATGGCATCATTGACTTAATGGACATGAGTCTGAGTGAACTCCGGGAGTTGGTGATGGACAGGGAGGCCTGGCGTGCTGCAATTCATGGGGTCGCAAAGAGTCGGACATGACTGAGGGACTGAACTGAACTGAATGGAACTATATTTGATTAAAATATTGCTTCCATTATTTTCTCCATGCAGTTTTATCAAAATTTCCAAGTATATAGTTTGAATTGTTTCATAAATATATACTCAAATTAAAAAAAAATTATTATGGATTTTACCTTTGTGCCACTAAATTACTGCTCTTGAATGAGGTTTCTTTATTTACAGCCCTCTTTAGGCATCATAACTTTTATCTATGTTTTCCTTGGTATTTAAAAATATATTACAAACCTGTCTTTTATTCTGCTTGTATTTTTCTAAAAGTGGTGGCACTTCCAGTCCCACTCTATTGCTAGATTTGTTACTTACCTCAATCTTCTCTTGATACAGGAAGTGAATATTCTGTTGTTATTGTTATATTTGGACTAATTTCTATTTTCTTATTTATTATCTTATTTTTTGGAGCTTGTGGTTTGTGTTCTTTTTCTTTTCTTATGCCTGTTTAAATAACGAACTGTATACTGATTGACATACAGCTGAAATCTACTGAAACATGGCCTAAATTTGACATTGCAGGAGGCATATATCTATTGCTCTAGGTTCCAAAGGGAAGTGCTATGAATGACATGTGCTTCATGAAGGCAAACCTGGAAATTATAGATTGCTAGGTGTGTTGGAGACTACAGGCTTTAAAACTCTTTAAAACTCTCAATTTCCTCTCAAATGTTATATATTCTGTGAAAAAAAAAATCTTTGAGAAAGGATCAAGTATTATAACTATCTAGGATATGTAGATTATCTTGAAAGAAAAAAAAAAAACCTCTAAATGAAGCTATTTCCTTCAATATATTTTATATGAGTTTCAGCCAAAAGGAACTTAAGTCAACTAATGGTACATTTTTATGACTGTGTAACATCTAAGCGTGTGAATAAAATTTATTTACTCAATTCCATCATCACAACAATTCTACAAAGTATAGTCTATTAATCACAGTGAGGACAAAAAGCTTAAAAAGTTTAAATCACATTCCCCAAATTATTTGGTAATGTTTAGATAACATTCTTAATGACTTAGAAAGTGGTGAACCAGGGATTTAGACATAGTTCTCTCTAACTCAACAGCTCTCTCTCAAAACAAACAAATAAACAAAACATACCATCCCAAAATATAATTTCAGGTATTAACAATAAAACCTGGGATAAAAAAGAAATGCTCTTTAGAACAGATTTGTAACTGCTAAGGGGGAAGAGATAGAAGAGGGATGGTGTGGGAGTTTGGGGTTAGCAGATGCAAACTATTACATATAGAATGAATAAACAAGATACTACTGTATAGCACAGGAAACTATATTCAATATCCTGTGAAAAACCATAATGAAAAAGATTATGAAAAAGAAAATGTGTGTGTGTATATATATATATATATATATATAAATGAATCATTTTACTGTACAACAGAAATTAACACAGCATTGTAGATCAACTATACTTCAATTTTAAAAAGAGTGAAGAAAAAGTTATCTTTCAAAAGAAAGGCACAGTGCTTTTATCAAGTTAAAGGGAAGTGATTTTTTACAAAAAAGAAAGGAAATGTTCTTAAAATGCATTAAAATTTATAGTAGCAAGCTGTAAAGAATTTCAGATACTGTTACAATCTAAATGTCATTTCATTCCTGTGTTTCCTCATCTCAGTTGCAATGGATATCTATATTAGAGCCATTTTCATATTCTTTCTTTTGGTCAGAAACTTATTGGGTATATATATTCATGAATGTTTATTTTCATGTGTAATGGCAAAGATGATCTTGGCAATTTCATTGTTGCACAGGCACATACCACAGAAAAAAAAATTTCCTACAGTTAATTTTTTTAATTCAGATAATTTCTTAATCTGTGATAAACCACAAAAATGTACCTTTCATAGCTTATTTTACTTTGCAAAAGAGAAAGGCAGTGGCGATTATATTTCTAGACAAATCAGAGATCAAATATCACTTGATAATGTTGATTGATATTTACATAATAACATTAAGAAGATTAATTGCAAAGGAAAATTTAAAAATTATTTAATATATATCTAAATATCTGTATCTATATCCATATATACTTTATTGTCTTTGTTCATTGATCTACAATGTATAAAATTACTATTTAAACAAGTCAAAATGATTTTTTAAACTCGTTGTCTTATATTTTTTCATTTATCTAAGACTACTGAGATAAATTGAAGGAACTCACGAGGTCAGTAGGTGCCCAACACGCTACAGGAGATCAGTGGAGAAACAACTCCAGAAAGAATGAAGGGATGGAGCGAAAGCAAAAACAATACTCAGCTGTGCATGTGACTGGTGATCGAAGCAAGGTCCAAAGCTGTAAAGAGCAATATTGCATAGGAAACATCAATAACCTCAGATATGCAGATGACACCACCCTTATGGCAGAAAGTGAAGAGGAACTCAAAAGCCTCTTGATGAAACTGAAAGGGGAGAGTGAAAAAGTTGGCTTAAAGCTTAGCATACAGAAAACTAAGATCATGGCATCTGGTCCAGTCACTTCATGGCAACTACATGGGGAAATAGTGGACACATTGGCTGACTTTATTTTTGGGGGCTCCAAAATCACTGCAGATGGTGATTGCAGCCGTGAAATTAAAAGACACTCTTTGGAAGGAAAGTTATGACCAACCTAGATAGCATATTAAAAAGCAGAGACATTACTTTGCCAACAAAGGTCTGTCTAGTCAAGGCTATGGTTTTTCCAGTGATCATGTATGGATGTGAGAGTTGGACTTTGAAGAAAGCTGAGCGCTGAAGAATTGATGCTTTTGAAGTGTGGTGTTGGGGAAGAGTCTTGAGAGTCCCTTGGAAGGCAGGGAAATCCAACCAGTCCATCGTAAAGGAGATCAGTCCTGGGTGTTCATTGGAAGGACTGATGCTAAAGCTGAAACTCCAATACTTTGGCCACCTCATGCGAAGAATTGACTCATTGAAAAAGACCCTGATTCTGGGAGGGATCAAGGGCAGGAGGAGAACAGGACGAGAGAAGATGAGGTGGCTGGATGCCATCACTGACTCGATGAACTTGTGTTTGGGTAAACTGTGAGAGCTGGTGATGGATAGGGAGGTCTGGTGTGCTATGATTCATGGGGTCGCAAAGAGTCGGACACAACTGAGTGACTGAACTGAACTGACATTTTATTTGTGTCCTCTGTAGGAAAAAATATATTGACTTATTTATGTCTTTTTTTGTGTTATTTGAAAAATAAATTTTAGAGATGCCAAGTTTATTAACATATACAGCATTATTCATTTCAGTTGGAAGGGCTAAAGTTTAAGCAACACTGAAAACTCTAAGTGGTTTAAGGCAGATATCCTGTTTTGTCTCTAGTTTAGCTGTTTCTATTGATTTATTCTTTGATGTTTGGTGATCTCCCTCCATTTTTTAAAATAAATTTTATTTTTAGAGCAGTTTTAGGTTCCCAGCAAAATTGAGAGGAAGGTACTGAAACTTCCCATGTACCCCTGCCCCTACACACTTATACCTTCCTCCGTTATCAACATCCCCAATCAGAGTGGTACACTTGTTACAACTGATGATCAAGTGACACATCATTATCAAACAAGGTC
Source organism: Capra hircus (assembly GCF_001704415.2). Lineage (NCBI taxonomy): Eukaryota > Metazoa > Chordata > Mammalia > Artiodactyla > Bovidae > Capra > Capra hircus. Next base: position 49,087,042 of record NW_017189517.1, read on the forward strand.
CACTGTTTACATTAAGGTTCATTTCTGCTGTACATTGAATGAGTTAGGACAAATTTATAATGACATATGGGCTTCCCAGGCGGTGCTAGTGGTAAAGAACCTGCCTGCCAATGCAGGAGATATAAGAGATGCAGTTTTGATCCCTGGGTTGGGAAGATCCTCTGGAGGAGGGCATGGAAACCCTCCAGTATTCTCGCCTGGAGAATTCCATGGACAGAGGAGCCTGGCAGCTATAGTCCATAGGGTCACAAAGAGTCAGACACAACTGAAGTAACTTAGCATGCACACACACATAATGACATAAATCTACCAAAGGACAAGGGGTGGGAGAGGGAAGGAGTGGGAGTTTGGGGGTTAGCAAATGCATACTATTATAAATAGATTATATATATATATGTATATATATATATATACACATACATATGCATATATATATATATATAGAATGAATAAACAACAAGGTCCTATTGTACACTTGTATTACTTTTACTTATTTGTCAAAGATCAGTTGATTATATTTATGTCAGTCTATTTCCTGGTTTTCTATTTCCTTTCATTGATCTGAGAGTAATTCATCATACAGAATAACTTCACTGTTCTAAAAATCCTCTGTGCCCTGCTTTTTCATCCCTTCCTCCCAACTAACTCCTGGCAACCACAGATTTTTTTACTATCTCATTTTTTTGCCCAGAATGCCCTATAGTTGGAGTTACAGAATATAAAGCCTTTTAAGAATATCTCCTTCCTTATGCATTTGTGTCCTCCATGCCTTTTTAGAGCCAAATAATAGCTCCATTGTCTACAGGTACCATAGTGTATTTATCTATTCACCTACTGAAGGACATCTTGGTTACTTCCAAGTTTTGACAATCATGACTAAAGGTGCTATAAAGATCTGTGCAATTTTTTCTGTGGACATAAGTTTTCAGCACCTTTGTGTAAGTATCAAGGAGCATGATTATTGGGTCATATGGTAAGAGTATATGTTGTTTTCTAAGAAATAGCCAAACTGTATTCCAATGAGATTGTTAACATTTTTCATTTCCATTAGCAATGAATAAGAGTACTTGTTACTTCACATTCTCTTCAGTATTTGAATTTTTCAGTGTTCTGGATTTTGGCCTTACTAATAGTTGTGTGAAAGTGAAAATGAAGTCACTCAGTCGCGTCCAACTCTTTGCAACCCCATGGACTGCAGAATACTAGGCCCTTCCATCCATGGGGTTTTCCAGGCAAGAGTACTGGAGTGGGTTGCCATTTCCTTCTCCAGATCTTCCTGACACAGGGATTGAACCTGGTCTCCCACATTATGTGGACATAAATTTTCAACCCCTTTGTGTAAGTATCAAGGAGCATGATTATTGGGTCATATGGTAAGAGTATGTGTTGGTTTCTAGGAAACAGCCAAACTGTTTTCCATGTGGCTGTTAGCATTTTCCATTTCCATCAGCAATAAATAAATATACTTGTTACTTAACGTTCTCTTTAATATTTGAATTTTTCAGTGTTCTGGATTTTGGCCTTACTAATAATTGTGTAGTGGTATCTTACTGTAATTTAATTTTCATTTCCCTGATGACAAATGAAGTGAAGTGCCTTTTAATATGCTTCTTTATCATCTATATGTCTTCTTTGGTGAGGAGTCTGTTAAGACCTTGGGCCATTTGTTAAGTTGTTCCCTTTTAAATCTGTTTTAATAGTTCTTTGAAAGTTTGGATACCAACAATTTATGTGATATATCTTTTCATGTGAAATTTCAGGTTGCATGGAGCACAAGCTGGAATCAAGTTTGCCGGGAGAAATATCAATAACTTCAGATATGCAGATGACATCAACCTAATGGCAGAAAGTAAAGATGAATTAACAGCCCTCTCGATGAAGGTGAAAAAGGAGAGTGGAAAAGCTGGCTTAAAACTCAACATTAAATAAACAAAGATCATGGCATCTGGTCCCATCACTTGGGACCAGGAAACAATAGAAAGAGTGACAGACTTTACATTCTTGGGCTTCAAAATCACTGTGGATGGTGACTGCAGGCAGGAAATTAAAAGACACTCCTTGGAAGAAAAGCTATTGACAAACGCAGAGAGTGTATTAAAAAGCAGAGGCATTACTTTGCTGACAATGGTCTTTATAGTCAAAGCTATGGTTTTTCCAGTACTCACGTATGGATGTGAGAGCTGGACAATAAAAATGGCTGAGCTCCAAAGAATTGATGCCTTCAAACTGTGGTGCTGGAGAAGACTCTTCAGAGTCCCTTGGACAGCAAGGAGATCAAACCAGTCAATCCTAAAGGAAATCAACTCTGAATATTCATTGGAAGGACTGATGCTGAAACTAAAGCCCCAGTAGTTTGGCTTCTTGGTGCAGAGAGCCGACTCATTGGAAAAGACCCTGATGTTGGGAAAGATTGAAGGTAGGCTAAGGAAGGGATGACAGAAGACGAGATTGTTGGATGGCATCACTGACTCAATGGACATGAATTTGAGCAAACTCTGGGAGATAGTGAAGGACAGGGAAGCCTGGTGTGCTACAGTCCATGGGGTGACAGAGAGTCAGACACTGACAAGCAACTGAATAACATAAAAATCTTTTCTAAATATTTTCTCCCAGTATGTGGTTTGTCTTTTCATTCTGTTGACAGTGTATTTTTTCAGAGAAGAAAATTTTTATATTTTAATGAAGTCCAACTTATTATTGCTTTTGTTTACAGATTGTGCCTTTGGCGCTGTATCTAAAATGTCATCAATAAACCCAAGGTCATGCAGATATTCTCCTATGGTATTTTCTAGAATTTATTTTCTAGTCATAGTTTTGCATGTTACATTCATATGTGTTATCCATGTTTAGTTTATTTTTGTGAAAATTGTGAAATCTGTGTCTAGATTCATTTCTTTGCATGAGGATGTCATGCATGTTCCAGAACTATTTTTTTTAAAAAACTATCTTTTCCCCTTTGTATTACTTTTACTCCTTTGTCAAAATCAGTTAACTCTATTTATGTGGGTCTATTGCTTGGCTTTTTGTTTTTTCTATTAATCTGTTTGTCTTTGGCTAATATTACACATTCCTGATTACTGTACCTTTAGAGTGAGTCTTGAAGTCAGGTAGTGTTCGTCTTCCAGTTTCATTCTTCTACTTTTTGTGTTGGTTATTCTGTCTTTTGTCTTTTATTAAAAATTTTAGCAATTGTTTGTTGATATCCATAAAATGGCTTGATGAAATTTTAGTGGGATTTAATTGGATCTATAAATCAAGTTTAGGATAACTGACAACTAGACTATACTGGATCTTACTATTCATGAATATGGAATATCTCTATATTTATTTAGTTCTTTGATTTCTTCCTTCAGAATTTTGTAGTTTTCTTCAGATAAATAAATCTTGCCAATATTTTGTTAGATTTATACTTCAGTGTATTAGTTGGAGCTGTTAGAACAGAACACCATATATTGAGTGGCCTAAATAACAAATGTTCTTTCTCAAAGTTCTGAAAACAGAGGTCCAAGACAAAGGCACTGGCAGACTGAGTGTCTGGTGAGAGTGTTCTTCCTGGCTTGGAGATGGCCATCTTATTTGCTGTGTTCTTAGACTGTGAATAGACAGAGATCAAACTGTCTGGCCTTTTTTATAAGGATGCTAATTCCATTATGAAGACTCATGACTGCATCAAAACCTAATTACCTTTCAAAACTCAACCTCTAAGAACCATCACATTGGTACTTAGATCCTCAACATATGAATCTCAGCAGTACATATTTAGTATATAGTACTCCTCCCTTTGTCTCTCAAATGTACTTCTTTCTCATATATAAAAAGCATGCATTTCATCACAATAGTCTCAAAATGGTAAATTCATTCCAGCATCAGCTCTAAAGTCTAAAGTTCATATAAATTACTTGAGATATGGATGAGACTTGAGATGAGATTTATCTACAGCAGTGAGCCTCTGAAAGAAAACAAGTTACATGCTTCTAGAATACAATGGTAGAATAGACATAAGATTGAAAATTCGAAACTGAGCAGGACAAATTCCATTAGATCTTAAGAAGTGAGTAAACCTTGTTGTTTCGATGTTTTGCCTTCCAGTCCCACTGGGGTGTCAATGTCACTCCCATAGCTGGGTAGGATGAATCTCCTCCTTTATATGGCAGAACTGTGGTATGAAAAATGTCCCCAAAGAGAGCCAAGGCAGACTCTGTAGAATTGAGAGTCTCATTCCCAGGGCTCTGTGTAGCCCAGCTTCCATGGCTTCAAATGGATGATATATTGCCTTTTGAAATTGAGGCAATGGTCTTGATGATCTCTGAACTGCCTTTGGGGCTATCCTTTCTTGTTTTTGAAGAACAGCACAAATTCACAGCCAAAGTTATCATCCTGTCCTGTGCGATCTGAGTTCAAAAGTCTTCATTCTATCTCATTTACATCACCTTTAGTTTAAAGTGTTCCTACTTGAGTGGTTGTTTAGCTCCATGATTCACACTTGTATTAATCTACTTATCAAAAGCCAAGCACCATTCTTATTCTTTCTGAACACTCTTTCCATTTTTTTTTTCTATATGGATAGGCTGACAGTTTTCCAAATCTTTAAGTTCAGCTCATTTTTGTTTAAAAATTATTTCATTTCTTTCTTCTCATAGTTTATTATAAGCAGTCAGGAAGAACCAAGGTACTTCTTCAACACATTATTTATAAATCTTGTCAGCTAAATATCCAATTTTAATTATTCTCAACCTCTACCTCCCACAAAACACAAGGAGAAACAATTCTGGTGCTGCTACTGCTGCTAAGTTGCTCCAGTCGTGTCCGACTCTGTGTGACCGCATAGATGGCAGCCCGCTAGGCTCGCCAGTCCCTGGGATTCTCCAGGCAAGAACACTGGAGTGGGTTGCCATTCCCTTCTCCAATGCATGAAAGTGAAAAGTGAAAGTGCCATTAGGGGTTACCATATATACACTCCACTCCTTGGACATGTGGACATGGTCTTCTGCTTTTAATCCCAAATGCTGAAGTGTTGAGTAATCCTTACATCCTAATTTGCCTTCTTTTATTTCAAGCTGTTTGTACTGTTCTGTAAACATAACCATTTGTTTTTCATTCCAACAATCTGGAGGCACAAGATTATCCGTTTTTTCCTTTGATAAAGATGATGATTCAGTCAAGTTATTTGCTAATTTGCAATAAGAATTGCCTTTTCTTCATTGATCAATCACGTTTCTAATTTTTATCTGAGCCTTCATTAGAATGCCCTTAAGTGTCTGTATTTCCATTATTCTTTATGTAATTATTTATGTATTCTCTAAGAAGATGAATGTTTTCTCTATACCTTTTCTCTTTTCTTTCTAAGTCCTCACCATTATCACCTTTAATAACGGTTTCGTAGCAATATCAATAGTCACAGACTTGGTCTCTGGCTAGGATCTTCTGTCTGGCTTGCAGATTGCCATCTTTTTCTGTGTCCATCACATGGCTGAGAGAAAGAGAGAGAGAGAAAGTTCTTTAGTTTCCTCTTAAGAGCACTAATCCCATAATGAGGATGATATGCTCAAGACTTCATATAACCTTGAAAGTGAAAGAAAGTGAAAGTCGCTTAGTTGAGTCCAACTCTTTGCGACCTTGTGGACTATACAGTCTATGGAATTCTCGAGACCAGAATACTGGAGTTGGTAGCCTTTCCCTTCTCCAGGGGATCTTCCCAACCCAGGGATTGAACCCAGGTCTCCCACATGGCAGGCGGATTCCTTACCAGCTGAGCCACAAGGAAAGCCCAAGAATACTGGAGTGGGTAGCCTATCCCTTCTCCAGCGGATCTTCCTGACCCAGAAATTGAACCAGGGTCTCCTGCATTGCAGGTGGATTCTTTACCAACTGAGCTATCAGGCAACCTTAACTATCTCCAGATAGTATTATCAGGGGTTAAAGGCCTCAGGATATGAATTTTACACAGATATAAATTCAGTTCATAACGCTAAATATTCATCTTTTCTTGGATGCTAATAAAAATGGAAATGTGTTTTCTTAATTTTACATTTTAATAATTCATTTTTTTGTGTATAGTGAAGCAATTGAGTTTTATGTGTTTACCTTATTTCTTAAAAACCTGCTATAATTACTATTAATTCCAAGAGTTATTTTCTCAATTCTTTGGGATTTTCTGCATAGAAAATCATGTCTTCTGAAAAAAATACATGTTTTTCTTCCTTCCTTATCAGTATATATTTTGTTTTATTTTCTTGTCTTATTACATTCCTATAACTTCTGGTATGATATTGAAAAGCAGTGTTTAGAGGGGAAATCTGTCTTACTTCTATTCTTAGAATAATGGTAAATTTTCTCACCAGTAAATGTTATATTATTTGTAGGATTTGTGAATATTCTATATCATATTGAGGGATTCCCTTCTATTCCTAGTGAACTGAAAGATTTTATCATGGATGAGCATTGGATTGTGTCAAAAGCTTTTTCTGCATGCACTGATGTGATCATGTGATTTTTTCTTTAGCCTCTTGATATGATGGATGGCATTAATTGATTTCCAAATGTTAAAATATATATAATGTAGTTACTCCTACTTTATTTTGATTGCTATTAGCATGGTATACCTTTCTCAATCTATTTACTTTAAATGTATATAAATCTTTATTTTAAACAGGATTTTTTATAGACAACATATAGTTGGTGTTATAGACTGAATACTTATGTACACCTAAATTTCATGGAGAAATCATACCCCCAAATATAATGGTATTAGGAATGGATGTTTTGGAAGATAAATAAGATTAGATGAAGTCATGAGGATGGGGCTCTCATAAATGTGATTATAAAGGAAGAGACCTGAGAGAGCTTGCTTCCTCTCTTACCTATCATGTGATAATACAGTGAGAATATGGCCCTCTGAAAACCAGGAGGCAGGTTTTCAGCAAAGACCAGATCTGCCAACATCTTGATACTAAACTTTCCAGCTTCCTGAACTGTCATTGGTAATCTGTTTTATCAGTCATGACTGGTTAAGATAGTTGGGTCTTATTTCCTTATCACTCTGACAATCTGGTTTTTAATTGGTACATTAAATCAATGACATTGAAATAATTTTTGACATAATTGGATTAATATCCTCTTTTCTGTTACTCCTTTCTAATTGTTTCCTTTCTTCTTTGTTCTTATTTCTGTCTTCTACATTTTTTTCTGTCTTTTGTAGTTTTATTAACATTAGAACACTTTATATAATTTCATTTTCTTTCTTCTCTTAGGATATAAGCTACACTCCTTCTATTATTACTTGTTTTTTAATAGTGATTGCCCTAAAGTTTGCAATGTACATTTACAATTAATCTAAGTCCACTTTCAAGTGACACTATACCACTTTATACAAGTGTAATGTATGTACACTTGTATGTACAAGGTAATACAAGTAGGATATAATAAAATAACCCTAATTTTTCTCTCACTTTCCTTTTGTCATAACTTCCATTGATTCCACTAATACATAAGCATATACATGAATGCATGCTAAGTCACTTTGTTTGATTCTATGACCCTAAGGACTGCAGCCTTCCAGGCTCCTCTTTCTATGAGATTCTCCAGGCAAGAATACTGAAGTAGATCGCCATGCCCTTCTCCAGATGATCTTCCTGACCCAGGGATTGAACATGCATTTCTTATGTCTCTTGCATTGATAGGTGGGTTCTTTACCACTAGAGCCACCTGGGAAGCCCAAGCATATGCATACTCAGCCCTTCAGCCCTAATATTCCCACATTCTGGTTATTCAATTAAATATCATTCTGTGAAGGAATGTTATGGATGTAATTGAAGTCCCAAGTCAGTTAATATTAATAAACAGAAGTTATCTGGGTGGAACTGACACAATTGAGTCCTTTAAAGGCAGAAAATTTTCTGAGGCTGATGGCAGAAAGAGATGTCACAGTTTTCAAGCAGAAGAAAGATTTAATGGGTCTGCTGTTGCTGGCTTAGAGGATGAAAGGAACCATGTACAAGGAACAGAGAGTGGTTTCTAGGAATAAGGAATGACCCCTGGCTAACAGCTTTTAGGGAAATGGGAACCTCAGTCCTACAACTCCATGTAGCTAAATTTTGCCAACAACTTTAATGAACTAGAAGCAGATATTTTCCTAGACCTTCTAGACTATAATTCAGCATGGCTGATACTTTGCTTCCGGTCTTGTGATATACTGGGCAGAGAACCCAGTGGTGTCACTTTAAACTTCAGAAATAGATAACTAGATAAAGAGGATGTTGTTTTGAACTAACTTTGTGATAACTTGTTATGCAGTGATATAAAAAACCTACATAGTCAAATTAAATTTATCTAATGAGTTGTACTTGCATAAGACTTAGAAGGCAAAAGTCAGGCATAGGCCTTCTAAAATGGCTTTTCAGTTTCCTGGATGGCAAAAATTGACTGTAGAGATATCATTGCTCAATTTCCAGTTTCATGAAAGTGACAATTGCAGCAATAATAGTGGTCAGGCTCAACATTTCTAAACCCAGTTACTAGCATTATTGGTATTGAAAAAAATGATGGCTAGTCTCTATATTCCATATTTCAGCATCCAATAACACAATGTTTTTAATAGCAGTCATGCTTCCTGAACAGTCTTCCTAAACCATGGATTATGGCTACAATGACTTTATATTAAAGGTCACAACTTATAGTGTCACCTTCTGATTCCCTACCTTCCTAATTATAATGGAAAATATTAGCACTTTTAATATATCTGTTCTGAGGAGTACTAATACTGGTGCCAGTATTAGAGGTCTAGTAAAGTCTTGAGCTTCATCCTACAACTCTTGCAATAACCTTTTAAATACTGAATTTACTATATTAAGTCCCTTTCTACTTAAAATATTTGGAATAGTTTCTATTTCCTAAATCAAGGCCTGACAAAGTGAAGCTAGAAGAAATTCAGACAATAAAGCTTCAAGATTGAGAATCTGGGATAGGTTATCTGACCTGATTGTGTATAAAAGTAGTACAGATCTTGTTACTATTGGAGAATGCATCACTGTTAGTTCATAGCAAGCAGTGACAAATAGTTACTTAAATTTTCACTGGTGACTGTAATGAAGAACACAAGGTTTTATGATACACTATTGGAATGAGGGACACAATGTTTGTGGGTGGGATGTCTATTTCTGACTGTACTTGAGAGCTTAAGGAAATAAAATGGTCTACTCAGGCTGACAAATTATTGGTCTGGGATTTCTCCATTCAGCTAAAACCACTATAGGTAACTGAGATATCATAGGATAAAGGATTCCCACTGGCTACTGGCAGAAACCTACATAAATTCTAATATTTATATTAAAGCTTTCCTAAGTTATAACCACAAAGAAAGTTCAGATTAACAGTAAGCATGTATATAAAAGAAATCCACTTTAAATATAAGGAAATGTACAAATTAAAAGTATTAATAAATGGATGGATAAAAATATGATACTAAACCCTATCAAAATAAAATGGAATAGCTAAATTAATTTCAGACAGAGAAGATTTCACAGCAAGGAAAGTTATCAGGGAAAAAGTGCATTAAAGCTTATTTAAGGGGTGGATTTTCTAAGAATACATAACAACCCTTAGCATATATGCACCTATGTTAGGGTTGCCTAACAGAACCAATAATATATATTAAGAATTATGTCACGTGATTATGAAGGATGAAAAGATCCACTATCTGGTGTCTGCAAGTTGGAGAAACAGGAAAGCCAGTGGTGTAATACCAGTCTGAGTTTGAAGCTCTGAGAACCAGGGGAGCTGATGGTATAAATCCCAGTCCAAGAACATGAGAAAATCAGTATCTCAGCTAGAGCAGTCAGACAGAAAGAACATGGAATGAATTATTCTTTTATCTTTTGGTTTTATTCAGGCTCTCAATGAATTGAATGATGCCCACCCACATTGTGGAAGGACATTCCACTTCATCCAGTTCACCATTCAAATGCTAATCTCATGTGGAAAAGTCCTCACAATCACACCCATAAATGATGTTTCATTTGGGCACTTCTTGGCCCAGTTAAGCTGACACATCAAATTAACCATCACAAGCCCATACGTTTTCAACTTGGCACCCATATTCATCTTCTCAAACTATGTTCAATCTCCAAATGAAAACAGTAACAAGGTTATAATCCCACCTACCGTGATACAACTGTCCTATGTATAATAAAAATGCAATAATGCTGTCCCCAGAAGATGAAGTACAGTCTTTGAATGATATTCATTCTTCTTCTTGATATCCTGTAACAAAAATGCTATCATGTAAAATTAAAAGTACTTAAATACTATGATAGAAAATCAATATGCCTTAAGTTACATAATAAGGGATTAAAAGAGGGAAAACAGAAAAAAATGTGTTATATAAGTATATTAATAACAAAAGCATAGCAAGAACTTTTTTGGGACAAAATAGAATGAAATTAGAAATTAATAACAGAAGGAAACTTAGAAAAATCCAAAAGTATGACAAAATTAAGCAATACAGTCCTGAACAACCAAAGGATCAAAGAAGAAACCAAAGGAACATCAGAAAATATAATTATACAAAAGAATTAAAAAGAAACAATGCAAAATTTATTTGTTGTTTGCTGTTTGGTCACTCAGTCATGTCTGACTCTTTGTGACCTCATGGACTTCAGCATGCCAGGCTTCCCTGTCCTTCACTATCTCTCAGAGTTTGCTCAAACTTACATCCATTGTATTGGTGATACCATCTAAGCATCTCATCCTCTGTTGCCCTCTTCTCCTCATGCCCTCAATCTCCCCCAGATTCAGGTCATTTCCAATGAGTCAGCTCTTCACATCAGGTGGCCAAAGTATTGGAGTTTCAGTTTCAGCATCAGTCCTTCCAATGAATATTCAGAGTTGATTTCCTTTAGGATTGACTGATTTGATCTCTTTGCTGTCCAAGGGACTTGCAAGAGTCTTCTCCAGCACTGCAGTTTGAAAGTATTAATTCTTCTGTGCTCAGCCTTCTTCATGGTCCAATTCTCACATCTGTACACAACCATAGCTTTGACTATACTGACCCTTGTCAGCAAAATGATGTCTCTGTTTTTTAATATGCTGTATAGGTTACTCATAGCTCTTCTTTCAAGGAGTAAGCATCTTTTAATTTCATGACTGCAGTCATGGTCCATAGTGATTTTGGAGCCCAAGAAAATAAAGTCTGTCACTGTTTCCATTTTTTTCCTGATCTATTTTCCCTGAAATGATTGAACCATGATCTTAGTTTTCTAAATGTTGAGCTTTAAGCCAGCTATTTCACTCTCCTATTTCAACATCATCAAGATGTTCTTTAGTCCCTCTTTGCTTTCTTCCATAATTATGGTATCATCTGCATATCTGAGGTTATTGATATTTCTCAGAGCAATCTTTATTCTAGTTTGTGTTTCACCAAGCATGGGATTAATAGGTGGGATTAAACATAACTTTATATTCCAAAACAGCAGAATACACATCCTTTTCAAGTACACATGGAACGTTCTCCAGGATAGATCACACACTAGGCCACAAAACAAGTCTCAACAAATTTAAGAGGATTAGACAGATATCAATCATTTTTGTCCTGAGCATAAGAGCATGAAAGTAGAAATAATTTACATTAAATAAAGAACAACAAACACGTGGAGACTAAACAACATACTATGAAAAATCCAATGGGTCAGTACAGAAAACAAAGAGGAAATCAGAAAATGCTTTGAGACAAATGACAATGGAAAAACAACACTTTAAAATCTACAAAATAGAGAAAAAGCAGTACTATGGGGAAAAAAATATAGAGCAATATAAGACTTCTTCAAAAATCAAGATGAATCTCAAATAAACACTCTAGGATTTTACCTATAGGAATTAGAAAAAGAAGTACAGAGAAAGAAAGCCCAAAGTAAACAAAGAGAAGGAAATAATAAATATCAGTGAGGAAATGAATAGAGATAAAAGACAATAGAAAATATCTATAAACCAAGCGCTAATTCTTTGAGAAAGAGAAACTAAGTTGATAAACATTTAGCCTGATTCATCAAGAAAAGAGAAATCTCAAATAAACAAAATAAGAAATGAAAGAAGAGAAATAGCGTCTGATACCACAGAGATACAAAAAAAAAATCATGAAAGAAGAGAAATAGCATCTGATACCACAGAGATACAAAAAAAATCATAAAAGAATATTGTTGTTAAGTCACCCAGTCATGTCTGACTCTTTGCGACCCCATGGACTGCAGCATGCCAGGCCTCCTGTCCCTCACCATCTCTCAGAGCTTGCCCAAGTTCATGTCAATTGCGTCAATGATGCCACACAGCTATCTCATCCTCTGATTCCCTCTTCTCCTTTTGCCCTCAGTCTTTTCCAGCATCAGGGACATTTTCAGTGAGTACTAAGCATTCTAGGTTCCTATGCAATGTAATAATTTTCTGTGCAGCTTCAGATTTTACTTTCATCACCATGCACATCCACAGTTGATTGTCTTTTCTGCTTTGGCCCAGTTAGCTTCATTCTTTCTGGGACTATTAGTAACTGTCCTCCACTCTTCCCCAGTAGGATTATTGGACCCCTTCTGACCTGGAGGACTCATCTTTCAGTGTTATATATTTGTGTCTTTTTATACAGTTCATGAAGTTCTCACAGCAAGTATACTGGGGTGCCTTGCCATTCCCTCCTCTAGTGGATCATATTTTATCATAATTCTCAACTATGATCAATCTGAATATTACAAACAGCTGAATGTCAACAAATTGGACAACCTGGAAGAAATGAACATATTTCTTGAAAAATACAATAACATTCCAAGACTGAATCAAGAAGAAACAGGCAATTTGATAAAACCAATTATTAATAGTGAAATTGAAATTTTAATTGAAAAACTTCTAGCAAACAAAAGTCCTGGACAAGACAGTGCTTCACAGAGGAATTATGCCAATCATAGAAAGAAAAAAAAACTAGTAAATATCCTTTTCAAATGACTCCAAAAAGAAGAGGAGGAACACTCTGAAACTCATTCTACAAGGACACCATTACTTTGATATCAAAATTAAAGATACTACAAAAAAGAGAAACATACAGGATCATTACATTGCTGAATATAGATGCAAAAATTCTCAACAAAATGTTAGCAAACAAAATCCAGTAATACATGAAAAGGATCATGCATCATGATCAAGTTGGATTTATTCCAGGGATGCAAGGATGCTTTGATATTCTCAAAAAATTCAATTCAAATAATTCACTCCTACTTTTCATGTAGCTATAACTGTCATCATATGTGCTCACTAAGCTATGAGGGAATCAATATATTTTTGGAAGATCATACTAATATTATGCTTATTTCCTCTTCTTAGCATGATGTGGTTTGTTAAGGTTGTTCCATAGAAATATAATTTATATCCCTTGATTTATATCAGCATGAGTTAATTATTTTCCTTTTAAAATTGGAAACACATTTTGTTAAATGCTTCTTGTTTTCTGAGTACCAGGAAAAAAGGAGAGTATAGCACAGCAATATGAAATTGTATATCAGAGCAAGATAAAAAGTATTATTGTGCTTAAAAAAATCTTCTTAGTAGCCAAGTGTTGTCTGTGTGGTCAGGATATGACATTAACAACAAGAAAGCGCAACTAAAATGTACAGTTAATTAATAAAACATGATAAAATAGCATGAAAAATGAGGCTACATGCAAAATCTGCTTACGAATTTAAGGGACAGAAACCTTACACTATGCAACTTTGTTCCTGAGGTATAAAGAACACGAAACTGATAAAAATATCAACCTGTGTAACTTGATAATTATGCTGTTACCATCCCTCTGGGTCATCCCAGTACACCAGCCCTGAGCATCCTGTATCATGCATAGAATCCAGTGGGGAGGGAGGTGGGAGGGGAGTTCCGGATGGGGAACATGTGTACACCCGTGGTGGATTCATGTTGATATATGGCAAAACCAATACAATATTGGAAAGTAATTAGCCTCCAATTAAAATAAATTTATATTAAAAATAATTATGCTGTTAGTGGCTTCTCTTGAAATAGTGGGAGATCTGATAAACTTGGCCTTAAGTGTTTGAATGGGAATAATTGGCATGTTGTATTGTCAAGGTGAAATGTGCTCTTTAGTTTAACATAATCTTTACAATTACTTGCATTTCTTTTTTTTTTTAATTTTATCTTTACTTTATTTTACTTTACAATACTGTATTGGTTTTGCCATACATTGACATGAATCCACCACTATTGAGGGTAAGATTTTAAGTTACCTTTGTCATACTACCTTGAATAAATAAGTAAAAGTATGCTACTGATAAGTTAAAATCATTTGGGAAGTGAAATAATTATCAGGAAAATAATCAATATGAAGCTTAAATAAGTGTAAAATAATGTATGACAAGTAGTAACTGATTTCCAAGGTAGTAATATTATACATTTTGCAACAATAAGAAAAGTTTAAATTTTCTTTCCATTCAGAATTTGTGATCCATTCCTTTCCAAACCCTCAGAGGTCAATGATAATTTCAAGTGTTTATAGACTAAAGAAACATCAAGGATACATCAAGTGTGTTCATAAAAGATTTGCATCCTTCCATTGGGGTAAAATTTATAAAAATGTTTAGCTATGTTCCCACTGAGTGTGCTGACCAGTTCTGCTTGGGTTCCTCTCTGTTTCTCAAACAAAGACTTTTCAATAATTTTTATCTCTTTTGATCTATATATAAATCATATTTCTCAATTGAGAGGCGTGATAAATTCTACATTGTACAGGAAATCAATTTAGGTTTTTGAATATTGAGTTGTTAATAACTCACCCTTGTTATGTAACATTGACTAGCTCTTTTAATGATCCTGGGGAGGATAGCCAGAGTAATGGTGAAATAAAAATTGGCTACTTCCCAATAGTTTAGATGGTTGAAAGTCATAGTTAAAATGATTATCTGTGGAGTTTAATTTTGTGCTCTCCCTGGACCCCATTACTGTAGGTAATTGACAGTCTGGTGTGTGATTTTCTTAGCATAAATATTATATATACATTTTTAATCATGCTGTCAACTTCAATTTCTTTATTGGTCTTAGGGGGAAAAAAAAAAAAAAAGCTCCTAGAAAAGCTTTGCTATAATGCAATACCCCAATTCAGTTGTCTCAAACTGTTTTTCAGATGTAAATTTTTTCAGATGATTTCTGAAGCTAGGTAACTCAGAAGTTGCTCAGTTGCTCAGTTGTAACCGGCTCTGTGAAGCCATGGACTGCAGCACTCGAGTCTTCCCTTACCTTCACTATCTCCTGGAGTTTGCTCATAATCTTGTGCACTGAGTTGGTGATGCCATCCAACCGTCTCATCTTCTGTCACCCTCTTCTCCACTTGCCCTCAATCTTTCCCAGCAAAAGAGTCTTTTTCAATGATTAGGCTCTTCGAATTGAGTGGCCAAAGTATTGGAGCATCAGTTTCAGCATCAATCCTTCCAATGACCATTCTCATAATATTTCAGTTTTCCATTATTATTATACTTGTCATGATAAATGATCTTTGATTATTCTTTTTTTAAAAAAAATTATTATTTAATTTTAGTTGGGGATAACTGCTTTGTGATATTATGTTGGTTTCTGCCTTATATTAACGTGAATCAGGTATAGGTATACACATGTCCCTCTTGAACCTTCCTCTCATCTCCCACCTCAACCCACCCCTCTAGGTGGTCACAGAGCATCAGATATGAGCTCCCTGCATCATACAGAAAATCTCCACTGGCCATCTAATTTTACACGTGGTATTCCATATGTTTCAGTGCTACTCTCTCATTTGCTCTCTTTGTATCTCTGTGTCACATTTTTATAATTACCATACAATTTCAAATTTTTTTATTATTGGTATACTTACTGAAGGCTCAGATGATGGCTAACATTCTTTAGCAATAAGGAATGTTTTATTAAGATATGTGTGTTGTTTGAACTGCAAGGAGATCAAACCAGTCAATCCTAAAAGAAGTCAGTCAGGCCTGAGTATTCATTGGAAGGACTGATGCTGAAGCTGAAACTCCAATACTTTGGCCACCTGACGTGAAGAACTAACTCGTGGAAAAGACCCTGATGATGGGAAAAATTGAAGGCAGGAGGAGAAGGGGATGACAGAGGATGAGATGGTTGGATGGTATCACAGACTCAATGCACATGAGTTTGAGCAAGCTCTGGGAGATGGTGATGGACAGGGAAGCCTGGAGTGCTAAAGTCTATGGGTGACAAAGAGTCGGATGTGACTGAGCAACTGAACTGAACTGATTGCTTTTTTGACATAATGCACACTGTTGCACACTTTGATAGCAATAAATATTTCCATGGAATAAGAATGAAATTAATGAAATACATACAATAGTCATTGCTACATAGAAATTCTGAAATGGGATAGAGCTGACTTGGGGTTGGAAAATCCTCCTTGGATTATGTTCATCTTCTATTATTTTGTCTATCATTTGCCATAGTGCTGGCCCTAAACTCGAATATTCTCAATTTTCAGTTTCCTTCTTGGTTCTATGTGAAGTGAGTGCAGGGAAATATGTTATTTCCAGTCTTCTTTCTGATATAGATGCTTCAAAGTTTAAATTAAAAAAAAAAAGATATTCTTCGTGCTAATTTCTGATAGCTTTAGTATTAAGCCTTTTTTTTTTTTAATTAGTAGGGTCCTGTGTTCTTAAATAGGAAGTATCTGTATCATAAATGTCAATTTTCCTTGAGTTATTTTCATTAAAGTGCCTCAATAAAACCATTATTAGGCATTTTTATGACCCTAGAGTTTAGCATTCATTTGGTAAAACCAGCAAGTTAGAATACCTAGAAGAACAGAAAAGAGAAAAAAAGAATGTTGGCAGGCGGGCAAATTTTACCAAATATAAAATGATAATGTTTCTTTCATTAAATCAGTGTGGCGCATGTTCCACAGTTTATTTATACATCTATTTACTGAAGTATACCTTGATTGCTTCCAAGTTTTGACAATGATAAATAAAACTACTATAAATATCTGTGTGCATGATTTTGAACAGATAAGTTTTCATAGTCTTTGTTAGATACCAAGGAGTGTGATTAATAAATGGTAAGAGTATACTTATTTTTGTAAGAACCTATCAAATTTTCTTCCAAAGTTGCTTATCATTTCACATTTCCACCAGTCATCTGCATTTGGTGGTGTCAGTGGTCTGGACTTTGACCATTCTAATAACTGTGTAATAGTATCTAATTATTTTAATTTCCATTTCTTTGACTACATATGATGCAGAGCATTTTATAATGCTTGTTTGCCATTTGAATGTCCTCTTTGTGAGGTTTCTATTAAGATATTTAGCTCATTTTATAATGAAGTTGTTTGTTTTCTTATTGTTGAATTTTAAGTATTATTTGAATATTTTGGATATTTCTTTATCACACAGTCCTTTATCACATATGTCTTTTGCAAACATTTTCTCCATCTGTAACATTTTATTTTCTTGACAGTGTGACTTGCAGAGCAAAAAATTATATGTTTAATAAAGTATTTCTTATCAATTATTTATTTCAAGGACCATGCTTTTGGTGTTTCTTCTAAAAAGTCATTTCTAAGCTCAAGGTCACTGAGATATTTTTGCTCTTCCAATGACTTTAAAAGTGATCTGACATAAGACAGAATATAGTATCAGAAATGTGTCATCTTTTCTGTCATCAAAATAAAGAGATAAGATAGTGCCATCTGGAGTCTTGAGAAGATTAGACAGTAAATATCATAAGATTATGGAGTAAAAAAATGCATTTTCACAAAACATTAAAGTGTCTTGTCTTAAGCAATGGATTTCAGACAAATATTCTAAGCACAAAATGGTCCTGTTCTATCTCATAGAATGGTACAGATTAAAGTAAATGTATTTTGGAAACTTATCAAAATTATATTTTAAAGCTAATAAAATTCATTGTTGAACTTTTAAAATAGGTTTTCTAATATTATCCTGAATCATATTATTATTCCAAAATAATTCTAAAATGACATTTACTTACTCATTTTAGTCAATTATTGTAAAGCAATACAGCAAGAGTCAACAGAAGGCTGTTTAAAAAATATTCAATTAATTGTAATTCATTTTACTCATGCTATAAGTTTATTTCTAAGTGAAATAATAATTTTAAAAGAGAAAATATAAAATGCATGTTTTTGAAGCCAAACATTTCTATGAGTTTCTATATTCCTGGTACCTAAGCACTGAACATATTTCTTTTATATAGAATCTTTTCTTACTAAATTTGTGCTATACTCCTTATATTTAGAATGTTAATATGCAACTTAAGATAAGGCATGGTATTTTAGTTGTTTTTATTTTTAATAGAAAATTAAGATTTTTTAAAAAAATTAATATGTTTCACTAAGTTTGTGATTACACATTTCCTTTTAAGAAATATTTGTGGTAGACATTATAGAAATAGCCACATGAGTATGTTCTGACTTACATGATTTTCCAGAATTTTGCCAGTCCCAACAAAGTGGTGGATTTATTCTCCTACCCACTGGGAACCTAGAGAGCTTGTGACTGCTCCAACCAGTAGAGTATAGCAGAAGTGATGTTACTTGACTTCTGTACCAGGTCATAGAAAAGTTAAAGCTTTCACTTGATTCCATTTCTATCTTTTTCTCCCAGGATACTTGCTTTTGGAACCCGGTCACCACATGGGAAAGTTATATGTGGTAATTCTGTAGAACAACCTCAGGTAAGGCCTCAGATGTGAGATAGGATGGACTTTCAGATATGTGAATGAATGAACCACCAGATTATTCCAATGCCCAACTTTCCAGCTGTTTTATCTATGGTTGGGTAATGTATTACCCCATGACCTACTGACTTAAAGCAACATTTTATTATATCTCATGATTTTACTAGTTACCCATGCTCAGCTTGGGTTTCCTCTATTCCCTCAGATATTGAATGGGGTTGCAAATATTTGCAGGCTCTACTGTGCTTGAAAATTAAAGATTGTTCGCTTGTATGATTGGTAGTTGGGGGTAGCTGCTGACTCTAATCTATGTTGTGGCTGGTGATCACCTTTGTTCTACTTGGTGTAGTCTCTCCATTAAGCTTGGACTTATTATAGCAGGGTGGTTGGATTCTAAGTGGAACTCTAAGACAAGACTTGCCAAAGGAAAGAAATAGGAACTGCCAATTCTATTTATGTATAGGCTCAGTTGTTTCAGCATATCCTTTCTGCTGTATTTTATTGGTTAAAGCAATCATAGGACTGGCCAAGACTCAAAGAAAATGAAAACAATCTACTTACTCAGTAGCCTGTGCATACAGGGATGATTGCCATCTGCAAAATTTGGTGCAGCCACTGTGAAAATCAGTATAGAAGTTGTTCAAAAAATTAAAAATAGAGTTACCATGTGATCCAGCAATTTCACTTCTGGGTTTTTTATCTGAAGAAAAAGAAAGCACCAAGTTGAAAAGTTCTATTCACCCCCATGTTCATTGCAACATTATTTACAATAGCTGGGATATTTATCAAAAAAAGCAAACATATCTTTATTTCACTCTGTCATTTTAATGGTAATTTTAAAGGAATTTTGTTGTTGAATTTGCATTGTTTCAGTTTTATGAAATTTAAAAACAAAATTTTCTGCATTGCCTTCTTTCATGCAGTATTTTTCTTTAGAAGTCATGTCTATCTGGCTTTGTTTCTTTTGTAAGAGTTTTTCTTTCTTTCTTTCTTTTTTTTTTTTTTCTTTCCCTCTAGAAATTTTTCATGATACTTCCTGGGTAAATATTTCAGCGTGATCCAGCTCACTAATTTTTCTTCTGTCTGAATCTATTCTGCTCTTCAACTCACCCACTGAGTTATGTTTTTTAACTATTATACTTTCATGTCCAGCTTTTCTTCTTGGTTCTTCTTTATTGAGCCTTATTCCAGCTAAAAGTTTCCATTATCATACTTTATTCCTTTAAGGATATTTACAATGGCTAGCTTAAATTATTGCTTGGACTGGTCTATTAATTCTGTTGCTTGGTTGTGTGTTGTTGAACTTTTACCTTTTTTACAGAACTTTAATTCCTCAGATGTTTAACATTATCATATATCTTTACCCAGAGAGAGATATGAAAGCAGAAGCCATAAATTGTGATGTTTTTAGTGTAAGTGTGAATGTGTGTGTGTGTGTGTGTGTGTGTGTAGGTCAACAAAAGTCAGGATGAGAGTCAGGATGAGACACCTCTGTCATTAAAATCTGGGCTTGATTACTGAATACTTCATTTGTTGATTAATCCTCAAATAATCTCCCACTACATACGAACTAGGTGAATTCTCTTGTAAAAAAAAAAAATGTTTTGTTGGGTTACAGTACTCTACTCTCTAATGGGGGGCTTCCCTGGTAGCTCAGCTGGTAAAGAATCCACTTCCATTGCAGGAGACCCTGGTTCAATTCCTGGGTTGGAAAGATTCCCTGGAGAAGGCATAGGCTACCAACTACAGTAATCATGGGCTTCTCTGGTGACTCAGATGGTAAAAAACCCACCTGCAATGTGGGAGACCTGCATTTGATCCCAGGGTAAGGAAGATCCCCTGGAGGAGGGCATGACAAGCCATTCCAGTATTCTTGTCTGGAGAATCCCCATGGACAGAGGAGTCTGGCGGGCTATAGTCCAAGAAATCACAAAGGGTCAAATATGATTGAGTGACCAAGCAGAGCACAGCAGCATTACATAAACAGGGTGTGTTAGGAGGGAAATGAGTGGTCAGGAATATAAAAGTTTTGTGTGAAGGTTGGTCCAATTCAGTTTGTTGTTATTGGTTCGTCACCCAGGCTGGAATCTTAATAGCTTTTGATTGGCCTAGCTAATATTTTCCTGCTCTGTGGTGTCAAGGTTGTGAGAATCATTTCAGGGCAATGCTAAGATGAAAAAAAAAAAAAGTAACTGAAAGCTGTCTGAAACCTATTCCCTTTCCATAGTATCAAGTCACTCTCTGCATTCCCAAGGATTTCTAATAATTTAAGTGTTGACTTTTTAAATTTAATTTTTCTTGATTCTATTACATGTTGCCATTTGGTAAAGGAACTAATAAATGAGATAGTTTACAATATTTCTAATATTTAAGTAGTCTCCCCTTTTATCTAATCCATTTTATCAAATATGTTAATGTCCATTTGAATTCCCAAAACTTATAGCCTGGAGCCATGTATTGCTTTTGAAAAAGAATTGAATACCCCTGCACTAGTAAATCATTCTCCAGTCAACAAATATTTAATGAACATATATTGTGTAAAGCATTTGAGAATACAGTATGGAACAAGACAGTCACAATCCTTCTTAGGGAACTTACAGTGCTTCTTTGCTGAATTGATAATATACTTTAAAGCAAATATTGCTTCCATATTCATAGAAACATTCATATATAGTTCATAAATATTCCACATTTGTAAACATTTTAAGTTGGATTTATATGAAATCTCAGGGTTTAAACAGGCTTCAATAGTGCATGAATTGAGAACCTCCAGATGTACAATTTGGATTTAGAAAAGGCAGAGGAACCAGAGATCAAATTACTAGCATCCCTTGGATCATAGAAAAATCAAGGGAATTCCAAGAAAACATCCACTTCTGCTTCATTGACTATGCTAAAGCTTTTGACTGTGTGGTTCACAGCAAACTGGAAAATTCTTTAAGAGACAGGAATATCAGGCTACCTGACCTGCCTTCTGGGAAATGTGTATTCAGGTCAAGAAGCAACAGGTATAATTGGACATGAAACAATGAACTGGTTCAAAACTGAGAAAGGAGTACATCAAGGCTGTATATTGTCACCTTGCTTATTTAACTTATATGCAGGGTACATCATGTGAAATGCCAGACTGGATGAAGGACAAGCCGGAATCAAGATTACAGGCAGAAATATCAATAACTTCAGATACACAGATGACATCACCCTTATGGAAGAAAGCGAAGAACTAAAACAGCCTCTTGATGAAAGTGAAAGAGAAGAGTGAAAAAGTTGGCTTAAAGTTGGCTTAAACTTTAGTTGGCTGTAAGTTGCCTTTAAGTTGGCTTAAAACTCAACATTCAAAAAGATAAGGTCATAGCATCCAGTTCCATTACTTCATGGCAAATAGATAGGGATACAATGGAAACCATGATAGACTATTTGGGGGGACTCCAAAATCACTGCAGATGGTGACTGCAGCCATGAAATTAAAGGACACTTGCTTCTTGGAAGAAAAGCTATGTCCAACCTAGACAGCATATTCAAAAGCAGAGACATTACTTTGCTGACAAAAGTCCATCTAGTCAAAGCTGTGGTTTTTCCAGTAGTCATGTACAGGTGTGAGAGTTGGACTATAAAGAAAGCAGAGCACCAAAGAATTGATGCTTTTGAACTGTGGTGTTGGAGAAGACTCTTGAGAGTCCCTTGGACTGCAAGGAGACCCAGCCTGTCAATCCTAAAGGAAATCAGTCCTGAATACTCATTGGAATGACTGATGCTGAAGCTGAAGCTCCAATACTTGCCCATCTGACTCACGGGAAAAGACCAAGATTATGGGAAAGATTGAAAGCAGGAGGATAAGGGGACAACAGAGGATGAGATGGTTGGATGGTATCATCAACTCGATTGACATAAGTTAGAGCAAACTCTGGGAAGTGGTAATGAACAGCAAAACCCGGTGTGCTGAAGTCCATCAGGTCACAGAGTTGGACATGATTCAGCAACTGAAAAACAACAATGTCTTGTAGGATCCTGGTTCATGGCCAGAGATCAAGCATAAGCTTTTATGATAGGAGTGCTGAGTCTGAACTACCGGACTAACAGAGAACCTCAGGACCTAGGAAATATTAATTAGGGTGAGGTCTCCTGGGGGTTTACATCTCAATACCAACACCTGGCTCTCCCCAACTGACTGCAAACTCCAGTGTTAGATACCTCAGGCCAAACAACCAGTAAGACAGAAACACAGTTCCACTCATTAGGGAAAAAAAAAAAAAAGGAGAAAAATATGTTACAGACCAAGTAGCAAGGTAAAAATCTACAATACCAAATAAATGAAGAGGAAATAGGCAACCTGAAAAAGAATTTTGTGTAATGATAGTAAAGATGATCCAAAAATCTCTGAAATAGAATCGAAGCACAGATGGAGAAAATGCAAGAAATATTCAAAAAAGGCCTAGACGAACTGAAGAACAACAGGTGAACAACACAATAACTGAAATGAAAAATACATTAGAAGGAATCAATAGCAGAATAACCAAGGCAGAAGAATGGATAAGTGAGGTGAAAGAGAGAATGCTGGAAATAATTGCAAAGAAGCAGAATGAAGAAAAAAGAATGAAGAAAACTGAAGACAGTCTCAAAGACTTCTGGGACACTAAACACACTAACCTTTGAATAAAAGTGACTGATAAGAAGATGATAAAAGGAACGTATCTGAGAATATATTTGAAGAGATTATAGTAAAAAACTTCCCTAATATGGTGAAGGAAATAGCCACCCAAGTCCAGAAAGTGCAGAGAGTCCTATACAGGCTAAACCCTAGCAGAAATACGCCAAGACATATATTAATCAAACTAATAAAAATTAAATACATGTTAAATCTTACATGATCTGGATACTTTTTGAATTCTGATTTCTCTTTCCTTAAGTACATAATAAATATGCTGATTTTTGAATTGCATTCAAAAACAATTAAATTCAGAGAAAAATATGAAAATCAACAAGGGAAAAGCAAAAAAATAACATAAAAGAGAATCCTCATAAGGCTTAATTTTCAGCAGAAACACTTCAGGCCAGAAGGGAGTGCCAGGATATATTTACAATGATGAGAGGGAAAAAACTACAATCAAGATTACACTACTCAGAAAAGATCTCATTCAGATTAGACAGATAAATCAAAAGCTTTACTGGCAAGGAAAAACTAAGAGAACCACCTAAACAGTCTTACAACAAATGCTAAAGGAACTTCTCTAGGCAAGAAACACAAAAGAAAACTCAAAAACATAAACCCAAAACAATTTTTAAAATGGTCATAGAAATTTACTTATTGATCATTACCTTAAATGTAAATGGATTAAATGCCCCAATCAAAAAGCAGACTGACTGAATGGATACAAAAGGAAGACCCACTTCAGACCCAAGGACACATACACATTGAAAATGAGGGAATGGAAAAAGATATTCCATGCAAACAGAAATCAAAATAAAGCTGTAGTAGCAGTATTCATATCAGACAAAATAAACTTTAAAATAAAGATGGTTACAAGCGATAAGGAAAGACACTACATAATGATCAAGGGATCAATCCAAGTAGAAGATATAACAATTATAAATATTTATGTACCCAAAATAGTAGTACCTAAACAGTAACACAGTACTAGTGAAGGGCTTTAATATCCTTTTGCTATTCTGCTGTCATGTCTGACTCTTTGTGATCCCATGGACTGTAGCCTGCCAGGCTCCTCTGTCCATGGAATTCTCCAGGCAAGAATACTGGAGTAGGTAACCATTCCCTTCTCCAGGGAGTCTTCCCAACCCAGGGATAGAACCCAGGTTTCCTGCATTGCAGGCAGATTCTTTACCATCAGAATAGTTTCCTCTCAAGGGCGCATGGAACATTCTCCAGGACAGACCACATTTTGGGTCACAAATCAAGCCATGGAAAATTTAAGAAAATTAAAATTAAATGAAGCATCTTTTCTGAACACTATGAGATTAGAAGTCAATTCCAAGAAAAAAAAAAAAACACTAAAAACACAAACAAAAGGAGACTAAACTGTGATGCTAAATAACTAAGAGATAACCAAAGAAATCAAAGAGGAAAACTTTTAAAAATACCTAAAAACAAATGATGATGAAAACATGATGACCCCAAACATATGGGATGCAGCAAAAGCATTTCTAAGAGGGAAGTTTATAGCAATTCAATCTCACCTCAAGGAACAAGAAAATTCTCAAATAACCAACTTAATCTTACACATAAAGCAACTAGAAAAAGAACAACCAAAAAGCGAAGTTAGTAGAAAGAAAGCAATAATAAAGATTAGAGAAGAAATAAATGAAATAAAAGCAAAGAAAGAAATAGCAAAGATCAATAAAAGTAAAAGTTGGCTCTTTGAGAAGATAAACAAAATTGATACACCATTAGCCAGATTCCTCAAGGAAAAAAAAAAAAAAAAAGGAGACGACTCAGTAAAATTAGAAATGAAAAAGCAGAACTTACAACTGACATTGCAGAAATATGAAGGATAATAAGTTGATCACAATCAGTTATATGACAATGAAATAGATGACTTGGAAAAAATTGACAAACTTTTGGAAAGGTGCAGCTGTCCAAGGCTAAAAGAGGAAGAATTTAAAAACAAAACAAAACAAAACAAAACAAAACAAAAAACATGAAAAGACCAATCACAAGGACTGAAATTGAAACTGTGACTAAAAATCTTCCAGCAAAAAAAGTCCAGAACCAGATAGCTTCACAGGCATATGCTATCAAACACTTAATGAAAAGCTAATACCCATTCTTCTCAAACTATTCCAAAATATTGCACACAAAAGTACTAGTCCAAATTCATTCTATAAGGACACGACTCTTGAGAAACCTATATGCAGGTAAGGAAGCAACATTTAGACTGGAAATGGAACAACTGGTTCCAAATAGGAAAAGGAGTACATCAAGACTGTATATTGTCACCTTGCTTATTTAACTTATATGCAGAATACGTCATGAGAAATGCTGGGCTGGAAGAAGCACAAGCTGGAATCAAGATTACTGGAAGAAATATCAATAACCTCAGATATGCAGACGACACCATCCTTCTGGCAGAAAGTGAAGAGGAACTAAAAAGCCTCTTGATGAAAGTGAAAGAGGAGAGTGAAAATGTTGGCTTAAAGCTCAACATTCAGAAGACGAAGATCATGGCATCTGGTCCCATCAATTCATGAGAAATATATGGGGAAACAGTGGAAACAGTGTTAGACTTTATTTTGAGGGGCTCAAAAATCACTGCAGATGGTGATTGCAGCCATTAAATCAAAAGACGCTTACTCCTTGGAAGGAAAGTTATGACCAACCTAGACAGCATATTTAAAAGCAGAGACATTACTTTGCAAACAAAGGTCCATTTAGTCAAGGCTATGATTTTACCAGTAGTCATGTATGGATGTGAGAGTTGGACTGTGAAGAAAGCTAAGCACTGAAGAATTGATGCTTTTGAATTGTGGTGTTGGAAAAGATTCTTGAGAGTGCCTGGGACTGCAAGTAGATCCAACGAGTCCATTCTAAAGGAGATCAGCCCTGGGTGTTCTTTGAAAGGAATGATGCTAAATCTGAAACTCCAATACTTTGGCCACCTCATGCGAAGAGTTGACTCATTGGAAAATACTCTGATGCTGGGAGGGATTGGGGGCAGGAGGAGAAGGGGACGACAGAGGATGGGATGGCTGGATGGCATCACCAACTCGATGGACGTGAATTTGAGTGAACTCTGGGAGTTGGTAATGGACAGAGAGGCCTGGTGTGCTGCGGTTCATGGGATGGCAAACAGTCGCACACGACTGAGCAACTGAACTGAACTGAATTTCTCCTCCTGGTCACCTCTATCTCCTTCCTCCCATTCTCTTCTCTATGTAACTCTGTGAACCTCTTTGAGTGTTCCAGGCTGTGGAGAGCACATAGGGAATTGATTACTGGCTAGATTGCTCTCTCCCCTTTTGTTTCCCTCTCTTCTCCTCCTGGTCACC
Organism: Capra hircus; assembly: GCF_001704415.2. Taxonomy (NCBI): domain Eukaryota; kingdom Metazoa; phylum Chordata; class Mammalia; order Artiodactyla; family Bovidae; genus Capra; species Capra hircus. Next base: position 49,113,772 of record NW_017189517.1, read on the forward strand.
TCTGTCTCCCTCCTCCCTCTTCTCTTCTCCATGTCACTCTGTGAACCTCTGTGGATGTCCCTCACTGTGGAGAATCTTTTCACCATTAACCTAGATGCTTTATCATCAGTGCTGTATGGATGGAGAAGTCTTGAGGCTACTATAAGAATAAGACTGAAACCCAGAGGCAAGAGGCTTAACTACAAAACTTGAGAACACCAAAAAACTCCTGACTCCAGGGAACATTAATTGACAAGAGCTCATCCAAAAGCTTCCATACCTTACACTGAAACTAAATTCCACCCAAAGGCCAACAAGTTTCAGAGCAAGACATACCAAGCTAATTCTCCAACAATGCAGAACATGAAACTGAGCATTAAAATAAAGCCAGACAAAAGAAAAACAATACACACAGACACCTCTAAATGGACTACTGGACACTTCATTGCACTCCAGAGAGAAGAGCTGCAGCCCCACCCACCAGAACACTGATGCAGGCTCCCCTAACCAGGGAACCTCGACAAGTCACTGGTCCAACCGCAACCCACAGAGAGGAAACTCCACAATAAACAGAAACACAAACTTCCAGCCTACAGAAAGGCCACCACAAACACAGCAATCTAAACAAGATGAGAAGGCAGAGAAATATTCAGAACGCAAAGGAACGTGATAAATGTCCACCAAACCAAACAAAAGAGGAGGAGATAGAGAGTCTACTTGAAAAATAATTCAGGATAGTGATAGTAAAAATGATCGAAAATATTTAAAACAAAATGGAGTTACAGATAAATAGTCTGGAGACAAGGATTGAGAAGAAGCAAGAAATTTTACCAAGGACCTAGAAGAAACAAAAAGTAGTCAATCAATAAAGAATAATGCAATACCTGAAATAAAAAGCACTCTGGAGGGAAGTAACAGTAGAATAACTGATGCAGAAGATAGGATAAGTGAGGTGGAAGATAGAATGGTGGAAATAAATTAAGCAAAGAGGAAAAAATAATTAAAAAAATTATGAGAACCTCAGTGATCACTGGGACAATATTAAACACCCCAACATTCGAATCATAGGAGTCCCAGAAGAAGAAGACAAAAAGAAAGGCCATGAAAAAATACTTGAGGAGAAAGTGCTAAACAGGATAAAGCCAAGGCAAAACACCCCAAGACACTTATTAATCAAATTAATGAAGATCAAACACAAAGAACAAATATTAAAAACAGCAAGGGATAAACAACAAATAACACATAAGGGGATTCACATAAGGATAACAGCTGATCTTTCAATAGAAACTCTTCAGGCCAGAAGGCAATGGCAAGGCATACTTAAAGTGATTCAAGAGAAAAGCCTACAACTCAGATTACTGTACCCAGCAAAGATATCATTCAAATATGAAGGAGAAATCAAAAGCTATACAGACAAGCAAAAGCTGAAAGAATTCAGCACCACCAAACCAGCTCTTAAACAAATGCTAAAGGATCTTCTCAAGACAGGAAACACAGAAAGGGTGGATAAACTTGAACCCAAAACAACAAAGTAAATGGCAATGGGATCATACATATTAATAATTACCTTAAATATAAATAGGTTAAATGCCCTAAGCAAAAGACAAAGACTGGATGAACGGATACAAAAACAAGACCCCTGCATATACTATCTAAAACAGACCCACCTCAATACTAGGGACATGTACAGACTGAAAGTGAAGGGCTAAAAAAAGATATTTCAAGCAAGTGGAGACCAAAGAAAGCAAGATAAGCATTACTCATATCAAACAAAATAGACTTTGAAATAAAGTCCCTGAAAAGAGACAAAGAAGGACACTATGTAATGATCAAAGGATCAATGCAAGAAGAAGATATAACAATTATAAGTATATATGCACCCAACATAGGAGCACCACAATATGTAAGGCAAATGCTAACAAGTGTGAAAGGGGAAATTAACAGCAACACAATAATAGTGGGAGATTTTAATACCGCACTCACACCTGTGGCTAGATCAATTAAACAAAATTAGCAAGGAAACAGAAACTTTAAATGATATAATGGACTGGTTAGACCTAACTAATATCTATAGGACATTTCACCCCAAAACAATGAAATTCACCTTTTTCTCAAATGCACACGGAAACTTCTCCAGGATAGATCACATCCTGGGCCATAAATCTAGCCTTGGTAAATTCAAAAAAGAAAATGAAAACATTTCAAGTCTCTTTTCTGATCACAATGTGGTAGGATTAGATGTCAATTAGAGGAAAAGAGCTATTAAAAATACAAACACATGGAGGCTAAATAACACGCTTCTGAATAACCAACAAATCACAGAAGAAATCAAAAAAGAAATCAAAATATGCATAGAGATGAATGAAAATGAAAACACAACAGCCCAAACCCTATGGGATTCAATAAAAGCAGTGCTAAGGGGAAGGTTCATAGGAATACACACTTACCTCAAGAAACAAGGGAAAAATCAAATAAATAACCTAACTCTACACCTAAAGAAGCTAGGAAAAAAAAAAAAAAAAAAAGAAATGAAGAATCCCAGGGTTAGTAGAAGGCAAGATAACATAAAACATAGGGCAGAAAAAAATGAAAAAGAAACAAAGAAGACCATAGCAAAAATCAAGAAAGCTAAAAGCTGGTTCTTAGAGAAGATAAATAAAATAGACAAACCATAAACCAGATTTATCAAGAAAAAAGGGAGAAAAATCAAATCAACAAAATTAGAAATTAAAATGGAGAAATCACAACAGACAACACAGAAATACAAAGGATCATAAGAGACTACTATCAGCAACTGCATGCCAATAAAACGGACAACTTGGAAGAAATGGACAAATTCTTAGAAAAGTATAACCTTCCAAAACTGAACCAGGAAGAAATAGAAACTTTTAATAGACCCAACACAAGCACAGAAATCGAAACTCTCATCAGAAATTTTCCAAAAATTTAGAGAAGACACAACACACATCCTACTCAAACTCTTCTGGAAAATTGAGGAGGAAGGTAAATTGCCAAACTCTTTCTATAAGGCTAACATGACTCTAATACCAAAAGCAGACAAAGATACCACAAAAAAATAAAACTACAGGCCAATATCACTAGTAAACATAGATTCAAAAATCCTTAACAAAATTCTAACAAACAGAATCCAACATATTAAAAAGATCATGCATCATGACCAAGTGGGCTTTATCCAGTGATGCAAGGATTTTTCAATATTTGTAAATCAAACAATGTGATACACCACATTAACAAATTGAAAAATAAAAATCATATGATTATCTCAATAGATGCAGAGAAAACCTCTAACAAAATTCAACATTCACTTATGATAAATGCCCTCCAGAAAGCAGATATAGAAGGAATCTACCTCAACATAATAAAAGCCATATATGATAAACCCCCAGCAAACATTATCCTCAATGGTGAAAAATTGAAAGCATTTCCCCTAAAGTCAGGAAAAACACAAGGGTGCTCACTCTGACCACTACTATTCAACATAGTTTTGGAAGTTTTAGCCACAGCAGTCAGAGAAGAAAAAGAAATAAAAGGAATCCAGAATAGAAAAAAAGAAGTAAAACTGTCACTGTTTGCAGATGACATGATACTCTACGTGCTGCTGCTGCTAAGGCGCTTCAGTCGTGTCCGACTCTGTGTGACCCCATAGACGGCAGCCCACTAGGCTCCTCTGTCCCTGGGATTCTCCAGGCAAGAATACTAGAGTGGATTGCCATTTCCTTCTCCAATGCATGAAAGTGAAAAGTGAAAGTGAAGTCAGTCAGTCTTGCCCAACTGTTAAGGACCCCATGGACTGTAGCTTACCAGGCTCCTCCGTCCATGGGATTTGCCAGGCAAGAGTACTGGAGTGGGTTACCGTTGCCTTCTCCAGGGGATCTTCCCAACCCAGGGATTGAACCCAGGTCTCCTGCATTGGAGGCAGACACTTTAACCTCTGAGCCACCAGGGAATCCCAGATGGTGATGGGGGTAGATGGAAAACCCCAAAGTAGAAATTTTACTAAGCCCCTCCATTGTAAGGTAGGCAAGGAATCCACCCCTTCTTATACATGCCTTTTTGCCCTGCTCCCCTACTGGGGAGAGACCTTCTTTGCCTCCAGACCAGAGTGACTTGGGGAAAGCTAGAAACCAGTAATTCCCTTTGCCTAGTGTCTTAATATTTGCAGTCAGATATATAAAAGGATGAGTCCATCCCTTTTTGAGCGACTTCACTTCCACATTTCACTTGTATGCATTGGAGAAGGAAATGGCAACCCACTTCAGTGTTCTTACCTGGAGAATCCCAGGGACGGGGGAGCCTGGTGGGCTGCCGTCTATTGGGTCGCACAGAGTTGGACACGACTGATGCGACTTAGCAGCAGCAGCAGCAGCAGCAGATACAAGCTGTGCTGTGCTGTGCTAAGTCACCTCAGTCATGTCAGACTTTGCAGTCATGGACTATAGTCTGCCAGGTTTCTCTGTCCATGAGATTCTCCAGGCAAGAATACTGGAGTGGGCTGCCATTTCCTACTCCAAGATAAAACTGCTATATATGAAATGATAAGCAGCAAAATCCTACTGCATAGCATAGGAAACTAAATTCAATGTCATGTAATAATCTATAAAGGACTCAGACTCTTGCATCCACTACCAGTGAGTGGGGGCTGGGCAGGGATATGTGGACTGCATCATTGGTCCTTAGGGTAAGGACTGCACTTGAAGAGATGCATGTACCCCGATGTTCATTGTAGCACTGTGTACAACTAGGACATGGAAGCAACCTATATGTCTATCGGCAGACGAATGGATAAGGAGGTTGTGGTACATATACACAATGGAATATTCAGTCAGTTCAGTTCAGTTGAGTTGCTCAGTCGTGTCAGACTCTTTGCGACCCCATGAATTACAGCATGCCAGGCCTCCCTGTCCATCACCAACTCCTGGAGTTCACTCAGACTCACGTCCTTCGAGTCAGTGATGCCATCCAGCCATCTCATCCTGGGTCGTCCCCTTCTCCTCCTTCCCCCATTCCCTCCCAGCGTCAGAGTCTTTTCCAATGAGTTAACTCTTTGCATGAGGTGGCCAAAGTACTGGAGTTTCCGCTTCAGCATCATTCCCTCCAAAGAAATCCCAGGGCTGATCTTTTTCAGAATGGACTGGTTGGATCTCCTTGCAGTCCAAGGGACTCTCAAGAGTCTTCTCCAATACCACAGTTCAAAAGCATCAGTTCTTCGGCACTCAGCTTTCTTCATAGTCCAACTCTCACATCCATACATGATGGAATATTACTCAGCTATAAAAAGGAACACATTAGAGTCAGTTCTAATCAGGTGGATGAAACTGGAGCCTATTATAAAGAGTGGAATAAGCCAGAAAGAGAAACACCAATACAGCATCAGTTCAGTTCAGTTCAGTTCTTCGCATATATATGGAATTTAGAAAGATGGTAACAATGACCCTACATGGAAGACAGCAAAAGAGACACAGATGTAAAGAACAGACTTTTAGACTATGTGGGACAAGGCGAGGGTAGGACAATTTGAGAGAATAACATTGAAACATGTATGTTACCATATGTAAAATAGATGACCAGTGCAAGTTCAATGCATGAAGTAGGTCACTCAGAGCTGGTGCTCTGTGACAATCCAGAGGGATGAGGTGGGGAGGGAGATGGGAGGAGGGCTCAGGATGGAGAGCAGATTTACAGCTGTGGCTGATTCATGTCAATTTATGACAAAAAAGAACCCCACAATATTATAAGGTAATTAGCCTTCAATTTAAATAAATGAATTAATTTAAAAAAGAAAAAATATATAATACATATCACATAGGATATATTCAATGAATTACCATTGTTATTATTGTTAGCTGACTATTATCACTTGTATCATTGTGTTTAATGACAGTCTGCCATGTATCAGGTACATTATTCATATTGCTTACCACCTACCACACTGCCTGGCAGATAAAAGATTTAATAAATACTTGTTGGGTGAAAGAACAAGTCCTCAAAATAAATATTGAAATGAAAGTTTTATTTCCCCAATTTACAGAACAGGAAAGTAAGGCTCATAATCACACAGTTTATAATGACAAAACACTATATGGCCCTGCTATGTCCCACTGCAGGTAAGAGGTTCAAGTTGGTACTCTTCTCCTTATGTCTTACTCTATGATCCTAGTATTGTACATAAGATAAAGTTCATCAATTTTACTATTCCACACTAAGTATTACTATGATTCAGGTCAACCTTTTTTTAATGTATTTGTCACTTGCACTTCCTATAAAAAGTTATTGCTACACACAAACTTTGTTATCATTAGCTGTTTACATATCTTCCTCCTCTACTAAACCTGTGCCTATCTTGAGAGCATCAAGAATATTTTATGTTAACCACAAATGATGCAATCATGAGGCAGAGTAGATATTAGATAAATTGTTATCAAACGGATGATCAAGAATGTAAAACTGAATCAAGAAGGCTAGCATCTGACTTAAACATTGGCAGAACTCTGACACAGAATTTATATGAAAAATTCAAATACATAAAATTAAGGGAATTTTGCTTTAGGGTCTGAGTTGTGGTAGTTGTTACCCAAAGTTTTCATTTTATAAAGTTTAAATAGTTGATAAATACACTTTTAGCTATGGAAAGTAAAGTTCAATTGATTAATGACCCAATAGGACTATGAAATCCAGGTGCATTCTCAAGTTTCCATTGGGGTTGTTTTGTTTTAGTTTGGTTAACACTTACTGCGTCCTGACTATTCACCCAGCACTTTATATACATTATTTTATTTAGCCCTCCTATGAAATTGTGTGTTAAAAGATTTGTTGAGCATCATACCTCTAAGGACAAGTGATATACAGACAGACATCATTTACTTGTACCTCCCTTTATTGCACTTCAAAGATGCTGGTTATTGGTTTTGTTTTTTTTTTTTTTAACAAATTGAAAGTTTATGGCAACCCTGCATCAAGCAAATCTATTGGCATCATTTTTTTCAACAGTATTTTCTCATTTCATGATATGTGCCATATTTTGGTAATTTTCACAATATTTCACTTTCTTATTTCTTGTAAATATAAAACTTTATTGGATGAGGAAATACTTCTTATGGAGCAAAAAAAAGTAGTTTCTGGAAATGGGATCTACTACTGGAGAAGTTGTCGTAAAGATTGTTGAAATGACAGCAAAGGATTTAGAATATCACATAAGCCTAGTTGAAATGCAAATCAAGACCATAATGAGGTACCATTTCACACCAGTCAGAATGGCTGCGATCCAAAAGTCTACAAGCAATAAATGCTGGAGAGGGTATGAAGAAAAGGGAACCCTCTTACACTGTTGGTGGGAATGCAAACTAGTACAGCCACTATGCAGAACAGTGTGGAGATTCCTTTAAAAACTGGAAATAGAACTGACTTATGACCCAGCAATCCCACTGCTGGGCATACACACTGAGGAAACCAGAATTGAAAGAGACACGTGTACCCCAATGTTCATTGCAGCACTGTTTATAATAGCCAGGACATGGAAGCAACCTAGATGTTCATCAGCAGAGAAATGGATAAGAAAGCTGTGGTACATATACACAATGGAGTATTACTCAGACATTAAAAAGAATACATTTGAATCAGTTCTAATGAGATGGATGAAACTGGAGCCTATTATACACAGTGAAGTAAGCCAGAAAGAAAATCACCAATACAGTATACTAACACATATATATGGAATTTAGAAAGATGGTAATGATAACCCTGTATGCAAGACAGCAAAAGAGACACAGATGTATAGAACAGTCTTTTGGACTCTGTGGGAGAGGGAGAGGGTGGGATGATTTGGGAGAATGGCATTGAAACATGTATAATATCATATAAGAAACAAATCGCCAGTCCAGGTTCAATGCATGATACTGGATGCTCAGGGCTGGTGTACTGGGATGACCCAGAGGGATAGTATGGGGAGGGAGGTGGGAGTGGGGTTCAGGATGGGGAACTCATGTACACCTGTGGCGGATTCATGTTGATGTATGGCAAAATCAATACAGTATTGTAAAGTAAAAAATTAATTAATTAATTAAATTTAATTTAAAAAAGAATATCACATAAGCCTAGTTGAAAGTAGTGGCAGGGTTGGAGAGGATTGAATTTTGAAAGAAGTTCTACTATATTTAAAATTTTATCGAACAGCATTGCATTTCACAAATGGATAAATCATTTGCAAAAGGAAATTGTTGATCAGGGCAGAAAACTTCAGTGTTGTTTTGTTTTAAGAAATTGCCGCAGCCACCCCAACCTCAGCAACCACCTCCCTATTCAGTCAACAACCATCAACACTGAGACAAGATACCTCACAGGCAAAAAGATTATGGTTTGCTAAAGGCTCAGGTGATTATTAACATATTTTAGCTACAAATTATTTTTTAGTTATTGTCCATATATTTTTTAGACTTTATGTTACTGCACACTTAGATTATTAATGTAAACATTTATTTTGTGTGTACTGAAAAATCAAAAAAAATTGTAAGACTCATGTTATTGCAATATTTCTTTTATAGTAGTAGTTTGGAACTGAACATACAATACCTCTGAGATATGCTTGCACTTTTCATCTGGATCTAATTTCAATACCCAAGACTGTACCCACTAATTTAAACTATATCTAAAATTCCAAGTCTCCTCAACAGTTTTCTGCACCTTACATGAGCAAACAGTAATAATATAGGCTCATCAATAGTGAATACCTATAATTCATATTCACCCACTAATCCCAAAACAAAGCTATTCAGTTCTGCTGACCTAAAACTAATAGACTGCCAGATATGTTTCCAACAAAAATAGGCTTATTTGGGATTAGCTGAGAATTGCAATTCAGGGTCTGTAAGCATGGTAAGTCTTGTGCATGTTCCCATACAGCAAGGGGAGGAGAACTATAAATTGTTATCAGCCTAAAGGTCCATTGACAGAGAAATAGGTAAAGAAGATGTAGGCAATGGAATATTACTACTCAACCATAAAAAAGAATGAAATAATGTCATTTGGAACAACATAGATGGATCTAGAGATTATCATACTAAGTGAAGTAAGTCAGATAAAGACAAATATCATGTATATGTGAAATCTAGTAAAAAAAAAAACAAAGACTCATAGATCTTGAAGTCAAATGTGAGGTTATCAAAGGGTAAACATGTGGGGAAGTAATAAATTAGGACATTGGGATAAATATATACACACTATGATATATAAAATAGATAATCAACAAGGGCCCACTGTATAGCACAGAGAGAACTCTACTCAGTATTCAGTAATAACCTATATGGGATAAGAATCTCAAAAAGAATAGATACATACATATACCTATAACGGATACACTTTGTTGTACACCTGAAACTAACAAAACTTTATAAATCAACTATATTTCAATGAATTTTGATTAAAAAATAACTTATAAGGGTAAAGGAAATTGAGAGAGAGTTATAATAGACAGATGTCCATGGTTCTTCACTGGTTGAATTGTCAGGAAAGAAGAGGAGTCTTTCTTCTTCCTGTCGGGTTCTGCTATCCTCCCCTTTTCAGCTCCTGATTCGATTTAATTGGTGTTTCTGTTTATTACTTCGTTACAGTTCCAAGAAGAGAGAGATTGTGTGTGGAACTGATAGTGGAAGGAACATCAAATGTGATCAAATGTTAAGCACTATACGCAAGGTCCTTGCTGTGGTGTTAGTCGCTATAGTCATGTCCGACTCTGTGTAACCCGATGGACCAGCGTCCTCTGTCCATGGGATTCTCTAGGCAAGAATACTGGAGTGGGTAACCATTCTCTTCCCTAGAGGATCTTCCTGACAGAAGGATCAAATCCATGCCTCCCGTGGCTTCTACACTGCAGGCAGATTCTTAATTTTCTTAGCCACTCAGGAAGCCCATAAGCAAGGTACAGAAAGAAAAATTTTATTTATTTATTTTTAATATACATTTCTTTATTTTAATTGGAAGCTAATTACTTTACAATATTGTTTTGATTTTGCCTTACATTGACATGAATCTGCCACAGGTGTACATGTGTTCCCCATCCTGAACCCCCTTCCTACCACACTCCCCATACCATCCTTCTGGGTCCTCCTAGTGCACCAGCCCTGAGCATTCTGTATCCTGCATCAAACCTGGACTAGCGATTCGTTTCACATATGATATACATGTTTCAATGCCATTCTCCCAAATCATCCCACCCTTGCCTTCTCCCACGGAGTCTAAAAGACTGTTCTATACATCTCCCACAGAGTCCAAAAGACTGTTCTATACATCTGTATCTCTTTTGCTGTCTCACATACAGGGTTATTGTTACCATCAAAATTTAAGGGCAACCTAAGATGGTATGTCTACTTTGAGGGTATGGTCTTTCCAGGAAACTTTGTGAGTGATGCCTTTGAATGATATAATTCAAGGGTCAAGAAAAACATCAATAATTATAGGGAGGCTAATGCTTGAAATTCCATATATTTCCTCTAAATACTGGGCTTTGATTTTTATTGCCATACAAGTATTCTTTAATTGGTAACATGTCAAGAAGTTATAGATACATTCATACTAGTGTAATATAAGTAATCTAAAACATAATTGTCAAAGGTCAGAGGTCTTGTTTAAGAATAATAGTGATAGGTAAAACATGTACAATGTTAATGGGTAAATAGGTTCTTAAACTCAAGAAAACACATACAAGTCAAATGCAGTGTGAAAAATTCTCACACAAAGCTTATTTGTTGTCATCATTCAGTCACTTAGTCATGTCCAACTGTTTGCAACCCCATGTACTGCAGCACACAAGGTCTCCCTGTCCTTCACAATCTCCCAGAGTTTGTTCAAATGCATGCCCATTGAATCAGAAATGCCATCCAGCCATATCATACTCTGTCGTCCCCTTCTCCTCTGGCCTTCAATCTTTCCCAGCATTTGGGTCTTTTTAACGAGTCAGTTCTTTACATCAGGTGGCCAAAGTACTAGAGCTTCAGCTTCAGTCCTTCCAATGAATATTCAGGACTGATTTCCTTTAGAACTGATTTATTTGATTTTACAATCCAAGGGACTCTCAAGAGTCGTCTCCAACACCATGGTTCAAAAGCATCAATTCTTTGGCACTCAGCCTTCTTTATGGTCCAACTCTCACATCCATACATGACTACTGGAAAAACCATAGCTTTGACTAGATGGCAAAGTAATGTCTCTGCTTTTTAATATACTGTCTAGGTTTGTCATAGCTTTTCTTCCAAGGAACAAGCTTCCTTTAATTTCATGGCTGCACTCACAGTCCACAATAATTTTGGAGCCCAAGAGAATAAATTCTGTCACTGTTTCCATTGTTTCCCCATCTATTTGCTGTGAAGTGATGGGACAGGATGCCATGATCTTAGTTTTTTCAATGTTGAGTTTAAAGCCAGCTATTTCACTCTTCTTTTACCTTCATCAAGAGGTTCTTTAGTTCCTCTTGGCTTTCTGCCACAAGGGTGATATCATCTGCATATCTGAGGTTATTGATATTTTTTCTGGTAATCTTTATTCCAGCTTGTGCTTCATGCAGCCTGGCATTTCACATGATGTACTCTGCTTATATGTTAAATAATCAGGGCGGCAATATACAGACTTGAAGTACTCCTTTCCCAATTTGAAACCAGTCCTTCGTTCCATGTCTGATTCTGAAAGTTGCTTCTTGACCTGCATACGTACAGATTTCACAGGAGACAGTTAAGGTGGTCTGGTACTCCCATATCTTGAAGAGTTTTCAACAGTTTGTTGTGATCAACACAGTCAAACTCATTAGTGTATTCAATGAAGCAGAAGATATTTTTTCTGGAATTTTCTTGCTTTCTCTATGATGGAATGGATGTTGGCAATTTGATCTCTGGTTCTTCTGCCTTTGCTAAATCTAGCTTGTACATCTGGAATTTCTTGACTCACATACTGTTGTAGTTTTGCTTGAAGGGCTTTGAGCATTATCTTGCTAGTATGTGAAATGAGTGCAATTTTGATTTAGTTTGAACAATCTTTGGCATTGCCCTTCTTTGACATTGGAATGAAAATTGAACTTTTCCAGTCCTGTGGCCACTTCTGAGCTTTCCAAATTTGCTCGCACATTGAGTACAGAACTTTAACAGCATCATCTTTTTTAAAAAACATAAATTTATTTATTTTAATTGGAGGTTAATTACTTTACAATATTGTATTTGTTTTGCCATACATCAGCATGAATCCGCCACAGGTATACACGGGTTCCCCATCCTGAATACCCCTCCCTCCTCCCTCCCCGTACCATCCCTCTGGGTCATCCCAGTGGACCAGCCCCAAGCATCCAGTATCATGCATCAAACCTGGACTGGCGATTCATTTCATATATGATATTATACATGTTTCAATGTCATTCTCCCAAATCATCCCACCCTCTCCCTCTCCCATAGAGTCCAAAAGACTGTTCTATACATCTGTGTCTCTTTTGCTGTCTCATATACAGGGTTTTCGTTAACAGCATCATCTTTTAAGATTTGAAATAGGTCAGCTGGAATTCCATCACCTCCACTAGTTTTGTTCTTAGTGATGCTTCCTATGGCTCACTTGACTTCACACTCCAGGATGTCTGGCTCTAGGTCACTGATCACACCACTGTGGTTATCTGGATCATTAAGTCTTTTTTGTATATTTCTTCTCTGTATGCTTGCCATCTCTTCTTAATATCTTGTGCTTCTGTTAGGTCCATACTGTTTCTGTCCTTTATTGTGCCCATCTTTGCATGAAATGTTCACTTGGTATCTCTGATTTTCTTGAGGAGATCTCTATTCTTTCCCATTCTTTTCCCCTATTTCTTTCCATTGTTCACTTAGGAAGGCTTTTTTACCTCTCCTTGCTTTTCTTTGGAACTCTGCATTCAGATGGCTATATCTTTTCTTTTTTCCATTTCCATTCACTTCTCTTCCTTTCTCAGTTGTTTTTAAGGCATACTCAGACAACCATTTTGCTTTTTTGCATTTCTTTTCCTTAGGGATAGTTTTAATCACTGCCTCTGTGCAATGTTATAAACATCCATCCATAGGTTTTCAGGCACTCTGTATATCAGATTTAATCCCTTGAATCTATTTGTCACTTTCAAGGTATAATCATGAGGAATATGATTTAGGTCATACCTGATCGGCCTAGTGGTTTTCCCTACACTCTTCAATTTAAGTCTGAAATTTTCAATGAGTTCATGATCTGAGAAACAGTCAGATTTTGTCTTCTTTTGCTGACTGTATGGAGCTTTAATGATCCAGATATTTTGTGGTGAGATTTTTTACTCCCTTATTTGATGAGGCTTAATCTAAGTTTAGGGTTATCCACAGTGATATATTTTGGGATCTTACTTTTTGCCTAGATTGTGGAGGAATTATTTTTCTATCCTAAGGGGGAAAAGTAATTTCTTATTTGGGATTACTTACAGAAGTACAGAGAAACACTTTGAAACAAACTCTTTACTTGTAACTTTGTGTTTCTGCTTATGTTGTAACTTCAGGCCACCACCCTCAGTTTCATATGAACCCAGTAGATGGAGAAACAATGGAAAGAGTGAAAGACTTTATTTTCTTGGGTTCCAAGATCAACCTGTACAGTGATTGCAGACATTAAATTAAAAGATGCTTGTTCCTTGGAAGAAAAACTATGAAAAATCCAGACAGCATATTAAAAAGCAGAGCTATTACTTGCCAACAAAGGTCCATATAGTCAAATATATGTTTGTTTGTTTGTTTTTTCCAGTAGTCATGTATGGATGTGAGACTTGGACCATAAAGAAGGTTGAATGCCAAAGAATTGATGCTTTTGAACCATGGTGTTGGGGAAGACTCTTGACAGTCCCTTGGACAGCAAGGAGATCAAATCAATCAATCCTAAAGGGAATTAACCTTGAATATTCATTGGAAGGACTGATGCTGAAGCTGAAATTCCAACACTTTGCCCACCTGATGCAAAGAGCTGACTCATTGGAAAAGACCCTGATGCTGAGAAAGACTGAGGGTAGGAGGAGAAGGGGGCATCAGAGGATGAGATGGTTGCATGGCATCACTGACTCAATCGACATGAGTTTGAGCAATCTCTAGAGATAGTGAAGGACAAGGAAATCTGGCATGCTGCAGTCCATGAGGTTGCAAAGGGTTGAACATTACTGAGGGACTGAACAACAACAATGAGGTGCCTGTGGCCTGAAGGAAACTTCTAGATAGGCAGAGGGAAGGAACTTGAAAAACTGCACTCTCTGCAGTTTTACCTCTGTGTCCAGTCATACAAGGAAAGCATAACTTGAATAATTTAGCTTGGTTTGTGTGAATTAGACTCAGGTATTGGGATAAAAGAAAGGAAAGGTGCCTGTGGCTGGAAAAGACAGTCATACACACAGACACAGCACTATAGCTATAAATGGATAGATGATCTTTGTGAGGAAATGTGAAAACCCAAGTTTGTTATGCATTACATTGTAGAGAACAGAGGACTTCCCCAGTGGCTAAGACGATAAAGTATCTGCCTATAATACGGGAGACCCAGGTTCAATCCCTGGGTTGGGAAGATCTCCTGGAAAAGGAAATGGGAACCCACTCCAGTACTCTTGCCTGGAAAATCCCATGGATGGAGGAACCTGGTAGTCTACAGTCCATCGGGTCTCAAAGAGTCAGACATGACTGAGCGACTTGACTTCACTTCACTTAATAGAGACTAGAAGCAAATAGCAAAGACTTTAAAATCAGACACAGTTGCTCACAATACCAGCTCTGGTACATTAAGCTATTTGATTTAGAATATGTTACCTAGCCCATTGGAGCTTCCCAGGTGGCGCTAGTGTTAAAGACCCTGCCTGCCAATGTAGGAGATGTAAGAGATGTGGGTTCAACCCCTGGGTTGGGAAGATACCATGGAGGAAAGCACAGCAACCCACTCCAGTATTCTTGCCTAGAGAATCCCATGGACAGAGGAGCCTACTGGGCTACAGTCCATAGGGTCACAAAGAGTTGGACATGACTGAAGCAACTTAGCACGGCATGGCATATAGCCCATTATGTGTAGTTTCCTCATCTACAAGTGGCAACTGTCTTAGTAGCTTTTTCAGAGGGCTTTCATATGGAATCAATAGTGTATATAAAGTTTTCAGTACAATGTCTACCATAACAAAACTCAATAAAATATATTAATAATCATGATGGTAATCACATCAATGATTATGATAACAGTTATAAGAATGATTGATACTCCAACTATTCTTAGTATAAGCTTTAGACAAAAATAATTTTAAGTGTATATCATATTCACCAATTATCTATTTCTTTCCTGATCTTTGAAGAACTTTTCTTAAGTAAGTAAATCTCCTTTAGTATTATTTTCTTTAGGTACAGAAATATTACTCCTACCTGGAATTTCTTTTAATATGATAGATCAAACAACAAACTTTCAAAATTAGTACAGATATGAAAGATTGGAACAAAAAACTTAAGCTTGATCTAAAACATACATATACATACACATCATGTTTATATGCATGCTCAGTCCTTTCAATTATATCCAACTTTTTGTGATCCCATGGACCATAGCCTGCCAGTATCCTCTGTCCATGGGATTTTTCAAGCAAGAATACTGGAGTAGATTTCCATGCCTTCCTCCAGGGGATATTTTTAACCCAGGGATCGACCTCAAGTCTCCTGTATCTCCTGCATTGAAGGCGGAATGTATACCACTGAGCCACCGAAGAAGCCTCATGCACATCATACACACATATGAATATATCTGTGTATAGATTCTCATATAATATATATGCGCATGTGTATTTTGTTGTTCAATCTCTAAGTAGTATTCAACTCTTTGCGACCCCATGGACTGCAGCACAGCAGGCTCTTATTTCTTCTTTTGCCTTCAGTCTTTTCCAGCATCATGGTCTTTTCCAAAGATTTGGCTCTTTGCATCAGGTGGCTAAAGTATTTATTGAAGCTCCAGCTTCAGTATTAGTCCTTAAAATGAATATTCAGGGTTGATTTCCTTTAGGATTGACTGGTTTGATCTCCTTACTGGCCAAGGGACTCTCAAAAATCTTCTATAACACCACAATTCAAAAATCTCAATTCTTTAGTTCCCAGACTTCTGTATGGTCTATCTCTCACATCTGTATATGACTACCAGAAAATCCATACCTTTAACTATGTGGACCTTTGTTGGAAAAGTGATGTCTCTGCTTTTTCATATGCTTTCTGGGTTTGTCGTAGCTTTCCTTCCAAGGAGAAAGTGTCTTTTATTTTCATGTCTGCAGCCACCGTCTACAGTGATTTTGAAACCCAAGAAAACAAAATGTGGCACTATTTCCACTTTTCCCCCATCTGTTTGCCATGAAGTGATGTGATTGTATGCTATGATTTTTTTTTTGAATGTTGATTTTTAAAGCAGCTCTTTCACCTTCATCAAGTGGCTCTTTAGCTCCTCTTCACTTTCTGCCATTAGAGTGGTAGCATCTGCATATCTGAGGTTGTTATTTCTCCCAGCAGTCTTGATTCCAGCTGGTGATTCATCCAGCTCAGCCTGTATCATGATGTATTCTAAATAGAAGTTAAATAAGCAGGGTGATAGTATACAGCCTTGTCATACTCCTTTCCCAGTTTGGAACCAGTTCTTTTTTCCATATCCAGTTCTAACTGCTGCTTCTTGATTCACATACAGCTTTCTGAGGAGACAGGTAATGTAGTCTGGTATTCTCATCTCTTTAGGAATTTTTTTGAAGTTTGTTGTGATCCACACAGTTAAAAGCTTTAGTATAGTCAATGAAGAAGAAGTAGATATTTTTCTGGAATTCCTTTGCTTTCTCTATGATCCAACGAATTTGGCAATTAATTTGTTCCTCTGCTTTTTCTAAATTCAGATTGTGTATCTGGAAGTTCTTGTTTCATGTACTGCTGAAGCTTAACTTGAAGAGTATATAAATATATATGTATAGAATAAAACTTAAATTTGAAATACAGAATATATAAATATTGCAAGAACAGTATGCAGGGAATATGAATAAAAATAAACACATAGTAGTCAAAAGGAAGTACAAAAGTCACAAAACTTGCATAATACAAATAACATTCTTAGAGAAAAATACAAATAAATAAAATATCACAATATAAATATAATTGAAAATATTTAGAAACTTTAAAATGTCCTCAATAAATCATGAGTTGAAGAGGAAATTATATTAAAACTAGAAATTATACAATATTTAGATCTGAATGCTAATGAGCATTTATGGGATGTAGCTAAATTGTTATTTACAGTTCAGTTTATAGACAAATTTCTTCAGGAATTTTTGAAAATGCATCACTAAAACATTAAACTTAGAGTCATAAAGATGGAAACTAATCCTAAATATAAAAGAAAAGGAAAAATTATAAATACAAAAAAAATAATTAATTAAAAATAAAGAAAGCAAAACCTTATTCTTTGAAGAGGCATAAAAATAAATACTAGAAAAATATGCATATATAAATAAAGGACAAAATAGGAGTGTAATTAGCAAGATAATACAGATATTAAAATTTCATGAAAGAGTACTGTGAACAAATTTATTCAATATTTGAAAGTGCTGCTGCTGCTGCTAAGTCACTTCAGTCATGTCTGACTCTGTGCAACGCCATAGACGGCAGCCCTGGAGTGGGTATATTTGAAACTAGATGAGATAAATACTTCAAAATCTAAATTAGTAAAATTTGCCAAAAATGAAATAAAAAATCAGTGAAATTTATAAAAGGTCCAGATTATTTTTTACCAAACAGACAAAAAAAATTCCAATAATTAACCTAAAAAGTAATATAAACTTTTTCATAGGGTAGAAAAACATATCCTTAATTTATTCAGGAGGAAATAAAACAATACAAGAAAGACAACTAGAGACCAATACCAATTATGAATGTAAACATAAAAATCCCACAAAGGCGTCAGTCTCAAGATGGCAGAGGAATAGGACAGGGAGACCACTTTGTCCCCCACAAATTCATCAAAAGATCATTTGAATGCTGAACAACTTCCACAAAATAATTTCTGCATGCTGGTGGAGAACACCATGCACCCAGAAAGGCAGCCCATTCTCTTAAAAAGAGGTAGGAGGTAGGACAAAATATAAAAGACAAGAAAAAAGAGACAAAAGAGTTAGGGATGGAGACCCATTCTGGGAAGGGAGTCATGAAGGAGAAGTTTCCAAACAGTAGGAAACCCTCTCACAGGAGGGTCTGTGGGGAGTTTTTAAATCTCAGAGGGCAATATAACTGGGAAGGACACACACACACACACACACACACACACACACACACACACACACACACACACACAGAATATGTGCCAAACTGTAACTGCCATCGGAGAAGTAGCCCAGATGCTTGCATTTGCCAACAGCGAGTGGGGCCTGGACAGGGAGGTGAGGGCTGCATCATCGGTCCTTAGTATAAGGACCCAGCCTGAATGCCCTTAAGACAATCTGAGGGAACTAATGTGAGATAGCAACCCAAACTGCAGGATTGCTAGAGAGGGGGAAAAAAAAATACACAAAAATACAAAAGAATTTCCATCATATTAAAGTGCACATTTATCATGACCAGCTAAAGTTTATTTCCAAAAAGCAAAGACTTTTTAGGCCAGAAAATATGTTAATCCAATGTATCATATACAGTGATTTCAGAAGAACCTATATGATTATAATAATAGATGTAAACATTCAATTAAATTTCACTACACATTCATGTTAAAAAACTTTTTTAGAACATAGTGACTTCACCTAACCTGAGAAAGGTTACCTACCAATGTATGTAAACAAGAAAACTTAATTAATTTATTAAAGTAACCTATTATAAATATGCAGCAGCCTTTATCCTTGATGCTACGATTTTAAAAACATTGTCATTAAAGTTAGAGACAAGATAAAGTTCATAATTTTCCAGACCTCTTATTTAATACTGTATAAAGGTGTTAGATAATAAAATAGGAGCAACAGCCAACTCAGTTTCAAAGGGCATTTCTAGGATCCAGAGTGGTCTATAAATACCATGTTCTACTAAAAGAAGGAATTCTTAGAGAAATAGCCAATTCCAATATAAATTAAGAAATGTACAGCATAAGTTTAGAATATCTTGTCATGTCTGAAAGCTAGTAAGCTGTAAAAAAAAGATACTATTAAGATCATGATAAAAAAAAACCCACAAAAGTCAATTTGAAGGGGTTCACGCTAGCTAAAACTAGGATAATTTGTTTATTAAAAAGGATAATAACAATGAGAGTAAGAATAGTCAACAACCAATAATGAAGAAATTCCCTTAAGAAAAATGGGATTAGAAACCCATTCATTAAAGCTTTTCCATATGCCCTTCACCTGAATAAGCTACAATGAGATGATTATTACAGATAAATATGAAGAACAACAGTGTATAAAGTTCAATGATGCAGTGATCAGATGTTCTTACTGTATCATTTTGTTAAATGAAGTTTTCATAATTATGGGAAATTTATAACAACCATGTTGCTGTTGCTGTTTATTCGCCAAATTGTATATAACTCTTTGCAACCCCATGGACAGAATGCAGCCTGCCAGAATCCTCTGTTCATGGGATTTCCCAGGCAAGAATATGGGAGTGGGTTGCTATTTCCTTCTCCAGGGGATCTTCCCAATTCAGGGATCTAACTCATATCTCCTGCTTGGCAGGTGAATTCTTTACCACTGAGCCACTTCAGTTCAGTTCAGTTCAGTCGCTCAGTCGTGTCCAACTCTATGTGACCCCACTAATCATAGCACGCCAGGCCTCCCTGTCCATCACCAACTCCGGAGTTCACTCAAACTCACATCCATCGAGTCGGTGATGCCATCCAGCCATCTCATCCTCTGTCATCCTCTTTTTCTCCTGCCCCCAATCCCTCCCAGCATCAGAGTCTTTTCCAATGAATCAACTCTTTGCATGAGGTGGCCAAAATACTGGAGTTTCAGCTTTAGCATCCCACTTGGGAAGCCCGAAAACAACCATAGACCAATCTAAACTGTAATTTTGGTAAATAACTTATGGAACGTCTATATAGCCAAATCTTTTACCTGGAAGTGTGGCAAGCTAATTAAACAAACAAACAAACAAGACAAAAGAATCAAAAAACAATGAGAATTTGGGCTCTGGTTCAGTGGTTTCTCCAAATATAGAGACACAGGGTCTTGTGCAAGACTGTCAGAGATAAAAAAGTAATATATGCTCCTTCCTTCCAGATTATTTATGATCTAGTAGCAAATACAAATACATAAATAAATGCAAGGTAAACCACAGCATGCTAGGTGTCCTTAAAAATTATGGTAATAAAAAAGTGTTATATCTGGGGTGGCTCAGTCTGAAAACATTCTGGATTTTTTTTGTAGTAGATAATAGGATAAGCAAGATATAGATGAAAATTGTATAGTTGACTCAGAAAAAATAATCAGTGTTCAAAAAAGTATTGTGAACTGAGATTAGACAATTTTCAGAGTTCTATTTGTTAAATGTGGAATGAAACATCACAGTTGAAGCATCACTTAAATAAGGATGTAATATATTTTTCTAAAATAAGCCACCCTACTTTTTATTTTCTCTCATTAAGTAAATATTTATTTTTGCTTATTTACTTTGCTGTGCTAGGTCTTAGTTGCAGCATGTGGGATCTCCAGTCTTCATTGCAATGTTCAGGATCTTTTAGCTGCACCATGCAAAGTCTTGGTTATGGCATGTGGGATCTAGTTCCTTGGTGAAGAACTAAACTCAGGATCCCTGCATTGGGAGTGCAGAATCTCAGCACTGGATCACCAGGGAAATTTCCATTCCTCCCATTAAAGATATCTTTCTAACGTTGAGTTTCACCTTGATCATGTGAATTGTTTTGGCCAATAAAACACTATTAAATATTATACAAGCAGAGGTTTTAAAAATATTCACAGAATGGGTCATGCCCTGTTTTACTAATGGAGACTCTTCTGTATTTACTGTGAATTAGCCCAGGTGGAAAAAATAGGTTGGACTTCATTACAATCTATTAAACAAAAAATTAAATGTGCTTCAAATGATTCCATCAAGAAAGTGAAAATACAACTCATAGAATGGGAGATAATATGGGAGAAGATATTTGCAAATCATATCTCTTATAACCTAATAAGAGACAAATAATAGGAGTTTGAGTAAACTCCGAGAGTTGGTGATGGACAGGGAGGCCTGACGTGGGTCCATTGGGTCACAAAGAGTCAGATACGACTGAGCGACTGAACTGAACTGAATAGAATTGTAAAATTGGCAAAGAATATGAGTTGGCATTCCTTGAAATAATACATACAAATAATCAATAGATATGAGAAAGAATGCTCAGCATCAGTAATCATTTGGATAATGCAAATCAAAACCACATTGAGATTCCACTTCACAACCAATAGAATTGCTGTAACAAAGAAGATGTTGAAGCTGAAACTCCAATACTTTGGCCACCTGATGGGAAGAGCTGATTCATTGGAAAAGCCCCTGAGGCTGGAAAATATTGAGGGCAGGAGAAGAAGGAGACGACAGAGGATGAGATGATTGGATGGCATCACTGACTCGACAGACATGGCTATGGGTGTACACCGGGAGTTGTTGATGGACAGAGAGGCCTGGTGTGCTGAGGTTCATGGGGTTGAAAAGAGTCGGACATGACTGAGCAACTGAACTGAACTGAACTGAACAAGGAAGACAATTGTTGACGATGATGTGGAAAAATAGGAACTTTTACACACTGCTGGAGGGAATATAAAATGGTGCAGACACTTTGGAAAACATTCTGGCAGTTTTTCAAAAGCTTAAGCATAGATTCATCATATGCCTCACAATAATATTGGGGCTCAGTGATAAAGAGTCTGCCTGCCAACGCAGGAGCCACAGGTTTGATCCATGGGTGGGGGAGACCCTCTGGAGAAACAAATGGCAACTCACTCCAGTACTCTTGATGGGAAATATCAAGGAGAGAAGAACCTGGTGGGTTACAGTCCATGGGGTTGCAAAAGAGTCAGACACAACTTAGAGACTCAACAACAATAACGATTCTACTAGAAGTCATATATGTGAGAGATGAAAGCATATGTCCACATGAAAACTTGTATATGAATGTTCATGATATTAATAATAGCCAAAAAATGAAAACAACCCAAATATCTATCAACTAATAAATGAATAATCAAATGTGGTTCCAAACTGGGAAAGAAGTATGTCGAGGCTGTATATTGTCACTCTGATTATTTAACTTATATGCAGAGCACATCATGTGAAATGCTGGACTGGATGAAGCACAAGCTGGAATCAAGATTGCAGGGAGAAATATTAATAACCTCAGATATGCAGATAGCACCACCCTTATGGTAGAAAGGGAAGAGGAACTAAAGAACCTCTTAATGAAATTGAAAAGAGTGAACGTTTCATTTACAAAAGAGTGAAAATCACTCAGTTGTATTCAACTCTTTGAGACCCCATGAACTATACAGTCCATGTAATTTCCCAGGCCAGAATACTGCTGTGGGTAGCTTTTCTCTTCTCCAGGGAATCTTTCCAATCCAGGGATCGATCCCAGGTCTACCACATTACAGGCAGATTCTTTGTCTGAGCCATAAGGGAAGCCCAAGAAACTGGAGTGGGTAGCCTATCCCTTCTCCAGGGGATCTTCCCGACCCAGGAAACAAACCAGGGTCTCCTGCATTGCAGGAGGATTCTTTACTAACTGAGCTATGAGGGAAGCCCTTGAAAGTCAAAGAGGAGAGTGAAAAAGCTGGCTTAAAAGTCACCATTCAAAAAAACGAAGATCATGGCATCTGGTTCCATCACTTCATGGCAAATAGAGGGGGAAACAATGGAAACAGTGACAGGCTTTATTTTCTTGGGCTCCAAAATCACTGCAGATGCTGATTTCAGTCATGATATTAAAAGACACTTGCTTCTTGGAAGAAAAGTTATGACAAACCTGGACAGCATATTAAAAAGCAGAGACATTACTTTACTGACAAAGGTCCATCTAGTCAAAGCTATGGTTTTCCCAGGAGTCATGTATGGATGTGAAAGTTGGACTATAAAGAATACTGAGCACTGAAGAATTGATGCTTTTGAACTGTGGTGTTGGAGAAGACTCTTGATAGTTCCTTGGACTGCAAGGAGATTAAACCAGTGAATCCTAAAGGAAATCAGCCCTGAATATTCATTAGAAGGACTGATGCTGAAGCTGAAGCTCCAATACTTTGACCACCTGATGTTAAGAACTGACTCATTGGAGAAGATCCTGATGCTGGGAAAGATTAAAGGCAGGATGAGAAGGAGATGACAGAGGATGAGATGATTGGATGGCATCACCGACATGATGGACATGAGTATGAGCAAGCTCTGGGAGTTGGTGATTGACAGGGAAGCCTGGTGTGCTGAAGTCCATAGGGTTGCAAAGAGTCTGACATGACTCAGAGATTGAAGTGAACTGATGTCCATAAATGAAATATTATTCAGCAATAAAAATCAATGGAATACTTCTACATGCTACAACTCATATGAACCTTAATTAAAAACATTATATTAAGGGGATAAAGCCAGCCACAAAAGTCCACACATAATTATTCCATTTATATTGAGTCTACAATCGGCAAATCCATAGACAGAGGGCATTAATGGGTCCCTTAGTCTAGGGTAAGTGGGGATGGTTGTAGGAAGATAGTTCAAGTTTATAGTGTTCTTTGAGGGATAATGAAAACATTCTAAAATTGATTGTAATGATTGTTGCACAACTCTGTGAATATACTAAAAGTCATTAAATCATACACTTAAATGGTAAGTTGTGTTATGTGTGAATCATATCTTGATAAAACTGTTACCAAAACATCAAGTTGAAGAACATAAAATCATATCAGAAAAAGTCAAAAAGTGTCATATTTTTAGAAAAGAAGTAAATACTATGAAAATTAATTTATTAAATTAATGCAGTTTCACTTAGAAGGCAAATGTTTGGGGCTGGAATTTTTTAAATTGGCTTAAAATAATTTAAATGATTATATAAAATAATAAATGTGTGAGCATCAAAGGTATGTTTAGTCAAAGCTAAGATTTTTCCACTAGTCATATACAGACTCATTGGGCTTCCCTGATGGCTCAGATGGTAAAGAATTTGCCTCCAATGAAGGAGACCAGTATTCCATCCCTGGGTCAGGAAAATCCCCTGGAAAAGGAAATGGCATCCCACTCCAGTATTCTTGCCTGGAGAATTCCATGAACAGAGGAGCCTGGCAGACTACATCTGCCTGCAATGTAGGACCCTGGTTTGATTCCTGTGCTGGGAAGATCTCCTGAAGAAGGGATAGAATACACGCTGTGGTATTCATGGGCTCCCCTTGTGCCTCAGACAGTGAAGAATTTGCCTGCAGTGTGGGAGACCCGTGTTCAATCCCAGGTTGGGATGATCCCTTGGAGGAGGGCATGGCAACCCACTCCAATATTGTTGCCTGGAGAATCCCCATGGACAGAGGAGTCTGGTGTGCTACAGTGCATATGGTCACAAAGAGTTGGACATGACTGAGTGACTAAGCATGCAGATGTGAGCACTGGACCATAAAGAAGGTTGAGCACTGAAGAACTGATGATTTTGAACTGTGGTACTGAAGAAGACTTTTGAGAGTCCTTTGGACTGTAAGGAGATCAAACCAGTCAATCCTAAAGGAAGTAAAAACATTGCTTTGTCAACAAATGTCCATCTAGTCAAGGCTATGGTTTTTCCAGTGGTCATGTATGGATGTGAGAGTTGGACTATAAAAAAAGCTGAGTGCAGAAGAATTGATGCTTTTGAACTGTGGTGTTGGAAAAGACTCTTGAGAGTCCCTTGGACTGCAAGGAGATCCAACCAGTTCATCCTAAAGAAGTTCAGTCCTGTGCGTTCATTGGAGGACTGATGCTGAAGCTGAAACTCCAATATTTTGGCCACCTCATGTGAAGAGTTGACTCATTGGAAAAGACTCTGATGCTGCGAGGCACTGAGGGCAGGAGGAGAAGGGGACGACAGAGGATGAGATGGTTGGATGGCATCACAGACTCAATGGACATGACTTTGAGTAAACTCCGGGAGTTGATGATGGACAGGGAGGCCTGGTGTGCTGTGGTTCATGGGGTTGCAAAGAGTTGGACACTACTGAGTGACTGAACTGAACTGAAAGGAAGTAAAACCTGAATATTCATTTGATGGACTGTTGCTGAATCTGAAGCTCCAAAACTTTGTCCACCTGATGTGAAGAGCTGTTGGAAAAGACCCTGATGCTGGGAAATATTGAGGGCATGAGGAGAACGGGGCGACAGAGGATGAGATGGTTGGATGGTATCACAGACTTAGTGAATAAGAGTTTCAGAAAACTCTGAGAGATAGTGAAGGACAGGGAAGCATGGCATGCTGCAGATCATGTGGTCACAATGAGTCAGATATGACTTAGCAACTGAACAAAAATATTTAAAGCAATAACAAAAAATGCAAATAATGAGGACAAACTTCACCAGCTATTAGAATGTACCATAAAGCCACTATCATCAAAATGGTATGTATTGTTTTAAAAATAGACAAATAGTTTATTTAAATATAATAAAGGTATTTGATATGTCAAACAAGGTTTACAGAAAGTGAAAGTTGTCATCCATCTATTTTATACCCTATTAAGTTTTCATTCAGGTGTGAAGATATCCAAAATGACTTATTGAAAATACAAAGATTGTTTATCCCATGTACTCTTTGTGAAAAAATATAGTCTTGACATTTTTGTCTTATTGAAAAGCAATTAGAAAAACTCACATATGAGGATATTTGAATATAAAGCAATTGGAGTGAATTAAAAAAAAAAAACTTCTAGAGACTTCCAATCTCTAGTCCTACATGTAAGGAACTTGGAAGTTGACACTCCACACTAACAAGTAAAACATTGAACAGATTGAAAAATGAACAACTCTTATTAGATCTAGAAGACTAGGAAGGACACAGGACAAACTGCTGCCTCCTAAATTGAAGAAACAGTCAAGTGCCAAGGAGTCAGAGCTTTCCAGAGAAGAGACTCATGAGCAGAAGTCAATCAGGGAACCAGTGTTGGAATAGTAAAAACTGTACAGTAATTGATGAATTGCAATTTCAGCACACTCTAACCATCCTGTCCCACCTAAGTGGGGAGAAAAACACAGAAAGATTATGAAGTTCATAGTCCACAGGCAGAGACTCATTAAAAGACTGTTACCTAATCATAGTACTATAGTATGTTAGCCCCCCAACCACCACACACACCTTACTGCCACACTTCTGAAGTCCTATTTATAGCAGTTCCTCTTACCCAATTCATCATTTCCAGTCACTAAGAAAAAATTAAAACACATAAGTGCAGACAAGGCAAAAAACATAACATGAACAGACAGAGCAAGCATCAGAACCAGATATGGCAGGGATGTTGGACTGTCAAACTAGGTATTTAAAACAATTATAATTAACATGGTAACAGCTCTAATGAATAAGGCAGACAGCATGCAAGAGCATCTAGTAATGCAAGCAGAAAGATGAAAATTCTAGGAAACAACCAAAATAAATTCTAATGATTAAAACACTGTTACAGAAATGAAGAATTATCTCTGCTTGGCTTATTAATATATTGAATATGACTGAGGAAAGAATCTCTGAGATTAAGAATATCTCAAAGAAACCTTCAAAACTGAAAAGCAAAGAGAACAAAAACTGAAATAACCAGAAGAGAATATCCAAGGTCTGTGGTACACATAATGGGAATACAAGGAGGAGAAAAAAAGAGAAAAAGAAAAATAGTTGAACAATAATGACTAAGAATTTAAATTAATGTCAGACACAAAACCACAGATACAGAAATCTCAGAGACCACCAAGAAAGATAAATACCAAAAGAAAACCTCAAAATCCTACACTGAGGCAAACCAACAACAGCTTTCACAGTGACAATATGCATAACAGCCTCAAAGTCAAAGGCATACACTAACAAAGTAATTAGGAAGAGATCATTTCATAAACATGTGCTTCCAAAAACATAAGCAAAAAACATTTATGTTATTTATATGTCCTGAAAAATAAGAAATACAAATTCTTATAAAAGACATAAAAAATAAATGCATATAAACATACAATTTCATATACAATATCTGAAATACATATAATTTATTTCAGGTAGTGGTGAGTTTTATGAGGAAAAATAAAGTAAAGTAAAGAGATAGAGAACATAGGTAAAATAGTGTTATTTGATAGAGGGAGGTCACAGAAATCCATTGGGTTATATGATATTTGAGCATGAACCTAAGTGAAATGAAATTGAGCCATATAGATGTCTCTGGGAAAAATGTTACAGGCAAAAAAATCAGTGAGTATAAAGGTCTTGTTTTTTGAACATGATTGGTAATTGGAGGAAAGAGCATTCAGGGTTAATGGCTGGAGTGGAGTGACTGAGACTGAAAAGCAATAGGAAATGAGATCAGAGAAGCAGCTGAAAGCCACATCTTTCTACGGACTCGTAAGCAAGTGTGAGGAATTACCTTTTATTCTGAAAGAAAGAATAGCTTTAGAAGGTGACTGATATATATTTATAAAAGATAATTCTGTCTGTTTTATGGTGAATGGGCAAGTATGGATGCAGGGAAAAGATTTAGAGGCTATTAAAATTTAAGTGGGACTTCCCTGGTGGCTCAGACGGTAAAGCATCTGTCTACAATGCAGGAGACCCAGGTTCAATCCCTGGGTCAGGAAGATCCGCTGGAGAAGGAAACGGCAGTCCACTCCAGTACTATTGCCTGGAAAATCCCATGGATAGAGGAGCCTGGTAGGCTACAGTCCATGGGGCCGCCAAGAGTCGGACACTACTGAGCGATGTTCCTGTAAAATTTAAGTGAGAGCTAATGGTGGCTTGGACCAGGTAGTATTTGGAGATGGTGAGAATGGTTAGATTATTACAAATATAGAGCAGATTAATGGAATGTTGTATATAAGACAGAAAAAAAAAAAAAAAGGAAATACTGACCCCAAGCATTTTGACCTGAGAAACTGGAAGAATGAAGTTGCCTTTTTCTGAGACATGTTACACGTATAAAGGAAAATGCTATAGTATATATAATGTTATGGTAGTTATATCTGAATATGGGGTTAAAGATGATTTTTTGTTTGCGTGTCTATACTTTGAATTTGTATTCAACAAATATACTTGTTTTCTATTGAAGCCATAACAAATTGCCACTAATGTACTGGCTTAAAAGAACACAAATTATTACCTTATACTTCTGTGGATTCACAAATCTAACATGGGTCTCACTGAACTAAAATCAAGCTGTCAGCAAGGTTAAATTCCTTTCTTGGAGGTTCTAGGACCGAATTCACTTTCAGCTTCTAAAGATCACCCACATCCTTTGGCTTGTGTCTTCTTTCCTCCATTTTTAAACCATTAATGTCAAATCTCTCTGACACATTGATACAAATCTCTCTTTGACCACAGCTGGGGTCATTATTTTGTTTTTAGACTCTTTTGATAAGGTGGGCCCACCTCCATAACCTGGAATAATCTCCTTTTCTCAATGTCCTTAATCTTAATCATACTTGTATAGTCCCTTTTATTAGGCAGGTGGCATATTAACAAGTTCTGGGAATTAAGACATGGACATATTTGTTGTTGTTCAGTCCCTCAGTCATGTCTGACTCTTTGCAATGCCATGGACTGAAGCACACTAGGCTTCCCTGCTTTCACTATCTCCTGGAGTTTGCTCAAATTAATGTCCACTGAGTTGGTGATGACTTCCTACCATGTCATACCCTGCTGTCCCCTTTTCCTCGTCCCCTCAATCTTTCCCAGCATCAGGATCTTTTCCAGTGAGTCAGCTCTTTGAATCAGGTGGTCAAAGTATTGGAGCTTCAGCTTCTGCATCCGTCCTTCCAATGAATATTCAGGACTGATTTCCTTTAGCATTGACTGGTTTGATCTCCTTGCTGTCCAAGGGACTCTCAAAAGTCTTCTCAAACACTTCAAAAGTATCAGTTCTTTGGCACTCAGCCTTCTTAATGGTCCAATTCTCACATCCATACATGACTACTGGAAAAACCAAAGCTTTGACTAGATGGACCTTTGTTGACAAAGTGATTTCTCTGCTTTTTAATAAGTTTGGAATGGCTTTTTTGGGGAACTCTTATTCTTTTTACTACAACAAATCATTATTTGTGGAAGAAATATGTGTATGGATAATAGTTATAATATTCTTATGCTCATAATCTATCAATAATCGTTTCAGTCAACTTACCTCTAAGCTCTGAACATGTATGCTATCTTTTATTTTTCAAATTAATACTATAATATATGCACATGCATTCTTTAAAAATTGATTTGTTAGTATCAGGCCCCATGTTTGACACTGGAGATATAAACTATAACTTTATTTATATTATATTATAAATATTTAGGTGTGGTTTTCAAAGCACAATATAGGCATACCAAAATTTATTTAATATTACACTAATATTGAACCTTAGAATTATAATTACATTATAATTCAAATATAAATTTATATTCATTTTTGTGTTTTTTTCTGATTTTCTACCCAAAACATTTTTTCTAGAATAAGATAAACCACAACAAAGGATATAAACATTTTAAAACATAAAGTTTTAATATTACAAGAGGTTTTTGGTATACTTATTTGACAATAAATATAATCATGAGGGCATCAGAGGATGAGATTGTTGATGGCATCACTGATGTAATGGACATGAACTTGGGCAAACTTTGGGAGATGAGGAGGGACAGGGAGGCCTGGCATGCTGCAATCCATGGGGTTGCAAAGAGTCAGACATGAGTGGGTGACTGAACAACAAAATATCATCATAGCAATACAGAGTACTAGGTACTTTATCTGTATATGTTTATACAAATATAGTGCTCACCATTCTGCAACCTTTCCTTTACAATTGGCAATATCCCTTAAAGACCCTTCTAATCTCAGTGCATATAAATATGAATAATTCAATAGAGTGGATACTCCATATTTAACTTAGAGATTATTATTATTAATATTTAATTTTTAATTTGTTTTCTATTATAGACTGTTGTTTTAAATTCATCAATTACTTTCCCCTAAGGTAATCCCAATTTAAATTTCCTTCAAAGAAGTTCAGCTGTGCAGGCAACAGTGTTGGCAGTGGCGGGTGGGAAATGAAAGGCTACTTGGTCTCCATCTTTGACACCAAGAAAGACAAAGTCAACTGTTCATTTTATTTCAGAATTAAAGTACATCCTCATGGAAAGAGATGCACTCAGTCATGCAATAAATTTACTAGACCACACTCTGCTTGAACATGTACCATAACCTTCAAAGCTCTTCATTGCCTGCTGACAGTTTGTGTTGTGCTATGAGTGTGTCAAAAGGTAAGTACATTATGATGAATTTTTTGAGGAGGTTTTTACAGAAACAGAAAAATAAAACTAAGTTGAAGAGAAGAATATCTGTGATAAACTTGGAGATCACCAATTGTAACTGTGTATGTCAAATTTCATCCAGAAGAATATACAGAAATGGCTGTGATTGACTTGAATAACTATTGGCTTAACATACAGTGCATGCATGCTGAGCTCTCCCCTGGGACAGAGAAGCCTGCTATCACCAGTATGTAAAAGGAGTGTGTAGTGCAGGAGAAGGCTTTTGCAACTTCATGCGTTTGAAGCCCATTTCTATAGAATTGTGGTGAGAGTTATACTGACACCATCACAAGGAACATAGATGGAGGTCAAGGTCTATGTGTGGGGACTAGACTGCCTACAGAAGGTGGTGAAGAGACCATGAGAGATATGGGAACGTCTAAGCCATACCATTTTTACTCTATGTCTTCTAGAAAGTGTAGTTGATTTAACAAACGGGTTCATAATGCTAATTTTTTAAACAGCAACAGCAAAACCAATAAAGATGGGTTTCTGAATAAAATTTTTAGTGGTATAGTAAAAGAATAAATAATTCTCATCACAAGTTTTGAAGCTGACCATCTCACATAATGTTGGCTATCATTTTAATATTGATTTGTAAAGTTTAAAACAATATTGAAAGTTTATTAATGACATTTATATTTCTTTTACTAGTTATTTATTGTTTGCTAATATTTTTAACTACAAAATAACATTTTTAATATATCAGTAATATTGTTTGGTTCTGGCCCCTGAAATGGAAAGGATTGAGCCTATATATTGGAGATGAATAGTGCTATCTGCTGAGTTGTAAGTAGGAAAGGAAGAGACTAACAGTTTATATGTGTAGTGCATAAAGACTATAAAATGAATAACTATGAAATTAGGGATAGAATTACATGAGGAAATTATAAAAGACAGTAACAAGCAGTTAAAAATGACTGAGGAATCAATCTGATGCATTAGAAATGTAATAAATAAGCTTAGAAAAGTATGTTGGAGCCATATATTGTGAAGAAACATGGATTTCAGTTTGAAGAGTCTGTTTTGTTTTTGTTTCTCTGTAAGTAGAAAGAAACTTGTTAGAAACTCCATTAGTGTTGTGCTATAGTAAAATTAATCTCCCCACTCCTGAGTTAGTAAAGAAAGATGCTGCAGTCAGGAAAGCAAATTGAATCTACTTGCTCACAAAAAGTAAAAACAAACCTGAAATGGTAGAAATACAAGGCTTGTTAATTCAGCAAGTGATCTGATGTGGGAAGGGGAGGGGGAGTAACAAGAAAAGGTAAAAAAAAAAAAAAGAGTATAAAGTTTGATGTGAGAGGAATAGAGGTGAAGTCAATAGAATATATTATTAATTTTAACTGAAAACATGCAGCAAAACAAAGTAGTTAAGAACAAAGACCCTAGTGCTAGGTTTTCATGTTCAAATCCTTGCTCTACTATTTACCAGCTGTTTGGCCATTGGCATTCACTGAAACTTTCTGTACCTCAGTTTACTTATGTATAAAATGGGAATGATGTTAAAAATAGTACCTACTTCAAAGGTTTTTCTCAGAATTTAATGCTTTATTTTATAGAAAGCGCTTAGAACAATCCCTGAAAATGTATCATTATTTACTCAAGATTGCTGGGAGAAATATCAATAACCTCAGATATGCAGATGACATCGCCCTTATGACAGAAAGTGAAGAGGAACTAAAAAGCTTCTTGATGAAAGTGAAAGAGGAGAGTGAAAAAGTTGGCTTAAAGCTCAACATTCAGAAAATGAAGATCATGGCATCTGGTCCCATCACTTCATGGGAAATAGATGGGGAAACAGTGGAAACAGTGTCAGACTTATTTTTCTGGGCTCTGAAATCACTGCAGATGGTGATTGCAGCCATGAAATTAAAAGACGCTTACTCTTTGGAAGGGAAGTTATGACCAACCTAGATAGCACATTCAAAAGCAGAGACATTGCCAACAAAGGTCTGTCTAGTCAAGTCTATGGTTTTCCCAGTAGTCATGTATGGATGTGAGCGTTGTACTGTGAAGAAAGCTGAGCGCCGAAGAATTGATGCTTTTGAACTGTGGTGTTGGAGAAGACTCTTGAGAGTCCCTTGGACAGCAAGGAGATCCAACCAATCCATTCTAAAGGAGATCAGTCTTGGGTGTTCTTTGGAAGGAATGATGCTAAAGCTGAAACTCCAGTACTTTGGCCACCTCATGCGAAGAGTTGACTCATTGGAAAGGACTCTGATGCTGGGAGGTATTGGGGGCAGGAGGAGAAGGGGATGACAGAGGATGATATGGCTAGATGGCGTCACCAACTCTATGGACATGGGTTTGGGTGAACTCCAGGAGTTGGTGATGGACAGGGAGGCCTGGCGTGCTGCGATTCATGGGGTCGCAAAGAGTCGGACACACGACTAAACTGAACTGAACTGAACTAGTGTTAAAAAAAAACAAACAGACATAAAATTCAATTAAGTAAATTTGAAGATGTAATTGGCTTTATTCAGTGATTCATGCATTGGGAAGCTTCTTTTCTAGGAACTATAAAAGATTTCTGAGAACAAAATGCGAAATTTTTATAGGCAGAAGGAAAAGCTATTAACAAAATTTTTAAAAAAGTGTACTTTTTGGCTAAGACATCTTTTAGTGAGAGAAAGGAAAGCAAGGGATTTACCATGCAAAATACTTCTTCCTCCGTTGGGTGGAGAGGCACAAGACAAATGACCTTACTGATTCATGACAGAAAATTCCATACTAGCTCATTAAGATTACACTTAATCTGCAATTAGATCAAGTATTAAATCTAGTTTTGGCATCATGGCCTTTACCACATGTGATGCCATTGGAGGCCTGTGGTTTTCTTATAACACTATATTAAAAAAAAAAGATATGTTAAGTTCTGGATTTTTTAAGTTTATTAATAATCTATCTAAGTATTGAGAGGACTTCCCTAGTAGCTCAACTGGGAAAGAATCTGCCTGAAATGCAGGGGACCCCAGTTCGATTCTTAGGTCGGGAAGATCTGCTGATGAAGGGATAGGCTACCCACTCCAGTATTCTGGCCTGGAGAATTCCATGGACTGTATAGTTCATGGGGTCACAAAAAGTTGGACACAAGTGAGTGACTTTCACTTTCACTTTCAAATATTGAGAAGTAGTGGAAAGTAAAAATTACCTCTGAGACTCAAATGATAAGAAGGGCTTGATACACAGATTGTGAGGTCAATTTCATAGGTATAACTGAAACTCTCTGGGGGTAATGGAATAAACCTAAACAAAGAAAGGACAAAAAAAGTAAAGAGGAACTAGAGTAAATTGGGAAAATATCTCACTTTAAGATGTGGGGAACCATGGAAGAGGAGTCAGCTAAAGATACAGGAAAATATCAGTAAGATTGGTAAGAGAACTAATAGGTTGGTGAACACTTAGAAAAACAAGGCAAAAGTTTGACAGGAAATGATTGGTCAACAGTTTGAATGGCTTCAAAGAGTCTGGACATTTTTTACTTGATATTATGGAGTTTTAAGAGTTTCTATCTACGTGCAAGAATCTCTTCTGGAGACCTGATTCAATCATTTTAAATTGGATTCCCTTTTCAATGAATTCCACTGTGAAGACAGTTTTTTTTTTTTTTTTTCTCTACTGCAGGTTAGAAAGAGCAACTGATATGATCTGTATTTGCTTAGAAAAATGAGAAAGAAATAAAGTTACCCTTGCATTATTTAGATTATAAGAACATGTTGTGATGTACTTGCATGGAAAATGGCTCTCCAAGTTAAGAGACATTCCATGCCTCCTCTTGGTCCTCAGGAGTAGATTGCCATTAGAATGCACTTAGAGAGTTACCAGAATAGACGACAGATGCAAACATAAAACTGAAGGGGAAAGATTGAAATAAAACTTTTGCCAAAATAAATCAATTAAAAGGTCAGTTCCTCCAGGTCTAACTTTTTGAAAGTCTCCTTCTGTAGTCTGGCATGAACTTGGGAGTGGATTAATTCAGGCAAGATATTTAGTGTAGGAAATTCTTAGTATAAACAAGTTCATTAAAATTTCAGGGGCCTTTAACACCTCAGTAACAGTCTGCCCGAAGGGTAACATTTATTGTTTTGAACTGCCAACATCTTGTTTTTATGGGACACATTTATATGCTAAATTGCCCATTATGTTAAGCTGTAAGTTCCCATTTAGCAGTATCAGAAATAAGATCTGGCTATAAATGTTTGTATTTTATTAGTGCAATACCAGACTTCCTAATAGCTCAAAATTCCTAAAGGCTGAAATTCATTGCATCTCCTTCAGAAGTTGCTTGCCTAAAATAATTTGTTATAAATACTATATTTGCATAGACTTGAAGTTTTCAGGCTTGGATTGTCAGGAAAAGTGGAAAAAAATACTTCATTTGATTTTACCCTTAAGCAAATCATAAGTGACACATTTAAGCAATTATATAAAGAAAATAAAAGTACAAGCTAACTAATGACTATTCCTTTCTTAATGATTTCAGAGTAAATCAGCAGGAAACCCCAGGGAAATGGATATTGAGTAATGATACAGTGTTATAAACATTCTCTCATATAACATCGAGTTGCCAGGCATTTGTATGTTGTGTTAGAGTTCACTTGACTCTATTGACCATGATTCAATATTATAAAATATTTAACACAGGACCTTCGAGATGCCAAACCTCAATTTGATGTAGTGAGGAGAAAAAGTATTGGATAAGGGCACAGATTGAAAAGGACATTGAAAAAAGCCTACTCAGAAAAAGACTTTCTTAACTGATGGACAGCAGAGATTAAAAATATGTTTCATTTGGGAAATTCCATGCCACCCTCCCTTTTCCACCTGTTTTTATAATATTTTTCTCCTAGACTTTATATACATTGGAATCAAAACACAAGGAGAACACTAGGTTTATAAATCAAGTCACATACATTTTAACGGATAATTTTCAGGATTGTATAGTTATAAAGGATTTTATTCCCTTTGAAAACCCATGAATGAGTTTTAGTTTTCTCTTTAGTGTTGAAATAATTTGATATGTAAGGGAAATTAAATAAAGTAAAACAAATTTGTTGGGTAGCTCAGATGGTAAAGCGTCCGCCTGCAATGCGGGAGACCAGGGTTCAATTCCTGGGTTGGAAAGATCCCCTGGAGAAGGAAATGGCAATCCACTCTAGCATTCTTGCCTGGAAAATCCCATGGACGGAGAAGCCTGATAGGTTACAGTCCACAGGGTCGCAAAGAGTCGGACACGACGGAGCGA
The DNA here is from genome assembly GCF_001704415.2 of Capra hircus. NCBI lineage: Eukaryota > Metazoa > Chordata > Mammalia > Artiodactyla > Bovidae > Capra > Capra hircus. The sequence goes on from NW_017189517.1 coordinate 49,149,497, forward strand.
ATTCACTTCACTTCACTTCACTATCAGTATGTATACTTTCTTGGTGGCTCAATGATAAAGAATTCACCTGCCAATACAGGAGATTCGAGCTCAATCCCTGGGTCAGGAAGATCCCCTGGAGAAGGGAATGACAACCCATTCAAGTATTACTGCCTTGAGAATCCCATGGATGGAGGAGCCTGGTGAGCTACAGCCCATGGGGTTGCAAAGAGTCAGACACGACTGAGTGACTAATACGATTATAGTATGTATCAGATACTATGTCACTTTTTATTAAGCAGATTGGTTACCACTTTAGCATGATTTTATCCCTTTTCATTTTGTCACAGCTTTTTTTCTTTTTTGAAGGATAATTGCTTTACAAAATTTTCTTGCTTTCTGTCAAGGATCAACATGAATCAGCCATAGATATACATATGTCCCCTCCCTGTTGAACCTCCCTCCCATCTCCCTCCCCATCCCACCCCCTAGATTTACAGAGCCCCTGTTTGAGTTCCCTGAGTCATACAGAAAATTTCCATTGGCTATCTATTTTATATATGGCATTGTAAGTTTCCTTGTTACTTTCTCCATACCTCTCACCTTCTCCTTCCTCCCCTCTCAGCCATGTCCATAAGTCTGTTCTCTATGTCTGTTTCTCCATTGCTGCCCTGCTGATAAATTAATCTTTCTAGATTCCATATATATGTGTTAGTATATCTTACTTATCTTTGTCTTTCTGACTTACTTCGCTCTATAATAGGCTCTAGATTTGGCCACGTCATTAGAACTGACTCAAATATGTTCTTTTTTATTTTGTTGTATATATATACCACAGCTCCTTTATCCATTCATCTATTGACAGACATCTAGTTTGCTTCCATGTTGTATCTATTGTAAATTGTGCTGCAATGAACCATTGGGGTACATGTGTCTTTTTCATGTTTGGTTTCCTCAAGGTATATGCCTACTGGTGGGACTGCTGGGTCATTGCTTGTGGTTTTATTCCCATTTTTTTTTTTAAAGAATCTCCATACCTCTTCCATAGTGACTGTATGAATTTACATTCCCACCAACAATGGAAGAGGGCTCATTTTTTTCCACACCCTCTCTAACATTTATTCTGTTTTTTTTTTTTTTTTTTTGATGATGGTCATTCTGACTGGTTTGAGGTGATATTTCATTGTAGTTTTCATGTGCATTTCTCTAATAAAGTGATGTTGAGCATCTTTCCATGTGCTTGTTAGCTGTCACAGCTTTTTGATTTAAGTAGGATTAACACTACTCCTCAGAGACGGCAATGGCACCCCTCTCCAGTACTCTTGCCTGGAAAATCCCATGGATGGAGGAGCCTGGTGGGCTACAGTCCATGGGGTCGCTAAGAGTCAGACACGACTGAGCGAATTCACTTTCACTTTTCACTTTCATGCATTCAAGAAGGAAATGGCAACCCACTCCAGCGTTCTTGCCTGGAGAATCCCAGGGATGGGGGAGCCTGGTGGGCTGCCATCTATGGGGTCGCACAGAGTCGGACACAACTGAAGCAACTTAGCAGCAGTAGTTGCTATATTTGATCAATGTTGGTACATGGCAGAGAAAGTCTCATCAGGGGGAAGTCTAGGACTTTCGTTAAATATTTTGAAGAAACATGCTCCTTTCTTTCCCCTTGATGAGAATAAGGAAGTATGTAAATCTGGGAACTGCTGTCAGCCATCCAGCTATGAGAGTAGTAAGCCCCAAAATAAAGCCAACATGTGAGAAGGGAAGAGCCAAGATAATTTTAGCAAAACACAACTACAATCTGCAGGCATTGATCTCAGGTGGCCTTGGACTGCAATGGCTTGAAGTGTGACTTGGGTTCCCAAGCAGAAATTGAGGTTGGCGAATGGTGATGAGAACACCAAATCCTAGTCACTAGACCAGTGGTCAAGGACAAAGGCCCTGACTCTTTGGCTTTCTGGGAAAGAATTCCCACAAAGACAGAAAGAGAAACAAGTAAAGTCTTTATTAGGAGAAAAAGAGTACATTACTTGTGGATAGTCACACAAGCAGACTGAGAGAGAAATTCACACCCTCATGGTGGTTTAAATCACTTATTCGGGGCATCTATTCCAGGTTTTATTTAGCCAATCAGTTTGATTTGCCTTTTTCTGAGTCCATGTTTAGTATAGTTCAGGATCCTCCCATGTGTGCACAAGCATCTTTTCGCCAAGATGTATTCCAGAGAAGAGGCTTATGGGTAGGCTGACATCACTTACTATAAGGTGGTATGTGTGTGTGTGTATGTAAAGTTGCTCAGTCCTATCTGACCCTTTGCAACCGCATAGGCTGTATCCTGCCAGGCTTCTCTGTCACAGAATTTTCCAGGCAATCTTACTGGAGTGGATAGCCATTGCTTCTCCAGGGGATTATTCTCGACCCAGGGATTAAATTCACATCTCTTGTGTCTCCTGTATTGGCAGGAGAGTTCTTAACCACTGCACCACCTGGGAAGCCCACTATGAGGTGGTACCTCTTCCCTTTTTGGTCTCCAAGAAGCTTTCTATCAGGAAGGTTTTCTTGACTTCTTGAATGAAAAATATATGGTATCTTATTTTTCATTTGGGCAGGACCCATTCTCCTCTCTCAGTTGTCCTTCTATTGATATTTTGGGGCTTTCTGTCTATAGGGAATGAACTACAGTTGCTTTTCCCGGAGAACCCCATCTGCTTCCTGCCTCAGCATCATCCAATACAATGTTAGTTACTCAGTTGTGTTTCACTCTTTGTGACCATATGGACTGTAGCACGCCAAGCTCCTCATTCCATAGGATACTCCAGACAAAAATACCGGAGTGGGTTGTCATTTCCTCCTCCAGGGGATCTTTCCAGGGATTAACCTAGGGACGCCACTAGTGCCACCTGGGAAGCTTCAGTATCATAAATCTCTAAATCTAACCAACCATGCAATCCACCCTCTCTAAACCTGAAAGCAATCAGGGCCCTGTGGGGCCCTCCTGGGCACAAAAGCCTTTCCATGTTCCCTTCCCCCCACCCCACCATTTCTTGTTTGTAGAAAAAAAAAACAAAATTTCAGTCTTGGAGACTTTACCTGAGTTTCAAAGGGTAGATTCAAACAGTTGCTAAACCAGGAAGGAAGGGAATGCAGAAAGAAACAATAATGTATCAAAGGGCCTGGGTCTAGTTCTTCCTTGGAAATGTGCATAACAATTTGATACATATCTTAGTTCTAAAAAAACACTAAAGTCCCCATCCAGATGGAGGATAGTAACTTAAGGCTGACACAAGTAAGTTGACCCCAGACTGATTAGAACCAGAAGGCTGATGATTGAGATTCCTGGAACACCACCTTGTTACTTCACCACCAACAAATCAGAAGAGGGTTACAAACCCTGCAACTCTTCCCCCAAATTTTGCCTATAATAATTTCTTCCTTGAAACCCATCAGGGAGTTCTTCTCTTTTGGCCTCAAGCCACCCATTCTTTGTGCATGGTTCTTCAATAAATCTTTCTCTTCTCCAAACTCCAACGTTCTGGTTTGTTAAGCTTCATTGAACTTCAGGCACATGAACTTGAATTTGACAACAGCCCCATATATATCATTTATTTTTTAAGTCATTTTGTATTGTTTCTTATAAACTCAATTGAGTTACTTATAAAAAACCTCTTACTTGATATAAAAGTGTCTTTTTTGTGTGTCTGTTTTTTGGTTGGTATTAGTACAACAGTATCTTTGTGCCATTTCATGGGAAATATTAGTGGAAAGAAAATAAATATTTTTAATAAATCCAAATAGAGAGTCAGATTCATCTATAGTAGTTACAGAATATTGGAGAACAAGGAATTAACTCAATTTGAAAATTATGAAGTGAATTAGAATCATCTCAGGTTACAAAACACATTTATTGATTCATACACTCACAGAACTGTTAAGATGAGAGACATTCCAAATAATTTCTCTGCCCGAAACATGCAATGACAGACACGCTAAATAACAGAATCACATGTATTCAGAAACATGCTATGTGAGTATCCTTGCTCTTTTTCCTTTTTTTTTTTTCCAGTAATACTTAGTCCTATTTCTATTCTTGCATTCAACCCATTTTAGTTATTTCTCCTCCACTGATCTATGAGTTTCTCACTGGCAAAATCCCTCTTACTTTTCTTCATATTCCTAACAGTGATCATAAAATGTTGCACATAGTAGAAATGCAGAAGTGTTTTTGAAAGGTTAAATGAATAAAAGTACTTTGAAAGAGTAATGGGAACATTCAGAAGATTGAGAACTCCCTAAGTGCTTAGGTTGCACCTAGAAGGGACCTTGCTATTCATTATGACTGAGCACAATGCCTACAAAAGAACTGGTTTAAACAACAAATTTTGAGAAGGTTTTACAACAAATGTTGAATCTATCTCTGAATGATGCAGGGAATTTTACATCTAAGAATTGTTTTCTATTTTTAAAAGGTAATTCCTTGTTTTGATTTAAAAGAAACATATTTGAGTAATAGAAATAAAATTTCATTAAAAGGAATTTGAGAAACAAGAGAAGAATACTCATAATAACTCACCTACACACAGCCACCAATATCTGGAAAACAGAGTGTACTTGTAATTTTATATGCTGATGTTTTTCACTTCACTTTGAGCAATAAGCGTCATCCCATTTTGCAATCTAATCTACACAACTACCTTATTCAATGGTTGAAAACAGTCTGCACAGAAAATGTACAAAACATTTATTTAGTGATTCTGTTGTGGTTGAAAACAAACTGATTTTCATTTTAGAATATATGAGCAATACTGTGAGAAACAATCACATGCACATTGTCTTTTCTATATTTTAGATTATTGATTAAGACCAATAATACCAAAAGTGAAATTATTAGGATGAAAGTTTAAAATTTTTAAGTTTCTCAATATATATTGTTCTAAAATGTTGCTAATAATTTATGATAATGTCAGTAATACATGACTGCACCTGCTTTGCCACATTTCAATAATGCAAATCATCTTTTTAAAATGTATGTTAATATAATTGGTAAAAAGCAGAAATACTGCATTATCATTTCAATTCCTTTTTTTCTCTTTTGTTGTACAGTTAAACATATTTTAGTATATTTTCCCTTTACTGAATTATCTTTAGCTTTTATAGCAGATTTTGTTGATGGTCTGGGAATCTCTATTACCATCTGTTGCCTGAGCTAACAGCTCTAACCTAAAACCTTAACCAGAAGATTGCCCTTGAAAGATTGGAGCCAGCTCTAGGAGTCTATACCCTCCACCCAGGTCAGCCCTTAATTAACAGCACAGGCCTGCAAAAGCTTCACTCCCTTGAGTCAAGCAGGGGTGGCATGACTGAGGTGAAATTTCATTCCAGATCACCCCATCGCATCAGACTTAAACTTCATTTAAAAGGACATCTTCGTTTAGCTCATTTCTTTCCTTATCCTGCTTACCACACTACCTTAAAGGTAACCTGCACATGAAATCTTTGGGAAAAAAAAGAAAATAATCTGGCATTTCAGGGTGTGCTTTAAAGGCCCCAATCTGAAGTGAATATACTGTGCATATGTACATTATGTTTCCTTAATGTATGTTTTGGTGCTTTTTCTTTGTTTTTAGTGTCTATTCCAGAATTTGGAGAATATGAAGATCTGTTTTCATATAATATTATTGTAAGAAAACAGATCAATATGATTCTCTTTACACTCCTACAGTAAAAAGTAGAGTCAAGTTTCTTTTATATTAGAAATCAATTGCTTTAAATCTCACTTGCCCAAGAACTGAATCTAAAGGGGCTTTCATGATTTCAAACTCTAAATGAAAAGAGAATAACAAAGTTTCACAAATACACTAACTGCGGTAGATTTTCTTTTTTAATCAACTGCCAGAAACTTTTTTAACCAGGTATCATAATGAGATAGAAATTGCTAGGCGGTAACTGTAGGACTCTGAGACCCCAGCCTTGCTTTCAATAAACGTATTGATCCATTAACCTAAAACTATATCCTTTGTCCTGAATTCCTGGAATGTGTCCTTGGTCTGATAAATTATCAGTACTCAGATCCAGGCAAGGACAGTAATTAACTTCTGTTCCACATGCCTGAGCAAAAAACAACTGGTGATTATTAATCTTAAACCCATACATCTCGTCCATTGTGAAATGGCCAGGCAGCATGAAAAAGGGTGGCAACTTTATCCAAAGATCAAGAGAAGCCATAAAGATGTTAAATTAAACATTTTGACCTTTAAACTGGATTGGTTAGGAATGACATAGTTTAAGGAGAGGAGCCAACCAAAAATATACAGATTAATACTGTTAAGTATTGAGTCCTGCCTTTGGGGCACTCTTTACCCCCTCAGGGGCTTCTCTGGTGGCTCAGAGGTTAAAGCGTCTGCCTCTAATATGGGAGACCTGGGTTCAATCCCTGGGTCAGGAAGATCTCCTGGAGAAGGGAATGGCAACCCACCCCAGTATTCTTGCCTGGAGAATCCCATGGACAGAGGAGCTTGGTGGGCTACAGTCCGTGGGGTCGCAAAGAGTCGGACACGACTGAGCGACTTAACTTACCCCCTCAGAGCTTTCTACTTTCCTTATTTATAGTAAAAGTTATTCATATGCTACCAAGAGTGTTCTTGAAATTCATTCTTCAGCTCCATAAACGAGAATTCAAATTCCCATTTCAATAACGCAAACATGTTTGATATTGAAGATTAAAAAGTTTAAAGACATATTCATCTATAAGTGAGAATATTAACTAATTTTTATTTTTTTTCAAGTTAAAATCCTGACATTTTAAATTTTGTCTCATAAAATGTATTATGGGCTTCTCGGTGCTCATTGGTAAAAAATCTACCTGCCAATGCAGGAGATGTGGGTTCAGTCTCTGGATCAGGAAGATCCCCTGGAGAAGCAAGTGGCAACCCACTCTGTGTTCCTGCCTGGAAAGTCTTATGGACAGAGAAGTCTGGTAGGCTACAGTTCAAGGAGTCACAAAGAGTTGAATATGACTTAGAGACTACACATCAAAAATGTGTAGTATGGAATTCAAATTTGAATCACTTATTTGGGTTTGGGGACAATAATTTTGTTGTTTTGTTTTGTGAATTTATTCCCTTGTATTATATTCTTTTTCTTCCATTTTTGTAGGTTTACTCAATTGTCCTATTTCTAACTTCTTGAGTCAGATGATTAAGTCATTAATTTTCAAATTTTATTTCTTTTTGTAATCTAAAAATGTGAAGACACTAATTCTTTACATGCTGCATTAGTTGCATTCCATCAGGAAATTTTTTTTATATTTATTCAATATATGTTTCCAGTTTGCATTGATATTTCTCTTATGACCTATAAGCTCAATTCAGCTCAGTCACTCAGTAGTGTCCTACTATTTGTGGCTCCATAGACTGTAGCAAGCCAGGTTTCCCTGTCCATCACCAGCTCCTGAAGCTTCCTCAAACTCATGTCCATCAAGTCGGTGATGCCATCCAACCATCTCATCCTCCGTCATCCCCTTCTCCTCCTGCCTTCAACCTTTTGCAGTACCAGAGTCTTTGCCAATGAGCCAATTCTTCACATCAAGTGGCCAAAATATTGGAATTTTAGCTTCAGCATCAGTCCTTTGAATGAATATTCAGGACTGATTTCCTTTAGGATTGACCGGTTGGATCTTCTTGTAGTCCAAGGGACTCTCAAGAGTCTCCTCCAACACCACAGTTCAAAAGCATCAATTCTTAGGAGATCAGCTTTCTTTATAGTCCAAATCTTACATCCATACATGACCTCTGGGAAAACCGTTGTTTTGACTAGATGGAACTTTATCAGCAAAGTAATGCCTCTGCTTTTTCATATGCTGTCTAAGTTGGTCATAACTTTCCTTCCAAGGAGTAAGTGTCTCTTAATTTCATGGCTGCAGTCACCATCTGCAGTGATTTTGAAGCCAGAAAAAACAGTCTCTCACTGTTTCCATTGTTTTCCCATCTATTTTCCATGAAGTGATGGGACCAGATGCCACGATCTTAGTTTTTTGAATGTTGAGCTTTAAGCTAAATTTTCCACTTACTTTTTTTACTTTCATCAAGAGGCTCTTTAGTTCTTCCTCATTTTCTGTCATAAGGGTGGTGTCATTTGCATATCTGAGGTTATTGATATTTCTCCTGGCAATCCTAATTCCAGCTCGTGCTTCATCCAGCCCAGTGTTTCTCATGATGTGCTCTGCATATAAATTAAATAAGCAAGGTGACAATATACAGCCTTGACATACTCCTTTTCCTATTTAATACCAGTCTGTTCCATGCCCATTTCTAACTGTTGCTTCCTGACCTGCTTACAGGTTTCTCAAGAGGCAGATTAAGTGGTCTTGTATTCCCATCTCTTTCATAATTTTTCACAGTTTATTGTGATCCATGCAGTCAAAGGATTTGGCATAGTCTCTAAAGCAGAAATAAATGTTGTTATGGAATTCTCTTGCTTTTTTGATGATCCAGTGGATGTTGGTAATTTGATCTCTGGTTCCTCTGCCTTTTCTAAATCCAGTTTGAACATCTGGAAGTTCATAGTTCACATATTGCTGAAGTCTGGCTTGGAGAATTTTGAGCATTAATTTACCAGCGTGTGATATGAGTGCAATTGTTTGAGCATTCTTTGGCAATGCTTTACTTTGGGATTGGAATGAAAACTGAATGATCGACATAGACAGTATATTAAAAAGCAAAGATATTACTTTGCTGATAAAGGTCATCTAGAATATAATATTTACCTTCCAATCATATGGAAATTTTGCATTTAGCTTCTTGTTTTAGATTTATAGCTTAAATTTATTATGATCCAGAAACATTCCTATAATATTTGAATCTTTAAAAATTATTGAAACTTTCTTTATGATTTGGAATATAGTCAATTAGTATAAATGTTGTGTATAATCAGCAAAAATATATTTAATAGTTGACACATTTATTAACTGAAAAAGTTATATTTTATTATTATATTTGAAATAGTTATATACTTATTTTATATTACCCATATTAAAATATTATTTTATTATATTATTGTAGTATAATTTTTTTACTATATTGAAGAAGTTAAGAAAAGGAATGGAGATTAAATTCTAACTCTGCCATTAACTTGATATATAGCCATTACAAAGCTGCTTACACACTTTGTGCTTCAGTTTCTATTTCTGAAAAGTGAGAAGAACAATAGCAATTAACTCATAGATATTGGTAAGAATCAAAAGAGTTACCTGGAAAGTGCTTACATTGGCAAATGTCACATGGTAAAATGTTATAAATGAACATGAAAAGGAGAGACGTAAGGTAGGTAGATTGTTCAAGGTTATGATATATGCAGAGTGAAGTATGCAGACAATAGTCTTTGTAATAGATTGGTCAAAGATTTAGACTTTTTGAATACTTGATGAAAAAGTTCTACGCAGTGTTGAAACACCATGCAGCATGCAGTTCTCATAGATCTAAATGTAAAATGCAAACCCATAGAGCTTCTAGATGAAAATATATGAGAAAATCTGCATGACCTTGAATTTAGTGATGAGTGGTTACATATAACAGCACAAGTATGATATGTAAAAGAAAAAATTAATAAATTAGACTTTACTAAAATTAAAAATCCTGCTTTGAGAAAGAATCTGTTATAGAATGAAAAGCCACAGCCTGAGAATAGTGAATTATAAAACGTAGGTCTGATAATGAATTTATATGTAAAATACATAAACAACTCTTAGAACGTAAAAATGAAAAGCAAATAACCCAGTTCAAAATGGTGAGATACATGAAGAACTCACAAAAGAAGACATATAGATGACAATTAAACACATGAAAAGTTGCTCAACATCATTTTCCATTAGGAAAATATAAAGCAAGTAGATACTGATGCACACATATTAAAATCATTTAATACAAAATATCTGAAAATACCAATTGTTGGCAAGGATGTGGAGCAATAGGATCTCTTACTCATTTCTGGTATGAATGCAAAATAGTGCAGCTACTTTAGAAGACAGCTGGGAAATTTTCACAAAGCTAAGCATAGTCATCATGCAATCCAGTAAGCAAAGCCTAGGCACATATGCAACTGACATGATCTGTATATGCTTAGAAAAATGATCAACTGATTTGATAACCAGACTATATCTATGACATAGTTGCTCCATCTTGTGTTAGTTGCTCAGTTGTGTCCAACTCTTTGCTTGTGTCCACCAAGCTCCTCTGTCCATGGAATTTTCCAGGGAAAGATACTGGAGTGGATTGCCATACCCTTCTTCAGGGGATCTTCTCAACACAGTGATCAAATCTGGGTTTCCCGCATTGTGGGCAGATTCTTTACTGTCTGAGCCACAAGAAAGTCCATGCATGTTCCACCTTGAGCAATACTAAGTCTATGGCTTGTGCAATTTCAAAAACTGACCTCAAGAGAACGAGATTAACATTATTGTCCATAGTAATCTATTTTGTGTGTGTGTGCATCAAAATAATTGTAGTTTACTCTGCCTATATACATAAACAAGCAATTCAAATTGTCAGACCCATGTTGACATCTCCCACTCTGAGAATATAGCACCCTGTGTCAGCATGAAGAAGTTATAGAAGATGAACCTTTGTACCTAATATCGCAGAAATGAAATAACGTCTGAGAAGTGGGGATTTGTGAGCAAATCTTTTGGCCCTTTCCTGTTTGTCTATCTCTCTTCCCCTTAAACCTTAATTAAAAATGAGATCATTAGGTGGCTTTTAACCTAACTCCTGACTTTTGCTCTACTGAATGCACACAATGTCTTGCCTAAACTGTTTATTCCTTTCCTGGATTGGAAAACCTAAGAATGAAGAACTAAGCAGTTAGAAATAACAGACTCTCTATGTCTAGCTTTCCTCTTAGCAAATTTTCAGGATAACATCCAAAGGAAGATTAATAGCAGTCAGAAGCTCTGCAAACAATGGAAAAGTGATGGATGAAGAATCTCCCACCTTATGAAGAACTGAGATTGCTTTCTCTTTTTCCCTTTAAAAACTCTCATGGCTGAGCAGAAACTTTGGAGTTGGTCTTGGGACATGAGTACACCTTCCCTCTAGATTTCAGTTTGCTGAATAAATATCTTTCCTTTCTGCTGACACTTGCCCCTTGATTATTGTCTTTTTGAGTGGGGAAGGAACCTAACCTCAGTTTGGTAACATATATAGATGCTGCCACCTCAATAAGGTGGAGCAGACCTCCTTCTCAACTTTAAAATGTGGGCACGGCTTTCTGATTGGAAAATGAAAGAAAGAGAAGCAAAAATAGAGTGGCAAAATCAACTCCAGCCAGGTTAGTACCATTATGTGCGTGATAAATTACTTCAGTTGTGTCCAACTCTCTGTGACCCCATGGACTCTAGCTTATCAGGCTACTCTGTCCATGGGATTATCCAGGCAAGAATACTGGAGTGAGCTGTCATGCCCTTTCCAGGGAATCTTCCCGACCCAGGGATTAAGCATTGGCAAGCAGGTACATTACTGCTAGAGCCACCTTAGAAGCCATTATTGATGTCATATTGATAACATGTAATTTTAAATTAATGTGTTAAAAATGGCAGTATTGTAAAGTAAAATAAAGTAAAAATAAAAATTCAAAAAAAAATAAATATAGGTGGAAGATAAATAGATTAAATTAAAAAAAAAAAAAGACTGGCAGTTTACCTCCCAAATCCCATAACCTCAGTCTAACCATAAGAAAACAGTTGATATGTCCCAATTAAGGGGTATTCTATAAAATATTTGATCAGTTCAGTTTAGTCGCTCAGTCATGTCCGACTCTTTGCGACCCCATGAATCGCAGCACGCCAGGCCTCCCTGTCCATCACCAACTCCTGGAGTTCATTCAGACTCATGTCCACCGAGTCAGTGATGCCATCCAGCCATCTCATCCTCTGTTGTCCCCTTCTCATCCTGCCCCCAATCCCTCCCAGCATCAGACTCTTTTCCAATGAGTCATCTCTTCAGATGAGGTGGCCAAAGTACTGGAGTTTCAGCTTTAGCATCATACCTTCCAAAGAAATCTCAGGGCTGATCTCCTTCAGAATGGACTGGTTGGATCTCCTTGCAGTCCAAGGGACTCTCAAGACTCTTCTCCAACACCACAGTTCAAAAGCATCAATTCTTCTGCACGCAGCCTTCTTCATAGTCCAACTCTCACATCCATACATGACCACTGGAAAAACCATAGCCTTTACTAGATGGACCTTAGTCAGCAAAGGAATGTCTCTGCTTTTGGATATGCTATCTAGGTAGGTCATAACTTTTCTTCCAAGGGGTAAGCGTCTTTTAATTTCATGGCTGCAATCACCATCTGCAGAGATTTTGGAGACCCCAAAAAATAAAGCCTGACACTGTTTCCACTGTTTCCCCATCTATTTCCCATGAAGCTATGGGACCCGATGCCATGATCTTTGTTTTCTGAAAGTTGAGCTTTAAACCAACTTTTTCACTCTCCTCTTTCGCTTTCATCAAGAGGTTTTTTAGCTCCTCTTCACTTTCTGCACTAAGGGTGGTGTCATCTGCATATGTGAGGTTATTGATATTTCTCCCAGCAATCTTGATTCCAGCTTGTGTTTCTTCCAGTCCAGCGTTTCGCATGATGTACTCTGTATATAAGTTAAGTAAGCAGGGTGACAATATATAGCCTTGACGTACTCCTTTTCCTATTTGGAACCAATCTGTTGTTTCATGTCCAGTTCTAACTGTTGCTTCCTGATGGGCATACAGGTTTCTCAAGAGGCAGGTCAGGTGGTCTGGTATTCCCATCTCTTTCATAATTGTCCACAGATTATTGTGATCCACACAGTCAAAGGCTTTGGCATAGTCAATAAAGCAGAAATAGATGTTTTTCTGGAACTCTCTTGCTTTTTCCATGATCCAGCGGATGTTGGCAATTTGATCTCTGGTTCCTCTGCCTTTTCTAAAACCAGCTTGAACAGCAGGAATTTCACAGTTCACGTATTGCTGAAGCCTGGCTTGGAGAATTTTGAGCATTACTTTACTAGCATGTGAGATGAGTGCAATTGTGCTGTAGTTTGTGCATTCTTTGGCATTGCCTTTCTTTGGGATTGGAATGAAAACTGACCTTTTCCAGTCCTGTGGCCACTGCTGAGCTTTCCAAATTTGCTGGCATATTGAGTGCAGCACTTTCATAGCATCATCTTTCAGGATTTGAAATAGCTCTCCTGGAATTCCATCACCTCCACAAGCTTTGTTCGTAGTGATGCTTCCTAAGGCCCACTTGACTTCACATTCCAGGATGTCTGGCTCTAGATGAGTGATCACACCATCGTGATTATCTGGGTCGTCAAGATCTTTTTTGGACAGTTCTTCTGTGTATTCTTGCCACCTCTTAATATCTTCTGCTTCTGTTAGGTCCAGACCATTTCTGTCCTTTATCGAGCCCATCTTTGCATGAAATGTTCCCTTGGTATCTCTAATTTTCTTGAAGAGATCTCCAGTCTTTCCCATTCTGTTGGTTTCCTCTATTTCTTTTCATTGATCACTGAAGAAGGCTTTCTTATCTCTTCTTGCTTTTCTTTGGAACTCTGCATTCAGATGCTTATATCTCTCCTTTTCTCCTTTGCTTTTCACCTCTCTTCTTTGCACAGCTATCTGTAAGGCCTTTCCAGACAGCCATTTTGCTTTTTTGCATTTCTTTTCCATGGGGATGGTCTTGATCCCTGTCTCCTGTACAATGTCATGAACCTCATTCCATAGTTCATCAGGCACTCTATCTATCAGATCTAGGCCCTTAAATCTATTTTCACTTCCACTGTATAATCATTAGGGATTTGATTTAGGTCATACCTGAATGGTATAGCGGTTTTCCCTACTTTCTTCAATTTAAGTCTGAATTTGGTAATAAGGAGTTCATGATCTGAGCCACAGTCAGCTCCTGGTCTTCTTTTTGTTCACTGTATAGAGCTTCTCCTTCTTTGGCTGCAAAGAATAAAATCAATCTGATTTTAGTGTTGACCATCTGGTGATGTCCATGTGTAGAGTCTTCTCTTGTGTTGTTGGAAGAGGGTGTTTGCTATGACCAGTGCATTTTCTTGGCAAAACTCTATTAGTCTTTGCCCTGCTTCATTCCGTATTCCAAGGCCAAATTTGCCTGTTTCTCCAGGTTTTTCTTGACTTCCTCCTTTTGCATTCCCGTCCCCTATAATGAAAAGGACATCTTTTTTGGGTGTTAGTTCTAAAAGGTCTTGTAGGTCTTCATAAAACTGTTCAACTTCAGCTTCTTCAACATTACTGGTTGGGGCATAGACTTGGATAACTGTGATATTGAATGGTTTGCCTTGGAAATGAACAGAGATCATTCTGTCGTTTTTGAGATTGCATCCAAGTACTGCATTTTGGAGTCTTTTGTTGACCATGATGGATACTCCATTTCTTCTGAGGGATTCTTCCCTGCAGTAGTAGATATAATGGTCATCTGAGTTAAATTCACCCATTCCAGTCCATTTTAGTTTGCTGATTCCTGGAATGTCGACGTTCACCCTTGCCATCTCTTGTTTGACCACTTCCAATTTACCTTGATTCATGGACCTGACATTCCAGGTTCCTGTGCAATATTTCCCTTTACAGCATCAGACCTTGCTTCTATCACCAGTCACATCCACACCTGGGTATTGTTTTTGCTTTGGCTCCATCCCTTCATTCTTTCTGGAGTTATTTCTCCACTTATCTCCAGTAGCATATTGGGCACCTACTGACCTGGGGAGTTCCTCTTTCAGTATCCTATCATTTTGTCTTTTCATACTGTTCATGGAGTTCTCAAGGCAAGAATTCTGAAGTGGTTTGCTATTCTTTTCTCCCGTGGACCACATTCTGTCAGTACTCCTCAAAACTCTCAAAAAAAAAGAAAAGTCTTAAAAATTATCACAGCCCAGAGGAGTCTAAGTAGACAGGAAAACTAAATAAATAAAGGTGGTACAGGATAGGACCCTAACATAAGAATGACTAAATTAAAGAATATTTCAAAGGAATAAGAATAAAATATGAAGTTTAGTAAATATTAAAAGTTATTTGAAACATTGCAATCCACCACAAGAAACAATTTTCCATAAAACCATTATGAAACTCACTATTCTCACAAGGGTTTTTTCTGTATCTATATAAAGCAATACATAATAGACATAGAAAGAATATCACTTTAAGAGATAATTCATAAATGGAAGTATTTCAGCAGAAGTAGAATCCTCGAGCTAATGGTAGCTCTTGAACCCTAGATCCTCTAGGAATTCATTGAACTCTGGGATATTTTGGGGCTTTCATAAGATGTAGATAGGGATTCAGTTCTAATTAGCTGTTACTGGACAATGAGAACTTAGTCAATATTTGGGTCACAGTTGGTTAGGGTATAAGAATATATGACTCAGCAATCCCAGGATCTTTCTAAACCAGAGATTACAGGCAGGTTCTTTACCATCTGTGGCACCAGGGAAGCCCACTAGGCACATACATTATGGAAACCAAAATAGAAAAAGGCACATGTACCCCAGTGTTCATTGCAGCACTGTTTGCAATAGTTAGGACATGGAAGCAACCTAGCTATCCATTGACAGATGAATGGATAAAGAAGCTGTGATACATACATACAATTGAATATTACTCAGTCATAAAAAGGAATGGATTTGAGTCAGTTCTAATGAAGTGGATGAACCTAAAGCATATTATACAGAGTGAAATAAGTCAGAAAAAGAAAAACAAATATCATATACTAATATATATATATATGTATATGTGTGTGTGTGTGTGTGTGTGTGTATGGAATCTAGAAAGATGGTACTTATGAAATTATTCATAGGGCAACAATGGAGACACAGACATAGAGAACAGACTTATGGACATGGGGACAGGGAGGAGGAAGGAGAGGGTAGGATGTATGGAGAGAGTAGCATGGAAACAAACATTACCATGTGTAAAACAGATAGCTAAAAGGAAGTTACTCAATGACCCAGGGAACACAATCTGGGCCTCTGTAACAACCTAAAACCTCTAGGTAACAACCCATGAACCTCTGATTCATGTTGATGTTTGGTAGAAACCAGCACAATACTGTAAAGCAATTATCCCTGAGTTAAAAATAGACCAATATATATATATATATATATATATATATATATATATGGAAGAAGAATTTTTCATACCTTTCATTAAATAGATTTAAAGGAGCAGATTATCATTTTATCAGTAAAATTAAAATGTTTACAGTAAGGTATATTAAACAATGACTCTGAAAATCTGAGATATTAATTGTTTTTGTTAGTGCTATTGTGAATTTTAAGGAGATGATTTAAAATGTTATAAGTATCTGGTACCAACAGGCACTTATTTTGAGGGATATTAAAGAGAAAGACATACAAGGCCTTCTAGAACTAACACCCAAAAAGATGTCTTTTTCATTATAGGGGACTGGAATGCAAAAGTAGCTAGTCAAGAAACACCTGGAGTAATAGGCAAATCTGGCCTTGGAGTACAGAATGAAGCAGAGCAAAAGCTAATGCAGTTTTGCCAGGAGAACGCACTGGTCATAGCAAACACCCTCTTCCAATAGCACAAGAGAAGACTCTACACATGGACTTCACCAGATTGCCAACACCAAAATCAGATTGATTATATTCTTTGCAGCCAAAGATGGAGAAGATCTATACGGTCAGCAAAGACAAGACTGGGAGCTGACTGTAGCACAGGTTATGAACACCTTATTGCCAAATTCAGACTGAAATTGAAGAAAGTAAGGAAAACCACTAGACCATTTAGATATGACCCAAATCAAATCATTTATGATTATACAGTAGAAGTGAGAAATAGACTTAAGGGACTAGATCTGACAGAGTGCCTCATGAATTATGGATGGAGGTTCGTGACACTGTACAGGGGACAGGGATCAAGATCATCCCCAAGAAAAAGAAATGCAAAAAAAGTAAAATGGCTGTCTGAGCAGGCCTTATAAATAACTGTGAAAAGAAGAGACATGAAAAGCAAATGAGAAAAGGAAAGATATACCCTTTTGAATGCAGAGTTCCAAAGAATAGCAAGGAGAGATAAGAAAGCCTTCCTCCATGATCAGTGCAAAGAAATAGAGGAAAACAATAGAATGGGAAAGACTAGAGATCTCTTCAAGAAAATTAGAGATAGCACTGGAACATTTCAAGCAAAGATGGGCTCAATAAAGGACAGAAATGGTAGGGACAATCAGTCCTGGGTATTCATTGGAAGGACTGATGCTGAAGCTGACACTCCAACACTTTGGCCTCCTAATCTGAAGAACTGACTCATTTGAAAAGATCGTGATGCTGGGAAAGATTGAATGCAGAAGGAGAAGGGGATGACAGTGGATGAGATTATTGGATGGCATCACTGACTCAATGAACATGAGTCTGAGTAAACCCTTGGAGTTAGTGATGGACAGAGAGGCCTGGAATAATACAATCCAAGAGGTCACAAACAATTGGACATGACTGAGCTACTGAACTGGACTGAACTGAAGGAGGAAGAGGCCACAAAATACCAATTTTCTAAGGTATATGTGCAAGGACATCTGGAACAATCAATTGAAGCTGCTCCAAATTATGAAGAATTTTCTGAAAATGATGTCAATCAGGATTAATAGTATGACTTCTTAAAGGGAGTGTCATCCCTGGCTGAAAGTTTTGATATATTGCCTGATTTTATATATATATATATTTCCGCCCCCCCCCCCAGAGGTCCTGTGATATTTGGAGACATGATACTCCTACATTTCAGTAACATATGGCTGAGAGGGAATCACATGCCTACACAATTATTCCTGAAGAATAATTTTAATAATTTAATATAAGCAATGGCCAAGACACACCATACGTTTTGTGTAAGCAAGGCCTACTAGTACAGAGGGCCTCTTCCCACTTGCAGAAGTTCCCTTTCACTGGGATAAAAGATGTATGTGGGAATCTCAGACATTAGAAATCCATCCTCACAATATCCCTTCCAGAGTTCACTGTTCTAAATATAATATGGTGAAAACTGCTCAAAAGTAGAAGTTATATATACATGTTTTTTATACTACTTCTCAATAAGAAGTGACCAGGTATACACATACATATGCAGTAAAGATTCTGACCATTTTGATGTTTGACTGTGAGAACTTTAAAGCCCAACCACTCACTATTTTTCTTTCACCAAACTTGAGAAAGTGGATAAAAAAATCATGCACATTCTCTCCTTTGGTGCGGGAAAGAAGTGTAGACTTCTCTCACTCTAGCCCCATCCGCAAATCACAATAAGAAACAAATCTTCTTGCCCCTCCCTTCACTCAAGCCATTTGGTCCACATGGGTACCCACTCTACTTTTCACAGAAAGCCTCTCTGCTGCTGCTACTGCTGCTAAGTCACTTCAGTCGTGTCCGACTCTGTGCGACCCCAGAGATGGCAGCCCACCAGGCTCCCCCATCCCTGGGATTCTCCAGGCAAGAACACTGGAGTGGGTTGCCATTTCCTTCCCCAATGCATGAAAGTGAAAAGTGAAAGTGAAGTCGCTCAGTCATGTCTGACTTAACGACCCCGTGAACTGCAGCCTACGAGGCTCCCCATCCATGGGATTTTCCAGGCAAGAGTACTGGAGTGGGATGCCATTGCTTTCTCTGGAAAGCCTCTCTATGTGAATATTAAGCCTTGTCACATATCCTCTTGGAGTTTCAACATTTGAACCATTTTCTTTTTCCCTAGATAAAGATTGATCATACACTCTGGCAGGCCAAAAGACATTTATATAACTGAAATAGCATTTTCACACAGTATGTATACTGATTATGCATGAGACATTTAAATATTTTCTGCTTTGCTGTATTCATATGTATGTCTTCAAAAATGTTATGATCCATTTAATTCATTTAATGTGGCACTATCCATAGTCCCACATTTCTTCAGTTTCCTATGTTGACTTACCACAGATCACACATATAGAATGATGAAAAAGCTTAAACTACAACTCAGGCCTTCTCACTCCCAATCCTATGTATTTTCAGTTATACCATGAGTATTTTATGTGGTAATAGAAAATCTCTTTTGCAAAATGTGAGCCATCTGTTCATATGATATAATGTCTACAGGAAAAGAGCATCATTCTGATGCTCATATTAAACATTTTAGTGCTAACATTAATACGTTTTTCATGTTTGGGCATAAGTGAGTCTTCAGTAGCTTAAATATATTATAGTTAAACATACTAGGACATTACAGGTTTAGAAAGAAACTGGCTAGCATTTTCCAACTTAACATTTTTAGTAATAGCCACTTTGTATGCAGTAGAATGAAATATTGACATGAATTTGCATACTGATTTTTCCTTTCTTTTAAATAAGTGTACACACTGTTTTAGAATTGTTAAGCTGCTCATCAAAAATGGTCTGCTGACATTTAAAATACCAAAGTGTAAGTGCTATTGTAGCAGGTTAAATATGTATACTTGGCATTTGGAATTATACGTGCTTTGAGAAAAGCCTTAAAACAAATAATTTATAAGTAGAATTATATGGTAAAGTACAATTTGTTCTAATGTGTGTAAATAACAGTGAACAAAGAAAGTTATTTAATTAATCACAATTTTAAAAAGACCTTTACCACTTTATTATATGTATATTTAAGGAAATACCTTCTTTTTCTTCTTTTTTTAATTTTTAAAAAAATAAAAATTTATTTACTTTATTTTTCAATTATTTTTTTTAAATGTAAATTTATTTATTTTAATTGGAGGTTAATTACTTTACAATATTGTGTTTGTTTTGCCATACATCAACATGAATCCACCACAGGTATACACATGTTCCCCATCCTGAAACCCCTCCCCCTACAATCACTCTGGGTCATCTCAGTGCACCAGCCCTAAGCATCCAGTATCATGCATTGAACCTGGACTGGCGATTCGTTTCATGTATGATATACATGTTTCAATGCCATTCTCCCAAATCATCCCACCCTCTCCCTCTCCCTCAGAGTCTAAAAGACTGTTCTATACATCTGTGTATCTTTTGCTCTCTCGAATACAGGGTTATTGTTACTGTCTTTCTAAATTCCATATATATGCATTAGTATACTATATTGGTGTTTTTCTTTCTGGCTTACTTCACTCTATAATAGGCTCCAGTTTCATCCACCTCATTAGAACTGATTCAAATGTATTCTTTTTTTAATGGCTGAGTAATATTCCATTATGTATATGTACCACAGCTTTCTTATCTATTCATCTGCTGATGAACATCTAGGTTGCTTCCATGTCCTGGCTATTATAAACATTGCTGCAATGAACATTGGGGTACATGTGTCTCTTTCAATTCTGGTTTCCTCAGTGTGTATGCCCAGCAGTGGGACTGCTGGGTCATAAGACAGTTCTATTTGCAATTTTTTAAGGAATCTCCACACTGTTTTCCATAGTGGCTGTACTAGTTTGCATTCCCACCAACAGTGTAAGAGGGTTCCCTTTTCTCCACACCCTCTCCAGCATTTATTGCTTGTAGACTCTTGGATCGTAGCCATTCTGACTAGCGTGAAATGGTACCTCATTGTGGTTTTGATTTGCATTTCTCTGATAATGAGTGATACTGAGCATCTTTTAAAAATATAAATTTTCATTTTAATTGGAGGCTAATTACTTGACTATATATATTAAATATATATATATATATAAACATGATACTGGATGCTTGGGGCTGGTACACTGGGACGACCCAGAGAGATGGTACTTTACAATATTGTATTGGTTTTGCCACACATCAACTGTTTGAATTCAATACTTGAATTGAATCCGAGTAATATAAAGATATGACATCTTTAATTAAATTAAAATTTTAGATGTATCATTTGTTTCTTATCACAATCACTTCATTTCTCTATGCATGCTTCACTCATCGTTAATGAGTTATTTTGCTCCCTAAGAAAAGATCAACACATGCACACAATGACACATATATATGGATGTATGTTCAAAGATTAAAGGGTGTGCTGGTCAGTTTTGAGAAATCAGTGGGTCATGGAGTCCAGATTTGTCTTACTTTTTTAAAGTGTTAGGTAAACATGCATAGAGCCATAGCATGATTTATGAAGTTTTTCATGGATAAAGCCCCCATGTGAATCCTGATCCTTCAGACTTTCATCTAATTTGCCACATAGAAACTCTAAGTTTTGAAAGATACATTAAATCTTAGCACCATAACTTACTGAATTTTCAGAACCCAGTTGTCTTACTTGGGGAATAGAAATAGTAATTTCTATGACAGAGGATTGTGAAAATTAAAATGAAATGTTATTATTTATATACATATATGAAAGTAAAAGAAAGTAAAATTTTCTCAGTTGTGTCTGACTCTTTGCAAACCCATGGACTATAGGGTTTCTAGAATTCTCCAGGCCAGAATACCGGAGTGGGTAGACTTTCCCTTTCTCCAGGGGATCTTCCCAACCCAGGGACCGAGCCCATGTCTTCCTCATTGCAGGAGGATTCTTTACCACCTGAGCCACAAGGGAAGCCCAAGAATACTGGGGTAGGTAGCCTATTCATTCTCCAGCAGATCTTCCAGACCCAGGAATCAAACCAGAGTCTCCAGCATTGCAGATGGATTCTTTACAACTGAGCTATGAGGGAAGCCCTTATATAATATACATATATAGATAGATATAGTTATATTTTCCCCAGCTCTCAGTTCCCAATATAGGGCCCGGTGTTCTAAAAGTATTGATTTTGTCATTCTTACTATGTGATTGTTATGCAGGCTAAATTTTCAAAATGTCAGATGGATTTTGGTAAACTACGTTTCTTAAAAAAATTAAATAAAAATTTTGACCAAGAATGTACAACTAGTTTTTCTATGTTCTTGGTGCTGATTATTCTAGATAACAAAATCCAAAGTAAGTTACCAGTGTGTTTGCCACTAGAAAGGACATGCATTATGGGCATGGATGATTTTAGTTGGAAATTACCAACATTAATTGAGTTTAAGATACAATCATTCTACACAGTAAACCTGTTCATTACGTACAGTGAGAAGGTAGTTTATATATTTTTCACAAATGGATAATCACAAGATATCACAGCCAAATCTCTTTATTTAGATTCCACAAGAAGTTTTGTGTATTTGTTGACCTATTGCTATTTTTCTCTCTTCTTTTATTTTGGGCTTTAATTGAATCTTGACTAGACTCTGATAGTCAATAAGAAAAGAAAAAGTATAGCAATTTATTAGTTTGATTATCCTATGCTTGGTATTTTTCCGGTGATATAGAAATTACTATTCTCTGTTAAACAAAGGAGGAAGTCAGTATTCAGGTTGAAAAGAAAGCTCAGTATTTGACCTTATAAACAAGGTTATTTTTTTAACATTAAGAAGACAAATTCTAATAGAAATCATCAGAATGCCTAGTTTTAATTACTGGAAAGTAAACAAAGCAATATTGGCTTGACAACTGCTAAATTAGTTAGCATCAAATGTTTTCATCTCTTTTAGTAGAAAACTATTTCTAAAAGGGTAATAAAGACTTATAATATCCCCACATTAACATTTTAACCATTTCATACATTCTGTGAAGAAAATGAGTTATATTTCTTTTAACACTGATTTTTTTTTTCAGTTACCTTTTTTTGACCTACTGCAATGGATCTCCTAGGGTTAAGGTGTTTAGAGAAAGTTACGCTTCTCTCTAACTTGGTAAGATAATTGCATCAGTTGCTGAAACTTTTTGTGTATGTTCCCTGAATGTATTCCCTCAGTTTATTCAATTGGGTATTCCAAAGGTAAAGATTTTTTAAATAATTTATATCTCTCTCAGGAAGCAGTGATAAATTTGAAATCCTATAACTTTTTTTCTCAAATATTAGAAACTAGTTATAAAAGATGTATTTTCGTAAGTTGCTTCAAAAATATGATTTTAAAATTAAAAAGGTACTCTGCTAGAGAGTGTATTCTAAATAAACTTCTATTTCTTCTGTGGAGCAAAACAATTACATATGTGTCTATCATATTAACTTGCCAATAATAGTATTTCTTAGATATTTTTCATCCTGATCATTTCAAGAATCTTTATTTTTATTACTGCAGTGAATTACAAGTAATCATTATTCAATAAGCTTTCACTGTTACTACTAATGGGACATTGTTAAATCACAAATGATCACAAATTAGGTTCATCTCCTTCTATCAAAAAATGGAATCTAGTTCTAAACCCTGTGGATCTTGATTGACTTTATGACTTGCTTTGATTAATCAAATGAAACAGAAATGATGTGGTACACATTCTAAGCTTAGGCCTCAGAAGGCCTTAGAGCTGCCATTCTCTTGCAGTAGGAATGCTATTTCCATTTGACCAAGGCCAGGCTAGTCTGTTGGAAGATGAGAGATGATTTGGGAAGAGAGAGCCAGTAAAATCAGACATTCCAATTATGCCACCTGTGGTCCTACACTTAATAATGTGTTCAACACCTCATAGGGGCTTCCCAGGTGGCTTCAGTTTAGTTCAGTTCAGTTGCTAAGTCGTGTCCGACTCTTTGTGACCCCATGAATCACAGCACACCAGGCCTCCCTGTCCATCACCATCTCCAGGAGCTCACTCAGACTCACGTCCATCAAGTCCGTGATGCCATCCAGCCATCTCATCCTCGGTCGTCCCCTTCTCCTCCTGCCCCCAATCCCTCCCAGCATCAGACTCTTTTCCAATGAGTCAGTTCTTTGTATGAGGTGGCCAAAGTACTGAAGCTTCAGCTTTAGCATCATTCCTTCCAAAAAATCCCAGGGTTGATCTCCTTCAGAATGGACTGGTTGGATCTCCTTGCAGTCCAAGGGACTCTCAAGAGTCTTCTCCAACACCACAGTTCAAAAGCATCAATTTTTCGGCGCTCAGCCTTCTTCACAGTCCAACTCTCACATCCATACACGACCACAGGAAAAACCATAGCCTTGACTAGATGGACCTTAGTCGGCAAAGTCATGTCTCTGCTTTTGAATATACTATCTAGGTTGGTCATAACTTTCCTTCCAAGGAGTAAGCGTCTTTTAATTTCATGGCTGCAGTCACCATCTGCAGTGATTTTGGAGCCTCAAAAAATAAAGTCTGACACTGTTTCTACTGTTTCCCATCTATTTCCCATGAAGTGATGGGACCGGATGCCATGATCTTCGTTTTCTGAATGTTGAGCTTTAAGCCAACTTTTCCACTCTTCACTTTCACTTTCATCAAGAGGCTTTTTAGTTCCTCTTCACTTTCTGCCATAAGGGTGGTGTCATCTGCATATCTGAGGTTATTGATATTTCCCCTGGCAATCTTGATTCCAGCTTGTGTTTCTTCCAGTCCAGCGTTTCTCATGCTGTACTCTGCATAGAAGTTAAATAAGCAGGGTGACCATATACAGCCTTGATGCACTCCTTTTCCTATTTGGAACCAGTCTGTTGTTCCATGTCCAGTTCTAACTGTTGCTTCCTGACCTGCATACAGATTTCTCAAGAGGCATTTCAGGTGGTCTGGTATTCCCATCTCTTTCAGAATTTTCCACAGTTTATTGTGATCCACACAGTCAAAGGCTTTGGCATAGTCAGTAAAGCAGAAATAGATGTTTTTCTGGAACTCTCTTGCTTTTTCCATGATGCAGCGGATGTTGGCAATTTGATCTCTGGTTCCTCTGCCTTTTCTAAAACCAGATAGCTTCGTGGTAAAGAATCTTCCTGTCTATGTAGGAGACACAGGAGATGTGCGTTCTATCCCTGTGTCAGGAAGATTCCCTGGAGAATTAAGTGCCAACCCATTCCAGTAGTCTTGCCTGGAGAATCCCATGGACAGAGGATCCTGGCAGGCTACAGTCCATGGGTTGCAAAGAGTCAGACATGACTGAGAAAGCAGCTCACTCACTCAACACCTCATAGAGCAGAGATGAGCTATCATGGCTGAGCCTAATCCAAACCTCTGATCCACAGAATCGTGAACAAATAAATTAATTTTAAAGCTGCCGCCAAGTTTTGAAATGTTTTCAATTTAAAAGCAGTGGTTAGCTTGTATTGTGGTGCTGGAGAAGACTCTTGAGAGTCCCATGGACAGCAAGGAAATCAAATCAGTTCATCTTCAAAGTAAAAAAAAAATGGGGTCTAAATATCATTATACAATAATTTGAAGATTTTCACTGATTTTGAGTCAGTGACTATGAGTCAGACACATACTTCAGTTCTTTATATATCACTGTGTTAACCTTAATAAGTAAGTTGCTCTGCCTTCTCATTCTTGCTAAGCAAACCTGGCCTGCTTGTTTACTGTAACTATTTTGATTTTAACTAATTTGACTAACCATTTATAATGGTGCTTTATTAACCCATCTGCATTCACAGAGTTATCATGATTTTACACTATATATAATTGATTGAAGACAAATTATTTACTGATTTAGAAAGATTAGGGTTACTACTGTAACACCAATCTCCTTCAGACAGAAAAGCCTCTTTAAAAAGCCTGGAAGGGTTGTAAGAGTAAATCCATTTGACAGCATGGTTGCATTTTCAAGATATTACAGTAATGAAATATGTCAGACAGAGAAAGACAAATATCAAATACTTAATAACTTTACTTATAATGGAACCTTTAAAATAGAAACAGAAGCAAAAAGCTTAACTCATAGATATAGAGAAAAGATTGTTCATTGCAGGGGGAGCAAAATGGGTGAAAGTAGTCAAAGAGAACAAACTTCCAGTTATAAAATAAGTCCTGATGATGTAATGTACACAGTATGATGACTATAGTTATAATACTGCATTGCATATTTGAAAATTACTGAGAGTAGATCTTAAAATTTCTCATCACAAGAAAGATTGTAATTATTTGTGGTGATGGATGGTAACTAAACTTTTGGGGGTGATCATTTTCCAATGTATACATATATCAAATGATTATGTTTTACACCTGAAACTATTATAACATTATATGTCAACTACATCAATTTTAAAAAATTAAATTTTTTTCTAGGTGATTGTGTTTGTTTGTTTAGCCAAAGAACATCACTGGTATTTTTCAGCTAGCCAAAGATAAACAAGAAAAAAAAACAGTAAATAAAGAGATACAGAAGAATTTTACTATTTTATTTTTCTTAGAAATGGATGTTTAAATAATTGCATATTTTGCTTACTCAGTTATTCTAACTAAGCCTTTTGAACAGAAGTTCCTAAATTCTATAGATAAAATATAGGAGATACTAGCCCAAGAAAATTGTATGCAATAATTTATATAGAGATGCAAAGTTACATTTATTTGATGAGGCATGATAGAGGACCAGACAAAAACATTATCATATTTACACTGAGATCCATGACCCAATAAAGTTTAAGAAGCACTATGTTAGAGGTTCATAATTAAAATTCTAAAAGTGGTGGAGAGAAGGTAGATAGGACAAAACAGTTTGGAGGCTGTTGAAATAAGCCAAGTGTGAAGTAATAAAGCTGAGACTAGATGTAAGTTGAGATGGAGAAGCACGATTTAAAAACTTATTTCTGAAGTAACTGTCTTCCGTCAAGTGCCCTATGAAAAGACTCTGAGACAGAGAACTGTATTTAGGAGATTGATTTGGAAATGCTTTTGGAAACAACCTTCTAACAGAATGAAAGAAGCAGGACTGAGTAGAAGGAGGAGTAAAACCATAACACAGTAGCAACAGAGGCCCCGTCCAATCTTGGCAAGAATGTTGAGCTTGGTATGACCTTTCAGAAATGTGCTAGGAGGTAAAGGGACCCGGTCTTTTTAATCCTCCATTGACCCATGAGAAGATGCAGGCTATGGTTAGGGAAGAGACATGACCTTGGTGAGTCCATTTCCCTTCAGTTCAGTTCAGATTAGTCACTCACTCCTGTCCAGTTCTCTGCGACTGCAGCACGCCAGGGGTCGCTGTCCATCACCAACTCCCAGAGTCTGCCCAAACTCATGTCCATTGAGTCGGTGATGCCATCCAACCATCTCATCCTCTGTCGTCCCCTTCTCCTCCTGCCTTCAATCTTTCTCATAATCAAGGTTTTTTCAAATGAGTCAGCTCTTCACATGAGGTGGCCAAAGTACTGGAGTTTCAGCTTCAACATCAGTCCCCCCAGTGAACACCCAGGACTGATCTCCTTTAGGATGGACTGGTTGGATCTCCTTGCAGTCCAAGGGACTCTCGAAAGTCTTCTCCAACACCACAATTCAAAAGCATCAATTCTTCAGCACTCAGCTTTCTTTATAGTCCAACTCTAACATCCATACATGGGTACTGGAAAAAACATAGCCTTGACTGGATGGAACTCTGTAGCAAAATAATGTCTCTGCTTTTTAATATGCTGTCTAGGTTGGTCATAACTTTCCTTCCAAGGAGTAAGTGTCTTTTAATTTCATGACTGCAGTCACCATCTGCAGTGATTTTGGAGCCCCCCAAAATAAACTCAACCACTGTTTCTACTTTTTCCCCATCTATTTTCCATGAATAGTCCCTTGGACTGCAAGGAGGTCTAGTCAGAAATCAGTGCTGGGTGTTCATTGGAAGGACTGATGTAGAAGCTGAAACTCCAATACTTTGGCCACCTGATGCAAAGAACTGACTCACTTGAAAAGACCCTCATGCTGGGAAAGATGCTGGGACCATATTCCATGATCTTAGGGTTCCGAATATTGAGCTTTAAGTCAACTTTTTCACTCTCCTCTTTCACTTTCATCAAGAGGCTCTTTAGTTCCTCCTCACTTTCTGCCATAAGAGTGGTGTCATCTGCATATCTGAGGTTATTGATATTTCTCCCGGCAATCTTGATTCCAGCTTGTGCTTCTTCCAGCCCAGCGTTTCTCATGATGTACTCTGCATAGAAGTTAAACAGGCAGGGTGACAATATACAGCCTTGACGTACTCCTTTTTCTATTTGGAACCAGTCCATTATGCCATGTCCAGTTCTACTGTTACTTCCTGACCTGCATACAGATTTCTCAAGAGGCAGGTCAGGTGGTCTGGTATTCCCGTCTCTTTCAGAATTTTCCACAGTTTATTGTGATCCACACAGTCAAAGGCTTTGGCATAGTCAATAAAGCAGAAATAGATGTTTTTCTGGAACTCTCTTGCTTTATTGATGATCCACTGCATGTTGACAATTTGATCTTTAGTTCCTCTGCCTTTTCTAAAACCAGCTTTAACATCTGGGAGTTCACAGTTCACATATTGCTGAAGCCTGGCTTGGAGAATTTTGAGCATTACTTTGCTAGTGTGTGAGATGAATGTAATTGTGCGGTAGTTGAGCATTCTTGGCATTGCCTTTCTTTGAGATTGGAATGAAAACTGACCTTTTTCAGTCCTGTGGCCACTGCTGAGTTTTCCAAGTTTACTAGCCTATTGAGTTCGGCACTTTCACAGCTCCATCTTTTAGGATTTGAAATAGCTCAACTGGAATTCCATCACCTCCACTAGCTTTGTTCGTAGTGATTCTTCCTAAGGCCCACTTGACTTCACATTCCAGGATGTCTGGCTCTAGGTGAGTGGTCAGACTATCATGATTATCTGGGTCGTGAAGATCTTTTTTGTACAGTTCTTCTGTATGTTCTTGCCACCTCTTCTTAATATCTCTTTCTTCTGTTAGGTTCATAACATTTCTGTCCTTTATTGAGCCCATCATTGCTTGAAATGTTACCGTGGTATCTCTAATTATCTTGAAGAGATCTCTACTCTTTCCCATTCTATTATTTTCCTCTATTTCTTTGCACTGATAACTGAGGAAGGCTTTCTTTTCTCTCCTTGCTATTCTTTGGAACTCTGAATTGAAATGTACTACTGTTCTTTTCACAGCTATTTGTAAGGCCTCCTCAGATAGCTATTTTGCTTTTTTACATTTCTTTTCCATGGGGATGGTCTTGATCCCTGTCTCCTGTACAATGTCATGAACCTCCATCCATAGTTCATCAGGCACTCTGTCTGTCAGATCTAGTCCCTTAAGTCTATTTCTCACTTCCCTTATCAGAGAGCAATTACTGGGGAAAAATTCAATATAAACCATCAATGGCCAGCATTCTTAGCAGTTGAAAGAATAAGTGCCTTGGTATTGAGAAGAAATATAATTGTCTCACTATTTATTCATTAGAAAAATATATTAGTACAGTTCTAAAATATAGAGGTTCATGGTAATAATTGTGGTGTGTCAGATATGTGATAAGTATTATTAATGCATCAATAAACAAGAAATTAATTTCATCATTTCCATGGAGTTGTATTCTAGGAGTGGAAGGAACAAAAATAAACAATCACATAAATAGACAAGATTGTGGTAAATGTTTTGGAGAAAATAAACCAAGTTATAATTTTGAAGAGTTACCAGTAAGCTATTTTTTTAAACTTTTTATTTTGTATTGGATATTAACAAACAAGGTTGTGATAGTTTTAGGTGAACAACAAAGGGATTCAGCCATGTTTTTGTAGTTCAGTCTCTCAGTCATGTCTGATTCTTTTTGACCCATGGACTGTAGCATGCCACACTTCCTGGTCCTTCACTATCTCCCAGAGTTTGATCAAACTCATGTCCATTGAGTCAATGATGCCATCCACGCATCTCACCTTCTGTCTCCCCCTTCTTCTTCTACCCTCAGTCTTTTCCAGCATCAAGGTCTTTTCTAATGAGTTGGCTCTTCGCATCAGGTGGCCAAAGTATTGGAGCTTCAGCTTCAGCATCAGTACTTTCAATGAATATTAAGGGCTGATAGGATTGATTGATTTAATGTACTGTACAATTTCTTGTAAATCATTGGGTCACTGCATCTTTTAAAAGCTAGTTTTACAAAGCAAGCTCTGAACCAGCAAATAAATCAAAGTAGATTGCTTCATCAACAGATAGCATATATCTATTCAATAGGACATTTGGTAACATTAACTGGCAAATTCTTTTAGATATGAAACTGGAGGTAAACTTGCATACACATCTGGGTAACAGCTTGCCTGGCACATAGGAACCTTTTTCCAAATGATATTTTATTCTTCCAGTGTAGAAGTAATATCTCCATCAAATGCTTCAGCTATTGCAAAAATATATTCCAAGGCAGAGAGTGGTGGGGTACACAAAACAGGTACCTAGATAATTAGATCCTCATTTGGATAGCAAAGTTGTCTGAGTTATTTGCTGCTGAGTGAGAAAGTAAGTTTCAGATTACATTAGAGGGCTTGACTTTAAAAAACACACACACACATTTATTGCAATTGGGTGCATTTAAAAGAATATCTTATGTGATGCATGTCCTGATAGAAAATCTGGAGAATATATATGAATGTAAGGAAGAAAACTAAATTTACCTATAATCTTACCTCCCATTGATAGCTGCTGTTAATAATCAAAAATATATTCTTCAAACTTGAGACATTTTACTGAATACTTAAGATTAAAAATACATTTCTGGTCAAATCAGTTCACATCACTTGCACAGAAAATGTGGCAGACCACTATCACACAAGCCAGAGTGGCTGGTAAAGTTTCACCAAATTATATATTCCAAGGAATAATGGCCAAGTGATAATGAAAAAGCAAACAGTTTCATGGTATTTTAAATTAGTTTTTGTATGAAGGTTGTACTATAACCTGTGAGTATTCTTTGACGTCTTTTTAAAACTCATTTAAAACTGACAGTTTAATAGGTTGAACTGGTTACTGGTTTGCTTCTTGGTGAAATTTATAGCATAGCTTACAGCAAAAAAGAAGTGTATATTATTTTGATTTTTATAACTCAAGAAAGACCTTACTGTGCTACACAATTTTCTCAATAGAAAGATAAATTGACAGCAACTAAAAACAAACAGAAAATACTTCCTATAGTTTAATTTTTCAAGACATGAAACTCAAATCCATTGCTATAGTAAAAACAAATACATTTTTAAATGGGAGGATGGGTAAACTTAAGCATGAATTTTAAAAAATCCATTGTGGAAATATGCATGTCTAGATAAAAATGAACTTTTAAAGCAAAAGAGCGCTAAACATAGAGTAATTTAAACTAAACAAAGGAAAGGTAAAATAACTGGTGGGAATCTCTCCATCAACTGACATATGCTCTAAATGAAAAATATCTCTCTTGTTCTTTTTCTCTCCCTCTCTTTCTGTACACACCCCCACCCCCCCTCCCCCCACACACACACAATCGAGGTCTGAAACTGTAATAGAGGAGCCAGGTAGAATGGAAGGGTAGGTGGAGCTGAGTGGCACAAAGGTAGACCCAACTGGACATGTGTGCTCAATCAGTCTTTTCTGACTCTGTGATCCTATGCACTGTAGCCAGTCAGGTTGCTCTATCCATAGGATTTTCTAAGCAACAACACTGGAGTCGGTTGCTATTTCCTCCTCCAGGGAATATTCCTGACCCAGGGATTGAACCCATGTCTCGTATGTCTTCTGCGTTGGCAGGCAAGTTCACTACCACTAGCACCACTTAGGAATGGCTTATTTATATTTTCATTTTTTCTTGGTCTTATGTGTCTCCTGGATTCTTAGCTGTTTATTTTGCCTTGGCTGCCACCAGAGAAACCCAGTTCCTCTTAGGGCCTATGTAGACACATTGCCTAAGGACAACCAGCCATTAGCCTGGAGTTTCTAGTTCTACTTGCCATTTCTGGATTCAGATGAAATACAATGCCACAGGACATAAGATTTGTTTTCCTGAATGGCTTCTGAAGTAGCTGGATGATATAAATCAAGAGTTTAGAAAAATTAATAGGGGTGGACTTACACTAATGGGAAACAGAAATTTGGAAAATTTCTGGTAAATAAATCCCTTCTCTCTTTCTCATTCTGATGGACTTAAAGAAGTATAATTTCTCTGTACAGGTTGTTGGGCCAATCGGGTGTAATTGTTAGGGAATCTGGCTTACAGTCTCCTATGTAGGAATTAATTAGCACGCATTGCTTTTCATCTTTCCTGCCCCTATTTTCATTTTTTCCCTACTCACAGTATCTTAGTATTAGACCTTCCAAGTAAAGTTTTAGCAATGTATTCTTGCCTCAGACTCTGCTTTTTAGGGAACTTAGCCTGAAAAAAGTATATATGCCAATGAATACATATAGTGTTATCACTGATAGATAAAATAAAACTGCTGTCCACAGAAGTTGTGACAATTACAGTTCCCACTGAAAATGTATGAGACTGCTTACTTTTCAAAACCTTAAGAAAATATATGATCAAAACTTTAAATTGTATTTTTCAATCTTTGCAAAAAGTAGCATTTCTCATTTGCACCAAGATTATTCATCACATCACTGTTTTAATTTATTTATTACTATTATTATTTTTAATTCACACATTTATTATGGAACACCCTTAGTTTAATGGTATCATTAGCAATTAATTGAGGTTAAAGCATCTGCCTGCAATACGGGAGACCTGGGTTCAATCCCTGGGTCGGGAAGATCCCCTGGAGAAGGAAATGGCAACCCATCCAGCATTCCTGCCTGGAGAATCCCATGGATGGAGGAGCCTGGTGGGCTGCAGTCCACGGGGTCGCAAAGAGTCGCACAGGACTGAGCAACTTCACTTTCACTTTTCGCTTTCACTAACCGATTATTGCTATCCCAGGAGAAATTTTGAATTAGAGAAAGACTCCTTACAGCAATAACCAGGGACATGATACAACTTACCAAACACAAAGCAAAAGGAAGAAGTTCCCAAAACATAAACCTTGGTTCAGGATTCTTTCTGGTCAGATGATATAAGCTTATGCATCATGTTCCAAGAGAAACAGTCTTAGGAAACTAACCAAAATCAGTGCCTTTGTGCATTTGGTTCGATTGATGGATCAATACTGTCTTATTACCAACTGCTGTAGTCTTAGTTGGACTTTGAAGAAAGCTGAGCGCTGAAGAATTGATGCTTTTGAACTGTGGCATTGGAGAAGACTCTTGAGAGTCCCGTGGACTGCAAGGAGATCCAGTCAGTTCATTCTAAAAGAGATCAGTCCTGGGTGTTCATTGGAAGCACTGATGCTAAAGCTGGAACTCCAATACTTTGGCCACCTCATGGGAAGAGTTGACTCATTGGAAAAGACTCTGATGCTGGGAGGGATTGGGGGCAGGAGGTGAAGGGGACAACAGGATGAGATGGCTGGATGGCATCACTGACTCGATGGACATGAGTTTGAGTGAACTCCGGGAGCTGGTGATGGACAGGGAGGCCTGGCGTGCTGCAATTCATGGGGTCACAAAGAGTTGGACATGACTGAGCAACTAAACTGAACTGAACTGAAGTGCCAGAACCTTGTCTTGAGCTAAAATCTGCCAGCATTAAGTTTTTTGCTCCTTTCTTTAGCATTTCACACAGATCATTTCTTGTCTCTCTAAAAGTCAAAAATCTACAGTCTGTTTTGAAATGTGTTATATTCCAGGAAAATGTAGGTAATAAAAATGAAACTTTATCTTCCCTGTGTTCAACATTAAACAATATATTTTCCAGTTATGTGAAACTTTCATTTAATTTCCAAAACTTCCTTTAATACAAGTCCACAGCCTATCCACATCCACTGTATCCCTTAATACTCGCTGCAATTCCATCTCTATTAAATATCCTTCCTTAACAACTTGAGTTCACCATAGGCCCCTGTTTTTTATAAGCCTTAGACTAAAGGTAATGTTTATTTTTTAGTTGGCACTAAATGATAAATTATCTTGTACTGCTTTGTTTTCACATATGTTTTACACCCCAGTAAGACTATAAGCTTCTTACAGCAGGAGCACAGTAAGAGAGCATTGTGGCAACAGTCCATTTCCAATGCAGGCAATAAGGATGCTCATTTTCTTTTTCCAAAATTAATTTTTGTTGGAATGTAGTTACTTTATGGTACTGTGTTCATTTCTACTGTACAGCAAAATGAGTCAGTCATACATATACATGTATCTCTGTCCTTTGGAACTTCCATCTCATTCAGGTCACCACAGTGCATTAAGTAGAGTTCATTAATGAAGTGCATTGATGAGGTCAATGATACTGACTTCATTTTACTGTCATTTAAAAGGGGGTGGGAGGAAATGGGATTGACACATATACAACATTAACACTACATATAAAAGAGATAACTAATGAGAACATACTGTATAGCACAGGGAACTCTACTAAGAAATACTTAAATACCAATACTTCAGAAATATCAATAAACTTAGGTATGCAGATGACACCAGCCTTATGGCAGAAAGCAAAGAACTAAGGAGTCTCTTGATGAAAGTGAGAGAGGAGAGTTAAAAGAGGTGGATAAAAACTCAACATTCAGAAAACTAAGATCATGGCATCCTGTCCCATCAGTTCAGTTCAGTTCAGTTCAGTCACTCAGTCGTGTCTGACTCCTTGTGACGCCATGAATCTCAGCACACCAGACCTCTGTGTCCATCACCAACTCCTGGAGTTCACTCAAACACATGTCCATCGAGTCGGTGATGCCATCCAGCCATCTCGTCCTCTGTCGTCCCCTTCTCCTCCTGCCCCAAATCCCTCCCAGCATCAGAGTCTTTCCAATGAGTCAACTCTTCGCATGAGGTGGCCAAAGTACTGGAGTCTCAGCTTTAGCATCATTCCTTCCAAAGAAATCCCAGGGCTGATGTCTTTTAGAATGGACTGATTGGATCTCCTTGCAGTCCAAGGGACTCTCAAGAGTCTTCTCCAACACCACAGT
Source organism: Capra hircus (assembly GCF_001704415.2). Classification (NCBI taxonomy): domain Eukaryota; kingdom Metazoa; phylum Chordata; class Mammalia; order Artiodactyla; family Bovidae; genus Capra; species Capra hircus. Next base: position 49,184,144 of record NW_017189517.1, read on the forward strand.
TCAAAAGCATCAATTCTTCAGCCCTCAGCTTTCTTCACAGTCCAACTCTCACATCCATACATGACTACTGGAAAAACCATAGCCTGACTAGATGAACCTTTGTTGGCAAAGCAATGTCTCTGCTTTTCAATATGCTATTTAGGTTGGTCATAACTTGTCTTCCCAGGAGTAAGCGTCTTTTAATTTCATGGATGCAATCACCATCTGCAGTGATTTTGGAGCCCCCCAAAATAAAGTCTGACACCTTTTCCACTGTTTCCCCATTTATTTCCCATGAAGTGATGGGACCAGATGCCATGATCTTCGTTTACTGAATGTTGAGCTTTAAACCAACTTTTTCACTCTCTTCTTTCACTTTCATCAAGAGGCTTTTTAGTTCCTCTTCACTTTCTGCCATAAGGGTGGTGTCATCTGCATATCTGAGGTTACTGATATTTCTCCTGGAAATCTTGATTCCAGCTTGTGCTTCTTCCAGCCCAGCATTTCTCATGATTTACTCTGCATATAAGTTAAATAAGCAGGGTGACAATATGCAACCTTGATGTCCTCCTTTTCCTGCTTGAAACCAGTCTCTTGTTCCATGTGCAGTTCTAACTGTTGCTTCTTTACCTGCATACACGTTTCTCAAGAGACAGGTCAGGTGGTCTGGTATTCCCATTTCTTTCAGAATTTTCCACAGTTTATTGTGATCCACACAGTCAAAGGCTTTGGCATAGTCAAGACAGCAGAAGTAGATATTTTTCTGGAACTCTCTTGCTTTTTCGATGATCCAACAGATGTTGGCAATTTAAGCTTTGGTTCCTCTGCCTTTTCTAAAACCAGCTTGAACATCTGGAAGTTCATGGTTCACGTACTGCTAAAGCTTGGCTTGGAGAATTGTGAGCGTTACTTTACTAGTATGTGAGATGAGTGCAATTGTGTGGTAGTGAACATTCTTTGGCATTGCCTTTCTTTGGGATTGGGATGAAAATTGATCTTTTCCAGTCCTGTGGCCAGTGCTGAGTTTTCCAAATTTGCTGGCATATTGAGTGAAGCACTTTCACAGCATCATCTTTCAGGATTTGAAATAGCTCACTGTCCCATCACTTCATGGCAAATAGATGGAGAGACATTGGAAATGGTGACAGACTTTATTTTTGGTTGGGAAGACTCCAAAATCACTGCAGATGGTGATTGCAGCCTTGAAATTAAAAGGTGCTTACTTCTTGGAAGAAAAGCTATGACAAACCTAGACAGCATATTAAAAAGCAGAGACATTACTTTACCAACAAAGGTCTGTCTAGTCAAAGCTGTGGTTTTTCCAGTAGTGAGAGTTGGACTACAAAAAAAGCTGAGCACCGAAGAATTGATGCTTTTGAACTATGGTGTTGGAGAAAACTCTTGAGAGTCCCTTGGACTGCCAGGAGAGCAAGCCAGTCAATCCTAAGGAGATCAGTCCTGAATAATCATTGAAAGGACTGATGCTGAAGCTGAAACTCAAATACTTTGGCCAGCTGATGCAAACTGACTAATTTGAAAAGACCCTGATCCTGTGAAAGATTAAAGGCAGGAGGAGAAGGGGTTGACAGAGCATGAGATGTTTGGATGGCATCACTGACTTGATGGATATGAGTTTGAGCAAGCTCCAGGAGCTAGTGATTTACAGGGAAACCTGGCATGCTGCAGTTCATGTGATGGCAAAGAGTCAGACATGATTACGTGACTGAACTGAAAAATGAAGTCAATTATTTATTATTAATGACCTCCCAATTGCTCTGTGCATATCATGTCATATCAATTTTGCTTGTATTCTGAGGCATATATGATTTATATCAGGTTATTGCTCAGGCAGAAAGTAGAATGCTGATCCAGCATACAATAAAATAATGAGCTTTTTGAGTTGATTTATAGTCTTTTGTTCAATTCCTAGTGAAAATGTGGGATTTTTTTTTAGTTTCAATAATACTTGAGAGCTTCCCTTCCTCACAAACTACTTAGATTGCTCAAACTAACATAATATTGAATAAAAGTTATTATGCTTATTATTTTCACTATAATTATATCTATAATCTATTGAATGCTTTCTCTTCATCTTGTATATTATTTCTACAATAATCAAAGAGGTACTATTATTATCCACATACTGAAAATGAGAAAACTAAGGCTCAGAGAGGTTAAATAATATGTTCAAGGTAACATAGTCAGTAAGGATTAAAGCCAGAGTTTGGACCCAAGAAATCTGATAAGGAGCCTATTAGTTAGCCCCTATACTTCTTCTCTTCCATTGCACCTGCTCTTTCACCATCAAATCCTACAATTTTTACTTCAAACTTGTTTAGTTCATACCAGTATTCTTTATGCCCTTGCAATTATAAATAAATGGTTACTGTATCTTTAAAAAAATTTAACTTTAATCAATATTGTGAACTCTTATATTTTTCAGTTTATGAAATCTTGTGCAACATCCACTCTCACTTCACTTGTACATATAATTACAATGATGATGTGATCACTGATCTAGAGCCAGACATCTTGGAATGTGAAGTCAAGTGGGCCTTAAAAAGCATCACTATGAACAAAGCTAGTGGAGGTGATGGAATTCTGGTTGAGCTGTTTCAAATCTTGGAAGATGATGCCGTGAAAGTGTTGCACTCAATATGCCAGCAAATTTGGAAAACTCAGCAGTGGCCACAGGATTGGAAAAGGTCAGTTTTCATTCCAATCACAAAGAAAGACAATGCCAAAGAATGCTCAAACTACCACACAATTGCACTCATCTCAAATGCTAGTAAAGTAATGCTCAAAATTCTCCAAGCCAGGCTTCAGCAATACGTGAACCGTGAACTCCCTGATGTTCAAGCTGGTTTTAGAAAAGGCAGAGGAACCAGAGATCAAATTGCCAACATCCGCTGAATCATGGAAAAAGCAAGAGAGTTCCAGAAAGACATCTATTTCTGCTTTATCGACTATGCCAAAACCTTTGACTGTGTGGATCACAATAAACTGTGGAAAATTCTGAAAGAGATGGGAATACCAGACCACCTGACCTGCCTCTTGAAAAATCTGTATGCAGGTCAGGAAGCAACAGTTAGAACTGGACATGGAATAACAGACTGGTTTCAAATAGGAAAAGGAGTACGCCAAGGCTCTATATTGTCACCCAGTTTATTTAACTTATATGCAAAGTACATCATGAGAAACGCTGGACTGGAAGAAACACAGGTGGAATCAAGATTGCCGGGGGAAATATCAATAACCTCAGATATGCAGATGACACCACCCTTATGGCAGAAAGTGAAGAGGAGCTAAAAAGCCTCTTGATGAAAGTGAAAGAGGAGAGCAAAAATGTTGGCTTAAAGCTCAACATTCAGAAAACAAAGATCATGGCATCCGGTCCCATCACTTCATGGGAAATAGATGGGTAAACAGTAGAAACAGTGTCAGACTTTATATTTTGGGGCTCCAAAATCACTGCAGATGGTGACTGCAGCCATGAAATTAAAAGATGCTTACTCCTTGGAAGAAAAGTTATGACCAACTTAGATAGTATATTCAAAATCAGAGACATTATTTTGCCGACTAAGGTCCGTCTAGTCAAGGCTATGGTTTTTCTTGTGGTCATGTATGAATGTGAGAGTTGGACTACGAAGAAGGCTGAGCACCGAAGAATTGATGCGTTTGAATTGTGGTTTGGAGAAGACTCTTGAGAGTCCCTTGGACTGCAAGGAGATCCAACTAGTCCATTCTGTAGGAGATCAACCCTGGGATTTCTTTGGAAGGAATGATGCTAAAGCTGAAGCTCCAGTACTTTGGCCACCTCACGCAAAGAGTTGACTCATTGGAAAAGAGTCTGATGCTGGGAGGGATTGGGGGCAGAAGGAGAAGGGGACGACCGAGGATGAGATGGCTGGATGGCATCACGGACTTGATGGACGTGAGTCTGAGTGGACTCCGGGAGATGGTGATGGACAGGGAGGCCTGGCGTGCTGTGATTCATGGGGTCATGAAGAGTTGCACACGACTGAGCGACTGAACTGAACTGAACTGAGCTACTATTGAAGCAATTCTGTATTGGTCAGAGTTTGATCATAGAAACTTAACCACAGGAAGTATATATATAATTATGTTACCCAAGATGGATGTCCTCTTGTTCTCTGTACATCCTGTGCTCCAGCATTCCCTGCTTCACATACACCCTGCTCTCTTGACTGACTTTCCCCTTTAATCATAGAGCCTAATCAGTAATTACTTATATACTTGTCTCACCCCATCCCCACCCCAGCTAATGATTGTTCTAGAATGGTTCCCCTTTGATAGTTTAACAAAGGGAAGACCTCTACCTCCAGGAAGGTACTTGTCCCAAGGGGTCAGGAGGGGCTAAGAGAGACAAAACCAATGAACCAAGCTGACATCAATTCTCCCTGTAAATTGGTAGTCTTCCTATTCTCCCCAAGAGTGAAGGGTACTGCCATGTCCTGCCCACCCCAGGGTAGGGTGTCACTTTGAGACCTTGCTTCAGATGTGTAAGCTCCCCCATCCATTAAACAAATGTTTCTCCCGCTGACTCTGGGCTCTTTCTTTGACCTTGAACCTGGGAAAGTATAGGCCTTGTTGGCCTGTGAGTGCAGCTCTCAAAGATATATATTTGACCTTGCATGTGCATGTGTGCTTTGTCACTCAGCCATGTCCAGCTCTGCAAGCCCATGAACTGTGGCCCGCCAGGTTCCTCTGCCCATGGGATTCTCTAGGCAAGAATACTGGAGCAGGTTACCATTTCCTACTCCAGGGGATCTTCCCAACCCAAGGACCAAACCTGCCTCTCTTGCATCTCTTGCACTGGCAGGTGGGTTCTTTATCACTGAGCCACCTAAGAAGCCCATATTTGACCTTAAGCTTATGCAATTGTAGAAGCTTAATAAATAGTCTCTTTAAGTCTGTTGATTTTACATTTAGTGGTCTTGAAATCTGCAGGGAAGGCAGCTGAGGAGGGGATGAATATGAAGTAAGAGAGAGTAAGGGGTGGCTGGAACCCATGAAAATGAACCTGATCTCATGTTGGTTTCTCGATTGTTTCCAATTTCAAAGATGTGGCTATCATGCACATGGATTTGGTATCTGCGTTACTGACACTGTTTGTGATGCCAGTTGTCTTGCTGTATTTCACTGTGTGCACTGTTTGTTGAACCCATGGTCGACAAGGCATGAGTGGGGAACCTGGAAGAAGACCCAAGGAGCTGAGGAGCTATAGGAACCGCAGACACATTTATTCTCTGCTGGCTGACAGAGCAGCGGTAGCAGCAGCCATAACCTAACCTAACACAACACAACCTCTCTCCTGACTGGCACAACAGCCATAAAAATAGGCATGCTATATTCTCTCCTCTCATGGCTGACCCAACAGACACAGCCGTGCTGTAGCAGTAAGGCCACCAATTTGTGGGTGGCGCTCATACAGGCATACCGCACACAACCTGGAACCAAGTGAGTACCTCGTGATGTGCATGTGCAGTGCTATAAATGATCTCAGCTGTTACATAGTCATTATTTACAAGACATGGGGCGAGAGAGCCTGAACACATTATCTTGGCTAGTTTGCTCCCTGTCCACAGTATCCTTCATCGAGGAACTAAATACTCATCTGGCTCAGTAGTCACAGAACGTTGAGGATCCAGGGGGAGGAAAAATAGCTGAAGGCCTGCTTCTGCCTTTTGCCAAAATGACTAGTCAGTAGATAAGCAACAACATGTATGAATTGCAACAACACCTGGTACTCCTGCATCAATCTTCTAAACATAAAAATACTTTGGCTGCTACTTTATTTTTACCTTCCAAATCTCACACAGAATGATTTATGACTCTTGCTAACTCTAACTAAGCAGGGAAGGAAATTCTGGGACATGTGATTCCAACTTAGCTAAGTTGACACAATACTACTCCACTACAAACGCTGTTCATAATTTAACAAAGCCCAAAAAGAGTTAAAACCTGGATCCCTGATAGAAATCTTGAGCACACCCTGAAGTCTTCCTGTCTCTGAACTTCTGGCTATGAGAGAGTATTATTTAAGCTGCATTGTCTGTTCTTATTATTGGATGCATCGTGATACACAGTGCATCATATCAGCAGAAACTAACGTTCACTGTCGTGTAGTAAGATTTAAGAGAAGTGAGCATAGGGAAAGCAAATTTTATGAAAGGTAATGGGAAACAGAAGAGAAATTAAGGTAAAGTCCAGAGCATGAAGAATTTTTTGAAAGTTCTGAAATGTCAGTAGGCATCTTCAGATAGGACTGCATTAAGGATAAGTTACCTATTTCCTGTTTTGGTAAGAGGTCAGACCAGGTGGCAGAAAAGAAATGTTTTAAATTTAACAATTTAAAATAAAACAATTTAAATTGTTTTCTTTGCACACGTTTGTTTCAGAGCAGATATTCTTTGCAGTCTGTTTTTTTCTTTTTTTTTTAAATTTAAAAAAATGACCTTCACTAGCTCACATTGTGAAACTAGGAAAGAAGCACCAAGGGGGGGTGCATTTTATGGATGACTTCCCAGGGAAGAGTAAATACAACACTGGAATCCACTTTAGTGCAGTCATGAGACACAGACTGAAGTGTTTTACGGAATTAAAAGAAGAACAAGGGACTTTGTTTTTCTCTAAATATACCAGCGTGCAAGACAATCTTCTTTATTACAAAAACTTGTCTCTAATATCCAGCCTCCCTTTGGGCTTCCAGTGACCTAATTATTCAAATCTGTACAATAGCACATTCTGTGAGATGTTATTGGAAAGTACCAAGGAAAATATATGTACCAAATTATATTTGGGGAGTGTAAGCCTAGAGGAACTGTTTGTATAACTTAATTGTATCTTTTGAAAGTATATACATTGTATTATCTTATTTCCAATGATCTAAGCATATAATTACAACATGTTCATTCTAGATACATGGTTATATTTTGAAAAGAATACTCTGATGAATACTAATCCCACAAATACATAGTTGGTAAGAATTTAAAATGGCAGAAGAGCTCACTTAAGCTCTTTTTCAAAAACTGATGTCAATAGTTCTGTATAAATAGATATTTTGGTTGTTAAAGTGTTTATAAAAGTGGTACTTCTATTCTCAGGCATACATATTATTCTTTGAGGCAAAGAAAGAATTTGAGATTCATTGTTTTCCATAAATTGTTTCACAAAAATTTACACAAAATAAAAAAAAACGATGTTAAACCTTTTTCTTTTTTTTTGAAAGATAATAATTTATTTTTTATTTTATTTTTTGAGTTTTTATTTATTTTTATTTCTTTTTAATTTTAAAATCTTTAATTCTTACATGCATTCCCAAACATGAACCCCCCTCCCACCTCCCACCCCATAACATCTCTGTGGGTCATCCCCATGCACCAGCCCCAAGCATGCTGTATCCTGCATCAGACATAGACTGGAGATTCAATTCTTACATGATAGTTAAGAATATACATGTTAGAATGCCATTCTTACCAGAGTTTGTGTTGTGAATTCACCTCTGGCTAATTATTGCCAGTGATTTTCAAGTCCGATGGATTGGTTGTAAAGTGACAAGCAACACTGAATTGAAGGGAAGTTTGTGTTAGAAAATCATTAATCATGACTCACTGTCTCTAACTGACCTGACTTTTCTTTTTTTTTTTTTTTAAAGTGGACAATAATATATTTGTTTACTTTTTAAAATTATATAACATCATGAATGAAATAATGCCATTCACAGTAACATGGATGGACCTAGAGACTATCATACTAAGTGAAGTAAATCAGAGAAAGACAAATATCGTATCATATCACTTACATGTGGAATATTAAAAAATGATACAGATGAAATTATCTACAAAACAAAAATAAACTCACAGACATAGAAAACAAACTAACGGTTACCAAAGGGGAAGGAAGAGCGAATAAGAGTTTGGGATTAACATATACACACTACTATATATAAAATAGATAACCAAAAAGAACCTACTGTATAGCACAGGAACTATAATCAATATCTCATTATAAAGGAAAAAATCTGAAAAGGAATATATATATGTGTATATATGTATTGGAGAAGGCAATGGCAACCCACTCCAGCACTCCTGCATGTAAAGTCCCATGGACAGAGGAGCCCAGTAGGCTGCGAATATATACACATGTCTAATTGAATCACTTTGTTGTGCACCTGAAGCTAACACAACATGGTGAAACAATTATACTTCAGTTAAAAAAAATCAAAAGATATAACATTAATAAATTAATATATAGCTGGATAAAATTATATATATATATGTGTATGTGTATATATATATATATATATATATATATATATATATGTAGCCACCTGACTACCAGATCAAGGTACAGAACACCTGGGCACCCCAACAGACTTTTGCATAGCCTCTCCCAAGAGTAACTGTCCCTAAGAGTTACTTCTATTGTGACCTCTCCTAAAAGATTAGTTTTGTCTGCTTTTGAACATCATTCAGAAGGAATCAAACAGTATGTACTTTTTGGACCAATTTTTTTTCATTGCAGATGATGTCTGTGAAATTCATCTACTGTCTTTTTTTTTTATTCTTTTTTTATTTTTTAAATTTAAAAATCTTTAATTCTTACATGCGTTCCCAAACATGAACCCCCCTCCCACCTCCCTCCCCACAACATCTCTCTGGGTATGCACCAGCCCCAAGCATGCTGCACCCTACGTCAGACATGGACTGGCGATTCAATTCTTACATGATAGTATACGTGTTAGAATTCCCATTCTCCCAAATCATCCCACCCTCTCCCTCTCCCTCTGAGTCCAAAAGTCCGTTATACACATCTGTGTCTTTTTTCCTGTCTTGCATACAGGGTCGTCATTGCCATCTTCCTAAATTCCATATATCTTGCATGTAGAAGTAGTTAGTTACCTTTTCCTGCTGTGTGACACTCCACTATATTGAATATACCACAGTTTTCTTACTGATGATACTGGGTTTTTTTTCCAGGTTTTGGGTATTATGAATAAACCTTCTATGCACATTCTTGTACATGACTTTTGGTGCACATAAATGCTCATTTCAGTTTGATATATAAACAAGAAATGAAACTGCTGAGTCATGGGGTTTCTTTTATATTTAGCTTGAGCAGATACTGCCAATTTCCCAGTATCAGGGTATCAAGTTACACTTCCACTAAGAGGGTATAAGAGTTCCAGTTGCTGGACACTCTCACCAAAACATGGTATTGTCAGTACTTTCTTTTTTGGCTGCACTGTAGCATGTGGGAATTTTAGTTCCCCTGGGATCAAACCCAGGCCCCCTGCACAGAGACCTAACCACTGGACCACTAGGGAGGTTCCGTCAGTACTTTTAATTTTAGTCCGTCTGGGGGATGCAGTGCAGTGTAATTTATATTCCTTGATAGTTAATGAAGTGAAAAGCATTTTCATATACTTATTGGCCATCTGGATGTAGCCTCATTTGTGAAGTATCTTTCAAATCTTTGGGGATATTTAAAAAATTATGTTGTCTGTTTGTTATCAATTTGTGGGATTTCTTTATATATTATAGGTAAGATACATTGCAATAATCTTCTGCTCTGTGGCATGCCTTTTCACTCACATAATAGTATTTATTTTTTTTAATTGAGGTATAGTTGATTTACAATGTTAAATACAACAGAGTGCCTCAGTTATACATATATACATTCTTTTTCATATTCTTTTCTGTTCACATAATGGTATTTTTTGATGAGCATTTAAATTTTAATGGAATTCAATTTATTAATCTATTTTTTTTTACAGTTAGTGATTTTCCTTAGTAGATTATATTTTTCAGAGCAGTCAAGTTCAAAGCAAAACTGAGCAGAAGGCAAGGAGATTTCCCATACACTCCTGGCCCTCACACATACACAGACCTCCTCTCCATTACCAACATCCCCTCAGCAGAGTGGTACAATGTATCATGCTTTGAATTTCAAATTCCTCTGGTTCATTGTCAGTATAGAGAAAAGCAACTGACTTTTGTCCGTAAACCTGTATCCTGCAACTTTGCTATAATCCCTAATTAGTTCCACTAATTTTTCAAAATGTTTTCAATTTTCTACATAGATGACCATGTCATCTGTGAACAGAGTTCCATTTCTTCCTTATCAATCCCAGGCTAGTGATGTTCCATGTGTGTCTTGTTTAAAAAAAATCTTTGTCTATTCCTTGGTCATGAAGATTTGTCTCTATTTTGTTTTTGCTTTTTTAGAATGGAATTTTTTTTTTTTGGTTTTATCATTCACATCTAGGTCTATGATCCATATCTGACTAAACTTTACAAATGGAGTGAGGTAGAATTGAGGTTTATTTTTTCCCTATGAAGGTACAATTAACCCCAGACCATTTATTGAAAGACTATTGCTTCCCCTCTGAACTGTGGTGGTTCCTTGGTCATCTGTCGCTGGGGACCATATATTTATGTCTGTTGTGGACTTTTATTCCATCGGTCTGTTAATAATCCTTGTGCCAATGCCTTAGCATCTTGGTTGCTATAGCTTTAAAATGAGTTTTGACATTCAGTTTTATCCTTCTGTCTGACCTGACTTTTCAAAGTACCTTTAAGCATTACATTTTTGTAGTTTCATAAGATTAGAAATATATGGAAACTGAGTAAGGAGTAAATGTGGAGAAGTGGGGGATCAATAGATGGGAGTCTTTACTGAGCAGTGAAAAATGGTTAGATTTGAACCAACAACCCACATAGGATCGCTATATATTTCCATGTGATGTATTTCAAGATATGTTTATTATTTTAAAGTAAAATGAGATTATAAAAACTAATCAAACCTAATGTGTTTGCCTGGACAAAAAATAACCCATAGCTATTTTCTAAATCTTAAATAATTCAGCTAAGACATTGAAACAACTGTAGTAAACTTCACTTTTGAATATGAACCTGCTTCTTTTTCTGTCACTGCAAAAGCTAAGGTTTGATTTGAAAGTCAAATTGCTATACCCAAGAGTAAACTAATACTTTAAACAAGACCAACACAATCTTGGTACACTTGGAGGGAAAATCATGAATGTTGTACTTTGTTATACTTTACAAAGCTTCATTATAAATCAGGTATGCTGAAGTAATAAATTTTAAATCTTGAGTATTCTTTTGTCTATTTAGTTTCATAAGTAGCTTTTAATAATTTTGATGGTTCTGTTTTGTTTATAGGATAAATTCCCAGTTCCCTAGCAAGATTTTTTTTTAAGTGAAGCAAAATGTTTATTAGGAGGAAAAAGAGGACGTGTGAATAGACTCACACACACGGGATCAGAGAGAGTCACACTGTCATGGTAATTTGAATCACTCATATGGGGCCTTTCTTTCTGGTTTCCTTTGTTCACTAATCTTGCTTTCTTTGCTTCTGTTTATTTCAGGGTCCTCCCATGTGTGTGCATGTGCATCTCTTAGCCAAGATGGATTCTAGTGAAGAAGCCTCTGTGTAGGTTCATATCACCTGCTATAGGATGCTCTTCTTCCCTTTTTGACCCCCAGGAGTCCTTCTGTGAATGTGTAGTCAAGAAGGTCTCCTTGGCCTCGAGAATAAGAAATATATGGTCTTCTTATGTCTTACCTGGGCAGGGCTCAGCTCCTCTCTACCACTGCCGTTACTGTTATCCTTAAGTGTTCACTTAGAGGTAAAGTCCAGTACAAAGACCTTTTGAAACTTGACTGAGACACCTTTTTAAACATCGTTCAAACTAACCTTTTTTCTCCATCACCCGATCCTCATTGAACACTGGATCATGACCATACTTTTGTTCATTCCATTCCCTTGGCAGAGAATATACTCCTTCTCCACCAAGGAATTAGCAGCTGAGACACTGCCTTTTCTAGGAAAATGTTCTCTGTTCTCACCACCCAAGAAGAATCTATCCTAATCTATCTTCCATCTGTTTCCACAGTACTCAGTATCTATCACAGTTTTAACAGTTACCAAATGTTATTTTAATAAATTGCCTATATTTTTTTCTTCTTGAACATTGTGATCAGATCTATATGAAATCACAGTTTGTCTTCTTTTGACGAGCATTTCTATACTCTAAAAATTCAAAAATGAACATAATACTGTGTAAGTGTATATATAAGGTGTCACAGAGACTCCAAAGATTGAAACATTATTATTGAATTTCATATGGGAGAGTGACAACCCTCTGGAGTTTACAAAGATCTTGAACAATAAGTAATAGTTCTCTGTACAGACATAGAGGAAGTGTGAAAGTGTAGAAAACATGAGTCAGAAGAGATAGCACTGGCAACCACATAATAGTCATCCTTATTTTCCTGGCAGAAGTTAGTATCTCAATACATATATATATTTTAATGACCGCATAAAGCAACAACAACATCAAAAATCTCAGCATATTCCAAATAATATAATATTTTACAGATCACATTCCCTGATCAGTCAGTCCGTTCAGTCTCTCAGTCGTGTCTGACTCTTTGTGACCCCATGGACTGCAGCACACCAGTACTCCCTGTCCATCACCAACTCCCGGAGTTTACTCAAACTCGCGTCCATTGAGTCAGTGATGTCATCCAACCATTTCATCCTCTGTTGTCCACTTCTCTACCCACTTTCAATCTTTCCCAGCATAAGGATCTTTTCCAATGAGTCAGTTCTTCACATCAGGTGGCCAAATATTGGAGTTTCAGCTTTAGCATCAATCCTTCCAAAAAACACCCAGGACTGATCTCCTTTAGAATGGATTGTTTGGCTCTCCTTGCCATCCAAGGGACTCAAGAGTTTTCTCCAACACCACAGTTCAAAGGCATCAATTCTTTGGCACTCAGCTTTCTTCATAATCTAACTGTCACATCCATACATGACCACTGGAAAAACTATAGCCTTGACTAGACGGACCTTTGTAGGCAAAGTAATGTCTCTGATTTTTGATATGCTGTCTAGGTTGGTCATAACTTTCCTTCCAAGGAGTAAGTGTCTTTTAATTTCATGGCTACAATCACCATCTGCAGTGATTTTGGAACCCAAAAAAAATAAAGTCTGTCACTGTTTCCACTGTTTCCCCATCTATTTGCCATGAAGTGATGGGACCAGATGCCATGATTTTCGTTTTCTGATTGTTGAGCTTTAAACCAACTTTTCACTCTCCACTTTCACTTTCATAAGAGGCTTTTTAGTTCCTCTTCACTTTCTTCCATAAAGTTGGTGTCATCTGCATACTTTAATGAGATATATTGATCAAGTACTGCTCTAGGTAAGTGCTATCATGGTAGTACTTTCCTCATGAAGATAAGTAGGGAAGTGTTCCATTCTCTTCAATACTCTGCAAGAGACTGTGTGAATATTACTCATCTATAAAAAGGAATTCCTTTGGGCCAGTTCTAATGAGGTGGATGAAACTGGAGCCTATTATACAGAGGGAAGTAAGCCAAAAAAAGAAACATCAATACACTATGTCAATGTATATATATGGAATTTAGAAAGGTGGTAATGAATAACCTATATACAACACAGCAAAAGAGACACACATGTAAAGAGGAGACTTTCAGTCTTTGTGGAAGAAGGTGAGGATGAGATGATATGAGAAAATAACATTGAAACATACATATTACTATATGTAAAATAGATGGCCAGTGCAAGGTCAATGCATGAAGCAGGGCACTCAAAGCTGGTGCTCTGGGACAACCCAGAGGGACAGGATGGGGTGGGAGGGGGGACGGGGGTGCAGGATGGGGGGACACATGTGCACCCATGGCTGATTCATGTAGATGCATGGCAAAAACGACCACAATATTGTAAAGTGATTAGACTCCAATTAAAATAAAATAATCAATTTAAAAAATAAGTAGGGAAGTATTCCATTTTGTTGAATATTTTGCAAGATATTATACAATTTTGATATTGATTCTGCTTTACATATTTGGTAGTATTCTCAGGTGAAACCATCTAAGCCTGAAAATCATTGCAGGGGAGGGGAATTTTATAATTGCCAATTTCATTCTTTAAATGTTATAGAACTATTTATGCTATCTTTTGATCTTGGTTGAGTTTTTGCAGTTTGTGGTTTTTGAGAAAAAAAGAGTGTCTCTTCTGTGTTGTTGACTTTATTATTATGAATTTTTAATAGTATTTATTTTTTAAACCATTTAGCAATTGCTGGATTGCTAATGAAATACCATATGACATTGATGATATTAGTTATTCATGACTTGTCTCACTTATTTTTGTCAATCTTTGCAATAAATTAATCAAATTTACCAATTTTTTTCAAAAACTCACCCTTTCATTTAATTAATTTTTTCTATTGCTTTTATTTTTTCAAATTAATTGATAATCATGCTTTTTTTTTTAATATGGTCATCCTACTACTCGATCTGATTTTATTTTGCTATTAAATAGGAATTCATTAGTACCATCCAACATATTTTAAATATTGTTATTTTCAGTAATTACACTTAATATAAATGGACAACTCCAACCAAAGGGCAGTAAGTGCAAGAATGGTTATAAAAACATGATCCACTTGATGGGAGTAAGATGGTGGAGGAACAGGACAGGGAGACCACATTTTTCCCCACAAATTCATTGAAAGAAAATTTGAACGCTGAGCAAATTCCACAAAACAACTTCTGAAAGCTGGCAGAGGACATCAGGCACTCACAAAGGCAACCCACTGTTTTCGAAAGGTAATAGAACTAAATATAGAAGATAAAAAGAGAGACAAAAGAGTTAGAGACAGAGACCCGTCCCGGGAAGGGAGTCTTGAAAGAGGAGAAGTTTCCAAACACCAGGAAACCCTCTCACCTGCAGGTCTGTGGAGAGTGTTGTAATCTCAGAGGGCAACATAACCGGGAGTAAAAAATAATTAAATAAATAAATAAAATCTACAGATTACGTGTCTAACAGCAACTCCCAGCAGAAAAGTAGCCCAGACTCTCATATCCACCACCAACAATCAGGGGCTGGACAGGGAGGCGTGGGCTGCATTGCTTAGGGTAAGAACCAGGCCTGAATGCCCTGAAAGCAATCTCAGGGAGCTAACGTGAGATAGCAACCCAGACTGTGGGATAGCCAGAGAGAGAGAAAGAGAGAGAGAGAGAACTGTCCCGTGAAAAACCCTAACCTAGGGCACTGCCAGGCTGCTCTCATAGCAAAGAACTGAGAGATAGCTGGCTGTGCACTGGCCCATACCCCGGTGGAGGCAGGGAGGCAGGTGGGGGCAGCCAGAGCCAGAAAGGGGCAATCTTGGTCCCAGAAATGGCATCCTCTACCAAACTGCGAGCAGGCTCCCAGTTGCTAACCAAGACCTGGGATTCTGGACAGCTGACATCTGCCGGGAGGGTTGCAGCCAGAGATCAACACCCCAGAAGAGACACATGGCACACCTGAGAAGGCGCACCTGCTGCACACTCAGAAAACTGAGCAGCTGGAACAGGGGAGGCGATAAGACACACTCCTCAGCTGGGAAAGAGTGTGCTCACCAAGCAGCTTGTTGCCTGAGCTGCTCGGACTTGGGAAGGACACAAAATGCAGTTCCCACTGAGTCTGTGCCTTTGTGGAGTACCCAAGAACCTGAACCTGAGCAGGTTAGACCTGGGAAGTGCACAAAACCCAGGGCCTACCTTAGAAAGTTCCCCTGCAGAGAAACCTGGAGCCTGAGCAGTGTAGACTGGGAAAGCACACATGCCGTGAGTGGGGGCAAACCCAGTGTGGTCCATATACTGCAAGCACCCCCCACACAAGCCATTGTTGTGTTTGCAGTGTTCCTCCCTCCCATAGCACACCTGAAGAAGTGGTCCTAAATAAGTGACCACCTTTGCCCCCTTGTGTCAGGGTAGAAATTAGACACTGAAGAGACCTGCAAACAGAAGAAGCCAAAAGAAACAGAGGGAATTGCTTTGGAAATGTCAAGTGCAACAGATTAAAACCCTGTAGTTAATACCAAATACATTGGAAGAGGCCTATAGATCTTGAGAAGTATAAGAGGAACAAGGAACTATCTGAAACTTAACTGCCCCCACACTACCTGCAACAGCTCGAGAAATTCCAAGATATATTTACTATGATCATTTTTAAATGTTTTTTTTTATTTTTAAGTCCTCTATGAATACTTTATTTCATTTTATAACCTACTATTACCTTGCAAGAAACCTCCTATTTTTAAAGCAAACTTCACATATATTTTTTAAAAGTTTTGCAATTATGTTTGCTTTTTAAATAGTGTGTTTTTAAAAGTCTAGCCTCTACTGTAGGTTTTTAATCTTTGCTTTTTGGTATTTGTTATCAATTTTCTACCTTAAAGATTTCAATATTCAGAACGCATTTTTACTTAGGAGTGTGATTACTGGCTTGATGTCTCTCTCTCCCTTTTGACTCTTATTTTTCTTCCCCGGGTCACCTCTATCTCTTCCCTTCCCCTTCTCTTCTCTATCCAACTCTGTGAATCTCTTTGGGTGTTCTCGGTTGTGGAGAACACTTAGGGAACTGATTCCTGGCTAGAACTGTCTCTCTCCTTTTGATTCCCCCTCTTCTTTTCCTGGTCACCTCTATCTCCTTCCTCCCTCTTCTCTTCTTTATGTAACTCCATGAACCTCTCTGAGGGTTCCAGACTGTGGAGAACACATAGGGAATTGATTACTGGCTAGATTGCTCTCCCTTCTTTTGATTCCCCCTCTTCTCCTCCTGGTCACCTCTATCTCCCACCTCCCTCTTCTCTTCTCCATGTAACTCTGTGAACCTCTCTGGGTGTCCCTCACTGCGGAGAATCTTTTAACCATTAACCTAAATGTTTTATCATTTATGCTGTATGGGTGGAGAAGTTTTGAGGCTACTGTAAGAATAAGACTGAAAACCAGAGTATGGAGGCTTATGTCCAAAACCTGAGAAAACCAGAGCACTCCTGACTCCAGGGAAAATTAATCGATAAGAACTCACCCAAAAGACTCCATACGTACACAGAAACCAAGCATCACCAAGAGCCAACAAGTTCCAGAGCAAAACATAACATGCAAATTCTCCAGCAAAACAAGAATATAGCCCTGAGCTTCAATAAAGAGGCTGCTCAGTCACTCCAAAACCACAGACATCTAAAATCTTACTACTGGACACTTCATTGTACTCTGGAGAGAAGAAATCCAGCTCCACCCACCAGAACACTGACACAAGCTTCCCAAACCAAGAAACCTTGACAAGCCACTTGCCCAACCTCATCCACAGGGAGGAGTATCCACATTAAAGAGGAACCACAAACTTCCAGAATAGAGAAAGGCCACCCCAAACACATCACTCTCAATAAGATGAAAAGGCAGATAAATACTCAGCAGGTAAAGGAACATGATAAATGCACACCAAACCAAACAAAAGTGGCAGATATAGGGAGTCTACCTGAAAATGAATTCAGAATAATGAATTCAGAATATATTTTTGAATATAAAAATATTCAAAATCTTGGAAAAAAAATGGAGTTACAGATAAATAGCCTGAAGACAAGGATTGAGAAGATGCAAGCAATATTTAACAAAGAAATAGAAAAAATAAAAAAGCTAATCAATAATGAATAATGCAATAAATGAGATAAAAAACACTCTGGAGGGAACCAACAGTAGAATAACGGAGACAGAAGATAAGATAAGTGAGTTACAAGATAGACTGATAGAAATAAATGAAGCAGAGAGGAGAAAAGAAAAAAAAATAATAAAAGAAATGAGGAAAACCTCAGAGACCACTGCAACAATGCTAAACGCCCCAACATTCGAATCATAGGAGTCCCAGAAGAAGAAGACAAGAAGAAAGGCCATGAGAAAATACTTGAGGAGATAATAGTTGAAAACTTCCCTAAAATGGGGAAGGAAATAGTCACCCAAGTCCAAGAAACCCAGAGAGTCCCAAACAGTATAAACCTAAGGCAAAACACCCCAAGACACATATTAATCAAATTAACAAAGATCAAACACATAGAACACATATTAAAAGCAGCAAGGGAAAAACAACAAATAATACACAAGGGGATTCCCATAAGGATAACAGCTGATTTTTCCATAGAAACTTTTCAGGCCAGAAAGGAATGGCAGGACATACTTAAAGTGATGAAAGAGAAAAGCCTCCAACCCAGATTACGGCACCCAGCAAGAATCTCATTCATATATGAAGGAGAAATCAAAAGTTTTACAGACAAGCAAAAGCTGAGAGAATTCAGCACCACCAAACCAGCTCTTCAACAAATGCTAAAGGATCTTCTCTAGACAGGAAACACAGAAAGGGTGCATAAACTTGAACCCAAATCAACAAAATAAATGGCAACAGGATCATACTTATAAATAATTACCTTAAATGTAAATGGGTTGAATGCCCCAACCAAAAGGCAAAGCCTGGCTAAATGGATACAAAAACCAAACCCCTATATATGCTATCTACAAGAAACCCACCTCAAAACAAGGGACACATACAGACTGAAAGTGAAGGGCTGGAAAAAGACATTTCACACAAATAGAGACTAAAAGAAAGCAGAAGTAGCAATACTTATATCAGATAAAATAGACTTTAAAATAAAGGCTGTGAAAAGAGATCAGTAAGGACACTGCATAATGATCATTGGATCAATACAAGAACAAGATATAACAATTATAAATATATATGCACCCAACATAGGAATACCACAATACGTAAGGGAAATGCTAACAAATATGACAGGGGAAATTAATAATAACACAATATAGTGGGAGAATTTACTACCTCTCTCACACCTATGGATAGATCAACTAAACAGAAAATTTACAAGGAAATGCAGACTTTAAATGATGCAATGGACTAGTTAGACCTAATTGATATCTATAGGACATTTCACCCTAAAACAATGAATTTCACAATGAATTTTTCTCAAGTGCGTACGAAACCTTCTCCAGGATAGATGACATCTGGGCCTTAAATCTAGCCTTGGTAAATTCAAAAAAATTGAAATCATACCAAGCATCTTTCCTGACCACAACACTGTAAGATTAGATGTCAATTACACTGACTTGATGGACATGAGTTTGAGTGAACTCCAGGAGTAGGTGATGGACAGGGAGGCCTGGCATGCTGTGATTCATGGGGTCACAAAGAGTTGGACACTACTGAGTGACTGAACTGAACTGAACTGAACAGGGGGAAAAAAAAAAAACTATTAAAAATTCAAACATATGGAGGCTTAAAAATATGCTTCTGAATAACCAAGAAATCACAGAAGAAATCAAAAGAGAAACCAAAATATGCATAGAAACGAATGAAAATGAAAACACAACAACCCAAAGCCTATTGGACACTGTAAAAAGAGTGCTAAGGGGAAGGTTCATAGCTATACAGGCTTACCTCAAGAAACAAGAAAAAATTCAAATAAATAACCCAACTCTACACCTAAATCAACCAGAAGAGGAAGAAATGATGAACCTCAGTGTTAGTAGAAGGAAAGAAATTTTAAAATACAGGACAGAAATAAATGCAATGGAAACCATAGCAAAAATCAAGAAAGCTAAAAGCTGGTTCTTTGAGAAGATAAATACATTGACAAAACATTAGCCAAGAAGAAACAAAGGGAGCAGAATCAAATCAGCAAAATTAGAAATGAAAATGGAGAGATCACAACAGACAACATAGAAATACAAAGGATCATAAGAGACTACTATCAGGATCTGTATGCCAATAAAATGGATAACTTGGAAGAAATAAACAAATACTTAGAAAAGGACAACTTTCCAAATTGAACCAGGAAGAAATAGAAAATATTAACAGACACATCATAAGCACAGAAATCGAAACTATAATCAACAATCTTCCAGCAGACAAAAGCCCAGGACCAGATGGCTTCACAGTCGAATTTTACAAAAATTTAGAGAAGAGCTAACACCTATCTTACTCAAACTCTTCCAGAAAATTGCAGAGGAAGGTAAACTTCCAAAGTCATTCTATGAGGCCACCATCACCCTAATACCAAAACCAGACAAAGATGCCACACACACACACACACACACACACACACACAAAACTACAGGCCAATATCACTGATGACCGTAGATGCAAAAAACCTTAACAAAGTTCTAGCAAACAGATTCCAACAACATATTAAAAAGATCATACATCATGACCAAGTGGGCTTTATCCCAGAGATGCAAGGATTCTTTAATATCCACAAATCAATCAGTGTAATACACCACATTAACAAATTGAAAGATAAAAGCCATATGATTATCTCAATAGATGCAGAGAAAGCCTTTGACAAAATGCAACATCCATATATGATAAAACCCTCCAGAAAACAGGCATAGAAGGAACATACCTCAACATAATAAAAGCTTTATATGACAAACCTACAGCAAACATTATCCTCAATGGTGAAAAATTGAAACCATTTCCCTTAAAGTCAGGAACAGGACAAGGGTGCCCGCTCTCACCACTATTATTCAGCATAGTTTTGGAAGTTTTGGCCACCACAATCAGAGCATAAAAACAAATGACAGGAATCCAGATTCAAAAAGAAGAAGTAAAAATCTCACTGTTTGTAGATGACATGATCCTCTACATAGAAAATCCTAAAGACTCCACCAGAAAATTACCAGAGCTAATCAATGAATATAGTAATGTTGCAGGATATAAAATTAACACACAGAAATCCCTTTCATTCCTATACACTAAAAATGAGATAACAGAAAGTAAGGAAACAATTCCATACACCATTGCAACTAAAAGGATAAAATACTTAGGAATGTATCTAATGAAAGAAACAAAAGGCTTATTATAGAAAACAATAAAACATTGATGAAAGAAATCAAAGAGGACACAAATAAATGGACAAATATATCATGTTCATGGATTGGAAGAATCAATATAGTGAAAATGAATATACTACCCAAAGCAATCTATAGATTCAATGTTACCAACAGGATTTTCCAAAGAACTAGAACAAATAATTTCACAATATTTATGGAAATACAAAACAAAACCAAAAAAAAAAACCCTCTAATAGCCAAAGCAATCTTGAAAAAGAATAATGGATCTGGGTGAATCAACCTGCCTGACTTCTCGCTATATTACAAAGCTACAGTCATCAAGACAATATGGTATTGGCACAAAGACAGAAATATATATCGATGGAACAAAATAGAAAGCCCATAGATAAATCCACACACCTGTGGACACGTTATCTTTGACAAAGGAGGCAAGAATATACAATGGAGAAAAGATAATCTCTTTAACAAGTGGTGCTGGGAAAACTGGTCAACCACTTGTAAAAGAATGAAACTAGAACACTTTCTAACACCGAACACAAAAATAAACTCAAAATGGAATAAAGATCTAATCGTAAGACCAGAAGGTGTAAACCCCTACAGGAAAACACAGGCAAAACACTCTCTGACATAAATCACAGCGGGATCCTCTATGTGTTACCTCCTAGGGTAATGGAATACAAGCAAAAATAAACAAAAGGGACCTTATTAAACTTAAAAGCTTTTGCACAATGAAGGAAACTATAAGCAAGGTGAAAAGACAGACTTCAGAATGGGAGAAAATAACAGCAAACGAAGCAACTGACAAAGAATTAGCCTCAAAAATATATAAGCAACCCCTGTAGCTCAATTCCAGAAAAATAAACGACCCTATCAAAAAATGTGCTGAAGAATTAAACAGACATTTCTCCAAAGAAGACATACAGATGGCTAACAAACACATGAAAAGATGCTCAACTCATTATCAGAGAAATGCAAATCAAAACCATGGTGAGGTACCATCTCACATCAGTCAGAAAGGCTGCTATACAAAAATCTGCAAACAATAAATGCTGGAGAGGGTGCAGAGAAAAGGGAACCCTGTTACACTGTTGGTGCGAATGCAAACTAGTACAGCCACTATAGAGAATAGTGTGGAGATTCATTAAACAACTGGAAATAGAACTGCCGTATGACCCAGCAATCCCACTGCTGGGCATACACACTGAGGAAACCAGAATTGAAAGAGAAACAAGTACCCCAATATTCATCACAGCAATGTTTATAATAGCGAGGACATGGAAGCAACCTAGATGTCCATCAACAGACAAATGGATAAGAAAGCTGTGGTACATATGCACAATGGAGTATTACTCAGCAATTAGAAACAATACATTTGAATCAGTTCTAATGAGGTGGATGAAACCGGAGCCTATTATACAGAGTGAAGTAAGCCAGAAAGAAAAACTACAATACAGTATACTAACACATATATATGGAATTTAGAAAGATGCCAACAATAGCCCTATATGTGGGACAGCAAAAGAGACACAGATGTATAGAACAATCTTCAATTAAAATAAATAAATGAAATTAAAAAAACCCCATGATCCAGCTATATCCTGTGTACAAAAGCACTTTAGAAGCAAGAATGCAATTAGCTTGAATATGAAAAGATCAAAATAACACAATATTCACACTGTTAGCAAAAAAAAAAAAAAAAAAAAGGTGCTGTGGCTAAACTGATACTGTCAAAATCATCTTAAAAACAAAAAATTTTTATTGGAAATGGAGACAATTTATATTAATAAAAGTAACCATTGAACAGAAATGGGGTGATTTAAATAATATTTGTGCACAAGAAGAGAGACTCCAAATACTTGAAGGAACAACTGATGTAATTAGAGGGGAAAATATGCAATTTAAAAATAATACTTGAAAGCTTTAATACTCTACTTCCAATAATGGGTCAAAGATCTAGACATAAGTTCAACAAGTAGACTTGATCAATATTATAAACCACCTAGACATAATAGACATTTATCGAACACTCCACCAAACATGGCAGAATACAAATTCCTTGGAACAACCTCTGGTAAGATTAATATAGTAAGCCGCAAAAAAGTATTAAATAATAAAAAATATTTCAGTTGTTATTAAAAAACAAACATATTCTCTGACTACAGCGGAATAAAATTTGAAGACTGAGAGAAAGAAAGGAAGGAAATTCACAAGTATGCCAAAATTAAACAACATAAACTACCTCACAATTGCACTCATCTTACACACTAGTAAAGTAATGATCATAATTCTCCAAGCCAGGCTTCAGCTATATGTGAACCATGAACTTCCAGATATTCAAGCTGGTTTTAGAAAAGGCAGAGGAACCAGAGATCAAATTGCCAACATCCGCTGGATCATGGAAAAAGCAAGAGAGTTCCAGAAAAACATATTTATGCTTTATTGACTATGCCAAAGCCTTTGACTGTGTGGATCACAATAAACTGCGGAAAATTCTTCAAGAGATGGGAATACCAGACCACCTGACCTGCCTCTTGAGAAACCTATATGCAGGTCAGGAAGCAACAGTTAGAACTAGACATGGAACAACAAACTGGTTCCAAATAGGAAAAGGAGTACGTCACGGCTGTATATTGTCACCCTGCTTATTTAACTTATATGCAGAGTACATCATGAGAAACGCTGGACTGGAAGAAGCACAAGCTGGAATCAAGATTGCCGGGAGAAATATCAATAACCTCAGATATGCAGATGACATCACCCTTATGGCAGAAAGTGAAGAGGAACTAAAAAGCCTCTTGATGAAAGTGAAAGTGGAGAGTGAAAAAGTTGGCTTAAAGCTCAACATTCAGAAAACGAAGATCATGGCATCTGGTCCCATCACTTGATGGAAAATAGATGGGGAAACAATGTCAGACTTTATATTTCTGGGCTCCAAAATCAGTGCAGATGGTGATTGCAGCCATGAAATTAAAAGACACTTACTCCTTAGAAGGAAAGTTATGACCAATCTAGATAGTATATTCAAAAGCAGGGACATTACTTTGCCAACAAAGGTCCATCTAGTCAAGGGTATGGTTTTTCCAGTGGTCATGTATGGCTGTGAGAGTTGGACTGTGAAGAAAGCTGAGTGCTGAAGAATTGATACTTTTGAACTGTGGTGTTGGAGAAGACTCTTGAGAGACACTTGGACTGCAAGGAGATCCAACCAGTCCATTCTAAAGATCAGGCTTGGGTGTTCTTTGAAAGTTCAGTTCAGTTCAGTCACTCAGTCGTGTCCGACTCTTTGTGACCGCATGAATCACAGCACGCCAGGCCTCCCTGTCCATCACCATCTCCCAGAGTTCACTCAGACTCATGTCCATCGAGTCTGTGATGCCATCCAACCATCTCATCTTCAGTCGTCCCCTTCTCCTCCTGCCCCCAATCCCTCTCAGCATCAGAGTCTTTTCCAATGAGTCAACTCTTCGCATGAGATGGCCAAAGTACTGGAGCTTCATCCTTAGCATGATTCCTTCCAAAGAAATGCCAGGGTTGATCCCCTTCTGAATGGACTGGTTGGATCTCCTTGCAGTCCAAGGGACTCTCAAAAGTCTTCTCTGGTTCCTCTGCCTTTTCTAAAACCAGCTTGAACATCAGCCAATTCTTTGGAAGGACTGATGCTAAATCTGAAACTGCAATACTTTGGACACCTCATGTGAAGAGCTGACTCAATGGAAAAGACTCTGATGCTGGGAGGGATCGGGGGCATGAGGAGAAGGGGATGACAGAAGATCAGATGGCTAGTTGGCATCACCAACTTGATGGACATGAGTATGAGTGAACTCCGGGAGTTGGTGATGGACAGGGAGGCCTGGCTTGCTGCAAATTCATGGGGTCGCAAAGAGTCGGACACGACTGAGGGACTCATCTGAACTGAACTGAACCGAAGCTTCCCCAGTGGCTTGTTGGTAAAGAATCTGCCTGTAATTCAGGAAATGTAAGAGATATGGTTTCCATCCCTGGATTGGAGCGATCCCCTGGAGGAAGATATGGCAAGCTACTTTAATATTCTTGCTGGGAAAATTCCATGGACAGAGGAGTCAGGTGGGCTACAGCCCACAGGGTCACAAAGAGTCGGACACTATTGAACACACACACACATGCACATGCTCCTAAGCAATCACTGAGTCAAAAAGAAACCATAAGGAAAATTAGAAGTTACTTTAAAGTGAGTGGAAAAATAACAAAACATCCCTAAATTTATAGAATGCTCCTGAAGCAGTGCTTAGAAGGAAATTTTGAGGTGTAAATAAATGCTGCTGATGCTGCTAAGTCACTTCGGTCATGTCCGACTCTGTACGACCCCATAGCCGGCAGCCCACCAGGCCCCCCATCTCTGGGATTCTCCAGGCAAGAACACTGGAGTGGGTTGCCATTTCCTTCTCCAAGGCATGAAAGTGAAAATTGAAAGGGAAGTCGCTCAGTCGTGTCCAACTCTTAGAGACTCCGTGAACTGCAGCCTACCTGTTTCCTCCATCCATGGGATTTTCTATGCAAGAGTACTGGAGTGGGTTGCCATTGCCTTCTATGGTAAATAAATGATTATATTATAAACAAAAGACCCCAGAACAATAGCCTAACAAAAGCAACAAGAAGGAATAGAAATTTTAAAATAGAGCAGAAATTTAAAAATAAACAAAATAGTGAAGTTAAAAGTTGTTTTTTGAAAAACATTAAGATAATTGACAAAACTTAAGTAGACTGACCAATAAAATAGAATAAAATTAATAAAATCAAGTATGAAAGAAGGGATATAAACTGCATAACCTTATAAGAATTTAGACAGGGTTATATGGGAATTCTATGAATTACCGTATACTAACATAAAATGAACAAATTCCTAGAAACATTCAAAATATAATGGAAAAGAAATAGAAAGAAATGAGTCAAATTAGTGATTTTTTAAAGTTCCATAAAGAAAAGCCTGAAAAAATGAAAGACTTCATTGGTGAATTCTAAACATTAAATATAAGGAACACAAATTATTCACAAATTGTTTCAAAAAAAAAAAAAAAGAAATGGATCGAATAGCTTTCAGTACTTTCTATGAGGCTGGTATTCCCTAATACCTGGAGAAAATGCTATTAAAACAAATATAGCCACACTTAAAAATAGAATATATGTAATTATCAAGTGAAATTTAACCCAGGAATGGAAAGACAGTTTAACATCTCCACTCAATCAACAATATACCAAATTAATAAAGGATAAAAACAACATGATCATCCCCTACATGCAAACACAACTATTTAACAAAACTCAAAACCCATTCAATTAAAAAAAAATCAAAACATGATATGGCATAGAATGTAAAAATAAATTTTATAATCAGATAAAGGACATCTATGAATTACTGAGTCATTAAGTAATCTCACATTTGATTATTTATGAAACTGCTTTTCAGTGTTCACACTACTTTACTTTCCCATCAATAAATGTATGAGGTTTCCATTTTCTTCACATCTTGTTCACTGTTTGTTATTCTCATTTAAAAAAAATTATATCTACCCTGGGTGCATGTGTGCTCAGTCACTTCAGTTGTGTCTGACTCTTTGCAAACCTATAGACTGTAGCCTGCCAGGCTCCTCTGTCCATGGGATTCTCCAGGCAAGAATACTGGGATGGGTTGCCATGCTCTCCCCCAGGGGATCTTTCTAACTCAGGGGTTGAACCTGCATCTCGTGCATTGCAGGCAGATTTTTTACCCACTGAGCCACTTGGGAAGCTTACACCTACCCTAGTGGGTATGAAATCATAACTCATGGTTTGATTTGCATTACAGAGATGTTGGTCATGTTTTCATGCATTTATTTACACATATCTGAATAAATATCTGTTCAAAAATTTTTCCCATTTATTAATGTGGTTGTCTTTCATTATTGAGCTGAAAGAATCTTATGTATATTATGGACACCCGACCTTTACCAGATATATGATTTCAAATATAAACTCCGTTTTCTGGGAAACCTTTTCTCTTTCTTTTTATTGTCATTTGAAGCACTTTCTTTTTTTAAAATTTTAATGAGGTTCAATGTACCTATTTTTCCTTTTTATTTTTCAGGCTTTAGATATTGTATCTCAGACACCATTGTCTAATATAAGGTCACAAAAATTTGCTCCTTCTGCAGGTTTTGTAGGTACAGCCCTCACATTTAGGTCCTTGATACAATTTGAGTTAATTTCTGTATAGGGTGTAAGCTAGGCATTCAAAGTCATTATTTTTCTTGAGAACATTTAGTTGTCTTAGCACCATGATTTGGAAAAAGACTGTTATTCCTTTTTATTGAATGGTCTTGTCACCTTGTCAAAAATTAGTTTAATATAGATGTATGATTTGTTTCTGGACTTTCAATTCTAGTCCGTTCATATGTTTATCCTTATGCCAGTATCACATTGTCTTGATTACTGTGGCTTCACATGAAGTGTTGACATTGGGAATTGTGAGTCCTCCAAGTTTGCTCTTTTTTCAAGATTGTTTCGGATATTTTGTGTCTTTCATATTTCCATATGAATTTCAGAATAAGCATATCAATTTTGCAAAAAAAAATTTGGGATTTTGAAAAGGGTTATGGTGAGTATGTAGATGTGCATTACTATCTCTGTTTTAATATTTCTTTAATATTTTTTTATTTATTT
Source organism: Capra hircus (assembly GCF_001704415.2). NCBI lineage: Eukaryota > Metazoa > Chordata > Mammalia > Artiodactyla > Bovidae > Capra > Capra hircus. The sequence continues at coordinate 49,211,560 of NW_017189517.1, forward strand.
AACTTCATTGGGTCTTATATGGAGCACACAGGATCTTTGTTGTGTCCATCAAATCTTTCGTTGTGGCGCTTGGGCTCCAGACTGTGCGCTCAGTAGTTGTGGTGCTCAGTCTTAGTTGCTCTGTGGCCTGTGGGATCTTATCCCTCAACCAGGGATCAAACCCAAGTCCCCTGGATTGCAAGGCAGAGTCTTAGCCACTAGACCACCAGGTAAGTATAAGCATTGCCATCTTTAAATACTGAAACTTCCAATCCATGAACACCAAATATCTTCCCCTTTATTTAGATCTTTGATTTCTTATGCTTTATAGTTTCTGTCTATAAACCATGCACCTGCTTGTATACTAAGATTATTATTATTGCTAAATAGTTTATTATTTTTATAATATTGTAAACGTTATTAGTTTTCTTTATTTAATCTTCTGGTTCAATGCTTGTTTACAAAAATACAGTAGTCTCTTTTAATGGTGATTTATCCTGCAGCCTCACCTGTAGCATTAGCTCTATTTTTTTCTGCATGCATTTGTTAGTGTTTTCTACATATACAATCATGTCCTCTGCAAATAAAGGTGGTTTTATTTCTTTCTTTTAAATCTAGTGCTTTTTATTTCATTTTCTTACCTGATTGCTCTGGCTAGAACCTTCAGCATAGTATTGAATAGAGGTTGCAAGAATGAAAATTCTTGTCTTCTTCCCGATCTTAGACAACAGCTTTTAGTCTTTTACCATTATGTCCGATGTTAGCTATAGATTTTTTAATAGATGTCTTTTATCAGATTGAAGAAGTTCTCTTCTATTTCTAGATTGTTTAGAATTTGCATAATGAATAGGGGATTGGTTTTGCGTGAATGCTTTTTCTGGATCTATTGCGAAGGCTATGTGATTTTTTTCCTTTTTCTCTCTCAATATATTGCATTACATTGATTAGTTTTTCTATACTGAACAAGTCTTATATCCCTGGGACAAATTACCTTTAGTCATTGTTTGCATTCTTTTAATACAATGCAAAATTTGACTGTATAAAATATTGCATCAAATATGTATAAATTCTGTAAGATACATTCAGTTCAGTTCAGTTCAGTCACTCAGTCATGTCCAACACTTTGCATTGCTCTACATTAAAGAATTCTTTAAGGTGCCATTCTGTATATTTGTATTGTGTCTATTCTGATCATATTCTTAAAAACATCAGTCATTATTTATTGCCTTCCACATGAGAACTTTCAGCATAAATTTCTTCTTATCCTTAATGTCAAGAGTAACGGTAAATTTTCCTGAACCACTGGTTTATTTTTATCTTATAAACAGTATGAACTATGATTCAGTTTTCTCAGAAAGTGTATGGTATCTAATGGCATGTAACTTTTCCTATTAGCTTATTTTCTAGGTGTACTTTACGTTCTATCCTTGTTTAGCTTTTTCTTTGTCATATACTAATAATTTGTTATCTTGCTCTATTTTTTATTATCTTACAAGTGGCCCAAAGTCCTTTTTTGGTGTAATATAAAAAATAATATATACTACTTGTGAACTGCCTATTCTCTATCTCTTATGTCTCAAAGACACCTAAATTCATTATGTCCAAAACTGAGCTTATGATCTCTCTATGTAATTCAAATATAACTTTTATCTCAATGCACTGTACTTTCATTGGGCAAAATTTTAAAACATGGGTCATCCCTGACAACTTTCCTTTTCCTCATTTTCTCTCTTTAAGTTATCATCAAGTTCTGCAGATTTTGCATTCTAATTATCTCAAATAGGCCCAACTTTATCCATCTCAATTATCAATATAAAATATTTCTGAACTATTTTCTTTTCCCACCTGGACTGCTGCATTAGTCCATTAACTAATATAATTGCATTTACTCTTTTCCCTCACCAATCTATTTTCTACTCTGTATTTAAGATTGCTACAAAATGCAAATTATATTGTTACCCAGTTGCTGAAAACCTTGCAATGACTACTAATTCCCTTAAAAATAAAACAAGTTAACATTGGCCTACAGATCCTAGGTAGTCTAGCCCTTAACTCTCCTTGTACCACATTCTGCCCTGTTTTCCTTGCTAGGGTCATGCTGATTTTCTTTTAGCTTCTCATATATGTTACAGGCCTTCACACAAGCTTTTATCTCTGTCTAGAAGCCTCCCAAACTACCCATCCCCACTGACATGCAAACTCACTCTATTTAATCATCAGTTCCTCTTCGAAATCTTCCTTGACCTATTGACTAGATTGTTATTTTTATGTGATTTCATATTAACATGTATTTCTCCATTATGACACGTGATACAGTCCATTTTAGCTTTGTTTGTGTGGTTATTTGCTGAAGGCTTCTCTTCCCTCTCTGCAACTAGCTGAGAGAGATAGATTTATAACTGTGTAATTGTTCTTATATTTAATTCATGTGACACATTTAATATCGATTTTCCTTATTCTAGATTCTAAGTGATAATTTATTTGTAATAGCCAAGATGATTTTAGGGTTGTTTCTAGGACCACACTGCTAATCAGAGCAATGCTGTTCAATAGAACTTTCTGCAATGATTGGAATGGCATATATCTGTGCCATCCAAGAGTAGCTGCTAGCTACATACAGTTTTTGAGCAAATAAAATGCAAATGATGTAATTGAGAAACTGAATTTTAAATTTTATTTCATTTTCATTAGTTTATATTTAAATAGATCCATGTGGCTAATGGTCATTGTGTTAGACAGAGTAGTTCTGTCCAGAGACCAATTTTGAGGGAAAAAAAAAATGTTAAAGAAGTTTAATGTGTGTCCTTATGTTTGCATAAATTATCTTCTAAGCTTTCAGACTCATCTAGTTAAACAGAATATTATGAAATTCTAAAGGTTTTTGGAAATGGTCAGTCGATCTGAGGAGCAGGGGTAAACTAGAAGCTGAGTGATTGGGAGTCTGAATTATCTCCCACTTTCCCATCTTTATACCTTTAACAAAACTGAATAATTTTATGTGTGTTCTAAATTAATCTTCTACTTAACTTTTTACTTGAACAAAGATTTGGTCCAATTAAAAGCTTTTAGAAACAACTACCTTGGCCAATAGATTTTATCTTTATTCAGGAACAGCATGCAATATCTACCTAGTATGAGCATGTGTGTATTTATAGGAAGAGAAAGTTGTTGTCCATGTAGAATGAATGAGAGACATAAGAAAGTCTCTCTACCTCCAAGTATTTCTCTCACTCCTCTACTATAGTACATAATAATATTAATACATGTATATAATACATATTAACTTATGCATGTAGAATGTGAAAGATGTATACAACAGTTCTAGGAATCATCTTATTGAATTTTGACCCCTAACAAGGAATTTTTCCACAGAATATCTGACAAGAGCTTATTAACAGTTTCAGAGCAATGCTTTAGATGAAGAAAATACTGAAAGTAACAGTTTATAAATTCACAGATGCAATAATGGGCTAACTTGCCAAAGACAATTGGAACTGGGGCAAGATCAACTAAGTAGAGTTTGACAGGAAAAAGTCAAACTCCAAAGAAGAAAAATGGATAAGTGACAACTGAAGCAGGAAGTGATGGCAGAACAAAGTGACCTTGGAGAGCACATGGAACTACTTCAGTCAGAACTGTGAACTGCGGCAGTAGTCAGAATGCTGACGTTACATATCATGAAAACTGAAGAAATCATTGAGGGTAGCACCAAGCAGGTCTAGCACTGTTATACTAGAGTGGTGAGTTCTTCTGATGGACGTGTAGGCTATTACCAACCCGTTAACTAAGGTAACTCTGAGCATCTTTCCTTGATAGTGGGATCTTGTATTTATTTAAGAAGTCTAAATTTCCCCTATGGCCTTTGGTCTACTTGCAAAGTCTTAAAAGCCGTTAAACTTTTTCCTGAACATTTTCAGTGATGTGGAAAAGAAAACTAAGAGAATTTAATACCTACTACTTGTGAGACACTGGAGAAGGAAATAGGAACCCACTCCAGTATTCTTGTCTGGAGAATTCCATGGACAGAGGAGCTTGGCGGGTTATAGTCCATGGAGTCACAAGAGTTGGACATGACTTAGTGACTAAACCACCACCACCATTTGTGAGACACAGTAGCAGAAGATAGTTAAATCAATGTTCTCATGCAATCCTTACCAACAACTTGATTAAGTACTATTATTAATAATATTTTGCAGAGAGAAAATGCAAAGAAGTAAATTACCTAAGTTCACATAACAGGTTTGTAGTGGAGTCAGATACTGAATCTAGTTTTGTTATCCTCCCTTGCCCTCTTTTATGTATTGTATAGATTTCTAAGTCTCCTCTTAATATGTGGGGCTAAAAACTGCTCTGATCAGTCCATAATACGAGAAAAATTTGCCAGGCCTCTGTGACTGAGTTACTTTTTTCAGAAGATCTCTTTAAAAATGCATATTATTTAATAGTATATTAATTAATCCATCTAACACATTGAAATATACACATTAGTTTTATCATATAAACCTCATAAGGACAGAAGCCTGAGGAATCAGAACAAAGGGCAGGTCTAGACTCGGGACCACATAGGGGATAGTAAGAGATATTGGAGAGGATGGAGGCAAAGAAATAAGATAACAGGACAAGTCATGTAAGACCAGTTTATATTACAGGCTATTTTTATTATATTGTTTGAATATTCTTTCCTTTAACAGCCAAGAGAAGTTTCTGGGTAAAATATTTTGCCAGTGGCAGTCTTCATTAGGTCACAATATGCTGTGAGTTCTTGCTGGATTAAAAAAAAAAAAATTGCCCTGTGGTTATTAAGAGGTGATTGTGAGAAACTTCACTGAATGACAACTTCCAGCTACAATGAACCATATTTAATGAGTAGCAAAGCTATAATTTAGTCTTTGATCACTATCAGCAAACACCTTGGGTTGGCCAGGAGCTATAAATATATGCTGCACTGATATTCTCACAGGAGTCTCACAATTTATATTTCTTTTATGTTATTTTCTAGTGAAAGGATCATTCTGTGTTTCATACCTGGTATAATTTTAAAAACTTCTGTTATGAGGACTTCCCTGGTGACTCAGACAGTAAAGCGTCTGCCTACAATGTGGGAGACCCAGGTTTGATCCTTGAGTCAAGAAGATCCTCTGGAGAAGCAAATGGCAACTCACTCCAGTATTCTTGCCTGGAAAATTCCATGGACAGAGGAGCCTGGTAGGCTACAGTCCACGGGGTCACAAAGACTCGGACATGACTGAGCGACTTCACTTTTCACTTTATGAGTGTATTACTAACCAATTTCGACTGCATAGCTAGTCTTAGGCAATAATTTCTCCAGCTACTGGTGGGATTTTGCACTCAAAGCTGTCATTAAAGACTTCTTTTGTGCAAATCCCTGAAAAGTGATAGAGTTTTAATCATGTAAGATTTATCAGGATATGGGGAAAAGATCTGACAAAGCTATTTCTTGTGATGTTATACTGAGAATTGCTTTGGTTAGAATGATCCTGCAGTTCATCCGTTTTGATCCGTACTTTTGTATCTTTGGATAGTTGAAGGTCAATGACACCACCAAATACATTTTTTCTTAGATGTTCTTTAATACATTTTATGTCAGAGCATTCAGAGAATTTTGTTATAATCTGGTCTAGATCTTATGATTTATGTAAAGAGAACATTTGGTAAACATTTATATTTTTCCATTTTTTGTTTTTTTCATCAAGATGTTCTGTGAATTGGTGGTTTTTTTTTAAATTTATTTTGTTTCTATAATAAAAATGTTTTAGAAGCATAGGTGAAAAATGTATATTTGAAAAATGATCCTGCACATTCCAGGGCTACTGAAATCTGAAATTGTGATTACAAAATGAGATCCATGCAGTTAACTTTATTAAAATAGGATTGCGATTATTTCTAAGTGATTCTTGGCATTTGAGCCCAAATAGAAGTTTCAACTTCCTTTGAAAAGTGCAGCACAATGTCATGATTTGCTTATTTTTTCTTCTTATTTTGTTCATGTGTGAGAAATCTTAGAGGACTGACTAGTTCCTAGAAACAGGGAGACTATGAATTGTCTAAGATTATATTCATGGCAGGATACTGCCCAAAGTAGGTACCTTGTATAATCAAAGCAGACTTTGACAGTGTGCAATAAACTGAACTATGGTAGAAGGGTAGAGGTGAGTTAATAAATTAATATAAAAAAATAATAATAAGGAGTTCAGAACCAACCTACCACACAGCTCATGGCATGGCAGATGGTCATGAAGTAGTCATAGGCCATCACAATCAAGAAAAAGTCATCTAATCCTGCAAGTTCAGTTCAGTTCAGTCTCTCAGTCGTGTCCAACTCTTTGTGATGCCATAAACCGCAGCATGCCAAGCCTTCCTGTCCATAATCAACTCCTGGAATCCTCTCAAACCATGTCCATCAAGTCAATGATGCCATCCAACCATCTTATCCTCTGCTGTCCCCTTCTCCTCCTGCCCTCAATCTTTCCCAGCATCAGGGTCTTCTCCAATGAGTCAGCTCTTTGCATCAGGTGGCCAAAATGTTGGAGTTTCTGCTTCAACATCAGTCCTTCCACTGAACACCCAGGACCGATCTCCCTTAGGATGGACTGGTTGGATTTCCTTGCAGTCCAAGGGACAAAGAGTCTTCTCCAACACCACAGTTCAAAAGCATGAGTTCTTTGATGCTCATCTTTCTTCACAGTCCAATTCTCACATCCATACATGATTACTGGAAAAATGATAGCCTTGACTAGACAGACCTTTATTGGCAATGTAATGTCTCTGCTTTCTAATATGCTGTCTAGGTTGGTCATAACTTTCCTTCCAAGGAGTAAGCATCTTTTAATTTCATTGCTGCATTCACTCTCTGCAGTGATTTTGTAGCCCAGAAAAATAAAGTCAGGCACTGTTTCCACTGTTTCCCCATCTATCTGCCATGAAGTGATGGGACCGGATGCCATGATCTTAGTTCTCTGAATGTTGAGTGAATAGACTATTAAGGATATGAGGTGGTTAAATAACTACTATTTACTGAAGGTTTACCATGTCCCAGGTACTGTTTCCCAGGTGGTGCTAGTGGTAAAGATTCCACCTACCAATCCAGGAGATACAGGATTTGTGGGTTCTATCCCTGGATTGGGAAGACTCCCTAGGGAAGGGCATGGCAACCCACTCCAGTCTTCTTTCCTGGAGAATACCATGGAGAGGAGTCTGGTGGGCTATGTATGGTCCACAGTGTTGCAAAGAGTTGGACATGACTGAAGTGACTTATGACCACACAGGTACTGTTTAGCTATCACATTGATAGTCCAAGAACTCTAAAAGGTATCAGTGATCAATTTAAAACTTTTATTTTTTATCAGTTCAGTTCAGTCACTCAGTCATGTCCAATTCTTTGTGACCCCATGAATCGCAGCACACCAGGCCTCCCTGTCCATCACCAACTCCCGGAGTTCACTTAAACTCACATCCATCGAGTCGGTGATGCCATCCACCCATCTCATCCTCTGTCATAAGAGTATGACAAAAATACATCTGGGAGATGCAGCCAGCATAGTTACAACTTTTCTCTATGTCTAGATGTTCAGCAGCACCTTTGAGAGGGTGGGGTAGGTCAAACAGGTGTCTGTGAGTGTTAAGTTACTTCAGCCATGTCCAATGCTTTGTGATCCTATAGACTGTAGCCAGCCAGCCTCATTCCATGGGATTTTCCAGACAAGAATACTGGAGTTGGTTGACATGCCCTCCTCCAGGGGATCTTCCTGATCCATGGATTGAACTCACAACTCATGTCTCCTGTATTGGCAAGTGAGCTCTTTACCACTAGTGTCACCTGAGAAGCCCCAAACACTGTCTACAAAGGACTAATTGGAAAGCAAGAAGTGCAAAAGCGTGTGGACATGAGACTCAGAGATAGTAGTCATAATGATGAGCAGGTTTCAAAACACAGTGATCAGGTACATGGAGAGAAACAGCTAAAATATGAGGGGCTGCAGTTCTGGTTCCTCTGATATTCCCAGAAGAAGTAATTTTATAATTCTTGCAAGTTTCCCTACATTTTTTTGGTGGAGATGACTATGAGGGAAGAATGTGATTAATTTTCACACAAATTGTTTTACTCAAGTAGTTGAAATGTTACAATTATGTTTTGAAGTCAAGTAAGTAATTTCAAGGACTTCTATGATGGCTCAGCTGTAAAGAATCTGCGTGCAATGCAGGATACCCAAGTTTGATCCCTGGGTCAAGAAGATCTCTTGGAGAAGGGAATGACAACCTACTCCAATATTCTTGCTTGGAGAATTCCATGGACAGAGGAGCTTGTTGGACTCCATGAAATCACAAACAGTCGGATACAACTGAGCAACTAACACACACATACACAAAATTAATTTCAAAATTTTTTGTTTCAATATGGTCTTCTTTAGGGGATTCCCCCTTGCTCTCTCTCATTAAGAATTCCTGTCCCTCCTCCCTCCCCGACCATCCCTCTGCATAAATTTATATTTTTAAAAAAATGAATTCCTGTCCCACATTCAGCCTTTTCTCAAAGAGGTCATGTATTTTACAATTTTGATGAAAAATTCTTTCAAGCATTTGAGAAAATATGTTGAGTGTTGACCATATTCTAAGCACTGTGTAGCAAACAGTATGAGTGCTGAAAAACAAAAATTCCTGCAATCCTATGGTGAATAAGTTATATAAACAAAGAAAGAATTGATCTGTAGCATGTGAGATTGTAACAGGTGTTATAAAGAAGAATGAAGATATAAAGGAGAGAGTGGATAGTGAGGTGCTATTTTTTACTGGATGATCAGGCAAAACCAGCTAAGAAGGTAATATTTGCACTGAGATCTCAAAGTTAAGAGATAAAAAATATTTAATTAAAAACAAATTCTATATCTTCATTTATATTATCTGGTTGATGAAGCATTGTGATCATACATTGCTTTTCTTCTTTAAGCATGATTTCCTTTACTTCTTTGAACATGTTTATGAATACCTTGAAATAACTCTCTGTGAAACTAAGATCTAGTTACTTTCACAGGAAGTTTCTGTCATCGCTTAGTTCCCCTCATGTTTGAGTCAGACTTTCCTGATTTTTTGCATATCTCAACTTCTTTTAGGAAACCTGGCATTTCGGGTAGTATATTGTGGCAACTCTAGGGTGTTAGACTTTCCCCAATTCCGAGGTTTGATGTTGCTAGTTGATTATTTATTTGTTGAGTTATTGAATGATTGTTTTAATGAAGTCTATGCTCCCCTTGCTGTGAAGCCATTAATGTCTCCCTTCAGAAGGCACAGCCTTGGATTTGTGCACAGTAACCTTGGGATCGGACTTCCCTGGTGGCTCAGACGGTAAAGTGTCTGCCTACAATGCAGGAGACATGGTTTGGACAGAACATTTTATTTCTGAAAGGCATTCCTGCTCTTAGAGGTAAGTACTCAGAAGACAGAGTTGGCTGTAGCCTCTATTCTCAGCTTGCCTCTCCAGGTGAAGAAACTCCACTTTATGAATGAGGTGGGCAATGTCAATTGCTGCTGCTGCTGCTGCTAAGTCGCTTCAGTCGTGTTCAGTTCTGTGCGACCCCATAGACGGCAGCAGGCTCTCCCATCCCTGGGATTCTCCAGGCAAGAACACTGGAGTGGGTTGCCATTTCCTTCTCCAATGCATGAAAGTGAAAAGAGGAAGTGAAGTCGCTCAGTCGTGTCCTACTCTTAGCGACCCCATAGACTGCAGCCTACCAGGCTCCTCCATCCATGGGATTTTCCAGGCAAGAGTACTGGAGTGGGGTGCCAGTGCCTTCTCTGAATGTCAATTGAAGCTCCAGTATTTTAAGTATACTGTGCTCATTATAGAGCTTCTTCCCCATGAGAGGGAAATGAATGAAAGAAGGAAATCCTCACTTCTCAGCCTTACTACCCAAAACCTTAGTCTCTGCAACAGGTAACTGGAGATAGGATGGGGAATGTTAATGACCTGTCCCTCTTGGGAAGGTATTGTAGCTCTCTAGCTGGTATCTGAGAGGGTAATCAAGTCCTGTTCTGGGTTATACATGCCTTGAGTGAGTTCTTGCTATACTGAGTTGAGAGGGAGTGTGTCATGTTTGAAATGACACAGACATTAGCTCTTCCTACTATGTTTTAGTAAGTTTTCTTTGAATTATTGTTTCTTCATTTGCTGCTTGCCCTTAAGGCCATTTCTCAAGATTAAAAAAAAAAAAAAAGTCTACATGCTTTGCACTAATTTCACTGGGAAACAGGTCCATGCTGCTGACAATAAAGCGTTAATAAGAGGCTTCTTAATCTTAGAAGAGGCTGTGGCTCCTTCGGTAGTTTAGTCCTGCAATATAACCCTTGAAATTGTTCCAGAAAGCTTACTCTAGAGTCTAGTTATTAAACTTTCCCCGTAAGTCTCTAAGTCACACCCTTTACTATTTTTTTTTTTTTGCTTAAGCTGGGTAAGTTGATTTCATTCTCTGTAGCTGAACTCTCACCAGTATACTTTGAGATAATCAGAGTATGTTTTTAATATAATGATTTACGATTGATGTTTCAAGTCTTAGTGCCATATTCACACACAGTCATCTTAGCCTTTTGTTTGTACATACTTCTGCATCTATACATTCTCCTTTGCACAGCCAGGACACCTCAGAGAAATTATTCTACTTCCTAAAACTGTAGATAGAGGGAATGTTTCTGTGTGAAAGCAAAAGAAAGGGTTTCTGTCTAATATATTAAAGTTGATGCCAAATAATTGAGGTTTTCCCATTGTGAAAATTTGCTGTGTGATATTGGAATACATTCTTAAATAAATGTGGTTATGTTATATATCATTTTAATCTACATTTCTCGCTTTATATTTGTTTGCTAATGACATTACTTGCAGTGTATATAATATGTATTTTAGACTACGGAAATGATGTTAGACAGAGAGCATATTTGAGTTATTTTTTATTCAAGTTCAAAACGGGTCATAAAGCAGCAGCGACAACTCACAACATCAACAATGCATTTGGCCCAGGAATTGCTAATGAACCTACACTAGTGCAGTGGTGGTTCAAGAAGTTTTGCAAAGGAGACAAGAGCCTTGAAAATGAGGAGTGCTGGCAGAATGGCCAACCATCAGAAGTTGACAACAACCAGCTGAGAGAATCATTAAAGCTGATCTTCTTACAACTATATGGGAAGTAGCTGAAGAACACAATGTCAACCATTCTACAGTCATTTAGCATTTGAAGAAAATTGGAAAGGTGTAAAAACTTGATAAGTGGGTTCCTCATGAACTGAAAATCAAAAACAATCATCGTTTAGAAGTGGCATCTTCTCTTATTGTATGCAACAAAGATAAACCATTTCTTGATAGATTTTGACATCAGAGGAAAAGAAGATTTCATATGACAACTAGTGATAAGCATCTCAGTGGTTGGACTGAGTAGCTCCAAAGTACTTCACAAAGCCAAACTTGCATGAAAAAAAAAAAAATCATGGTCACTGTTTGATGATCTGCTGCCCATCTGTTCCACTACACTTTTCTGAATCCCAGCAAAATCATTACATCTGAGAAGTATGCTCAGCAAATCGATGAGATGCACTGAAAACTGCAACACCTGCAGGCGATATTGGTCAACAAAAAAGGCCCAGTTCTTCTCTACGACATTGCCTGACTGCATGGTGCACAACAAATGCTTCAGAAATTGAAGGAATTGGGCTACAGAGTTTTGCCTCATCTGCCATATTCACCTGTCCTCTTGCTCAACAACTACCACTTTTTCAAGCACCTCGACAACTTTTTGCAGGGAAAATGCTTCCACAAGCAGCAGAAGGCAGAAAATGTCTTCCAAGATTTCCTCAAATCCTAAAGAAATAAACTTCTCATTGGAAAAAAATAAAAATGTGTTGATTGTAATGGTTCCTATTTTGATTAATAAAGATGCATTTGAGCCTAGTTATAATGATTTAAAATTTGTAGTTTGAAACCACAATTACATTTGCACCAACCTAATAGCTCTCTTGCTAGCTCATGTTTTATGTGTATCTTGAATCTTTATGATATTTTTGCAATTATTTTGGTTGAGGTAAGAGATGTTTCCCTGGTGGCTTGGCAGTAAAGAATCCACTTGCCAGTTCAGGAGATGGGTGTTCAACTCCTAGGTCAGTGTGGGGAAATTAACAAGATGATGCTAGTCAGGTTCTCTTGCCCCAGCTCTGTCACCCCATGTTCTGTGAACAATAACTTTGCATGGTATGTAACAAATGAGATCGCTTACAGCACTGTGCATGTGCATCATAAGGTACTCACTTGACCATGGGCTATTTTGTTCTGTAAGTATATATAAACTTCACCTGGGAAAGTCATGAGGGGTTGTGCGTGGTTATGTTATGCTATGTCTGCTGCTATGGCTGCTGTGCCAGCCAGAAGAGAATAAACATGTCTGCAGTTTCTACCGCTCTTCACACTTTCTTCAGCCTCTTAGTTCATGACTTGCCTACCATGGGTTCAGCAAACAATCTGCACAGTGAGACACAGAGAGATGACCACCATCAGGAACAGGATCAGAAACACAATTGGCATAGTAGGCAGGATACCCAACAGGTTGGCGGGCCTGAGGCTCCACTAGATGAAGGAAACCAGTGGCCACCATAGAGCATGTGGTACCATGTGGCTTCAATCTTCTTGGCGTGGGCTCTGGTGAAAGACTGGGAAGCACTGGATGGGTCACCAGAGAGCATTGAAAAGCCATTACAGGTGGTGAGTTCCCGTTTGACAAACAAGGTGGCATAGACTGCTGCTGGCACCATGGGGTGGATTTTCCTGACTGACCTGGAAGCAAATATGGATTTGTCTGTGTGATGCCATGCTGCTGTGCAATGTGCAGAGGTACTTGGAAGAACTAGAACAATGTATATTGGCATTAGAGCAAGAACCCTGTGGCCCTGAATAACCTAGCATCTCTGAAAGCCAGATGGTAAGTGACATTGATGATGAATATTATGAGACCATGTGTCCCCGCTTGGAAGAAAGACCTGTTGTACAGCAGAAAGTGAAGCATGAGCAGCCTATGGCCCACAGGAGACATCCCTAAGGGGCCTCAATTTGACTGAGTTCACAACATATTGACCAAGTGGAGTTGGTCAACTGGGGTAAGCAGTTTTGTCAAAAGCAAGGGGAACCCTTGGCAGCACGGCTTTTGCAACTCTGAAATACAGGGTGAATGGTATCCTGTGTTCTAGGGATGAGATAGAACAGCTGTCATTTATAACCACTCACCCCTTATTGAGAAAAAGGTTGCAGAATGCTAGGTGACTCATGCAGGGTGTGCCTAACCACACACCCTGACGGAATGGATTAATACTGCCATCCACACGATGTGGTCAAATGCAATGTGGGAGAGCTCCCAGATGCTGTGAGTAAATGGTATACCTAAGTCAAGTTGACCCAACTGCTGAGAGAACTGGGCATGAAGCTGTCAATATTTAACCCAAATATCCAAGGCCCACATGATAAGCATTTTACTGGCGGCATGTGAGATGCCATTTTGAACAATGCCCCATCCACCTCTTTTGGATCCTTGACTGCTATTCTTGTGCCCTATGTGCAGTGCCCGATTTATGAGGTGACCTTGATGGTGGCTAGCTTGGGAGAAATAGAGGGACAAAAGCAGTCAATGGGGTTTAGAAGTGTGAAGACCCCAAAGGGGTCCTGAACTGGTAAAGACCCCATCCAGGTGATGAGAATGCAAATGTGGGATGATTTACTGGCAGCAGGAGTTGACAGAAATAAAACTGATAGCCCAGTTTTCTTCTCATAGAGCTATGGAAGCAACTGAGACTGGAGCAGCACTTTACTGAGTTTGGGAAGCACACACAACAAGAGATTTGGGCGGTTCAGTTAGAAGATTACATGGCACCTGAGTGTGTTCCTTTCAATGATGCCCTTTCCTGCTTTGAATAGAGTTCAGACCAAGGTGCCCTCCTGAAGAGCCCGAGCAAGGACCAGAGGCCTTAAGTAAAACTTGCAATTCACTGGTCACTAGCTAATGTACAGAGAGTAATGGCCCTGGTTAACATTGGTGCCAAATACAGTCTTGTTTATGGCAAGCCAGAGCAGTTTCCCAGTCCTAGTGCATACATTGGTGGCTATGGCAGACAAACGATGTAGATTTAGACTGTAAAGGTTTAGGCTGGGTCCTCTGATGTAGATTTAGTAGAAAAGTATACTGTAAGGCTGCGTCCTATGATCTGCTACTACCCTCTTATTCTCTTGCAGATTTAGAACAGTGTGAAAGCATTTGGAGTAATGTGGGTGAGCTGAGAATGCCACACACAAAAAAATTCCCCTCCTTAAAGGGGTGGTCCAGCCTGGGAGAAGGGGGTTTTTCAGTTCTTTACTGAAAACAAAACAAAACAAAACCCTGCAAGGGTGGAGTTGCCTCTATGGAGGCTTTACTGCAATTTCTCAAGGACAGGTGGTGGATTGGACTTGGCCATTAAAGATAAAGGCACTCCACATGCAGTGGTTGGCTCTTCTAGCCCCATGAGGACAAGGACTGCAATATGAGTTCCAGGTGATACCTGGTGTTGAGTTTTTCTTTGTACTGGGCATATAGCTTGCACCCTAGTAGTTTGTTTTTGTAGTCTCTACTGTTGTTTCAGGATGTGGATTCAAGTGGTGGCACTGTGCACTAGGAAGGTGCCACAGAGGGCATAATCTGTCGGACAAGAGACCCCAAAGGGGTGGAATGTGGGGAAATTAACAATATGGCACCAGTTAGGCTCTCTTGCTGCACCTTTCACACCCCATCACCCCATGTTCTGTAAACAATGACTTTGCATGGTTATGTAACAGCTGAGATCACCTATAGCAATGCACATGCATGTCACGAGGTACTCACTTGGCCACAGGCTTCTTTTGTGTTGCAAGTATATATAAGGCTCACCTGGATAAGCTCTGTGTTGTTAAGTTATGTCTGCTGCTATGGCTCCTGAACCAGCCAGGAGAGAACAAACACATCGACAGTGTTACTTCAGGGCTTGAAATATTTGAGGGTATTTCTTTAAACAAGGAATGTATAAATTTAACATGAATAAAATATTTTATTCCTAGTGAGAGAATTTTAATTTCTGCATTTAACACAGGGTATTAGAGAGCTGGAAGTCTGGATGGTTCTGAGTTTCATGTTATATAAATGCTGTGTTAATGGTGTCTAGTTTGCAGCACATTGTAAGAAAATGTTACTGGAAGTTTTAAAGGCCAATTAGAATCCCATTTCCAACGTAGCAGTTACTATCACATTTCTGTTTGTGAGTTTCTCTTCTTCTAAATTACAATTTTCTGTATCAGCCTATTTGGCTCTCCAATTTTGGAGGCAGTGGCTTGCCCTGTAACTTTGCTTCTCTGACAGATCTAAGAAGAATTGTTGATTTTTCAGTTTGTTCAGCCTTTTACTTGTTAAAGTGGTGAATTGAAAGATCTTTATGTGCCAAACTGGAAACTCATCTTTGACAACCTTAAAAGAGGAAAGTTTGTCTATCTGATCAAAAATGAAAATTGCATACTGAATATAAACTTTCCAAATAGCAGCAAAATAGGATATTTTTTCTTGTAAGTGGAAAAAAAAAAAAAACAGCAAAAGTAAATGAGGACTTGTTTATGTGAAAATCCCAATTCAGAATGCCTACAATATATCTTGGTTATAGCCTTTCACAGAACATAACTTTAAAAATAATAAAAAAATCATTCTTCATAATTGTAAAGCAGCATATTTTCCTTTCTCTTAACATCTTTTTGTTACATATAAAAATAGAAATCTGATTTACTTTCCCAAGCCAAAGAAATCACAGCAATGTGAATGAAATGATTTTGAGTTTTGGATTTAAAAATAATAATGCAGGGAATAATAATAAAAGGATTTCTCTAAATGAAACCATTTTGTAAATGAGCAATCAAAGGTTAAAATAATGCAACATATTTATGCAAAACAATTTAACCTTCAATGATTGTATATACCTTAAACCAAAACAGAACCAAAATGTACAACTTTTACCAAAAGAATAAAGACAAATAAAAGCCAAATCCTCATATACTGGAAGAAAATAATATTTTATATGGAGTGTCGGAATCAGAAATGTCATTTACCCCCTAGGACAGAAAAAAAATTCAATTACCAACTCCTCTTATTGCCTCTCCTGGGTTATCATATCTCACCTGATAAGTGGAAGAAAATATCAGTCAGTCCAATAAACTATTTGAGTCCCTTCTTCTTTCATTTAAGCTGAGGCCAAAAAAGAACAATAACCAATTGTTTTTTTCTTTTTCATAGTATACGATCCTTTTATTTATTTTTAAAATATAAATTTATTTATTTTAATTGGAGGTTAATTACTTTACAATATTGTATTGGTTTTGCCATACATCAACAGGAATCCACAACATATAAAGCTTTTTAATGGTAAAAAGTGAGTAAAACTAATTTGAAAAGATATTTCTTAATTAGAAGGGAGAGGATACAAATATATTCTGATGAAGTAGACTGATGCAGAGGAAAGGAAACCTATAATGATGAACAATTGTCTTTTCTTCTCAAAAAATGTATAATAAAAATAAATTCAGAATAGTGATTATGCTGATGTCAGATAAGGGCAAATATGGAGAATTGAAGGGGAAAGTAATTGCATAGAGAACAGAGGGGATTTCAACTGTATTTGAGGTAGTTTATTTTCTAAGCTAGTAAGTGGAGATTTATTTAATATTTCTTTATACTTTCTGCTTATTTTAAATAGTTCACAATACAAAGTGAAAGTGAAGTCACTCAGTCGTGTCTGACTCTTGAAACTACATGGACTGTAGCCTACCAGGCTTCTCCGTCCATGGGATTTTCCAGGCAAGAATATTGGAGTGGGTTGCCATTTCCTTCATTTTTAAAATTATATTTAAAGCAGTAGTATTAGAAATTGTTTGAAAAGATCATCTCCTTTTATTCCCTCTACCTCTAGGCAACATTATATCAAAACTACACTGCAAAAGCTAATGAGGTCCTTATACATTTTTGTGAAAATAAGACACACAGCATATTTTGTCATTTTAGTGACTATCAATTCATATGGTCAGTGAAGGTTACAAAAAATTAAGTAAAACTTCTCCAGCCTTAAGGCTATTTCTCTTCTACTTAATTGTTTCAAATCCTTATTTTCCTATGACATTTGCTCTATTGAGATAAAGACATATTAAAATGCAAAGGTTCTCTGAGGGAGCTGTATAAAGATATGAGAAAGTTTTAATTGAAAAAATGTCAAAATTGTGGAAAGGATTATTATTTAATAGTATGTTTCAGGCTGTAGTGGATATATGAGAAATGCTTGCCAAATCCATGCTCCTTCTTTTGGAAGTAGCCTCCGCATCCTCAGCTGAGAGATTACTTATGCCAAATCCACACTCCCTCCCCAACATAGGCAAGCCAATAGGATTCTTTCCTTATAATTTAAACTAAGAAATTAACAAAAGCATCAATTTTTAGGCCATGTGCATCGATGGGCAGAAGGGAGATCTGCATAGGCAAACAGGAAAAAGAAACAGATGTCAAAGATAAATGGAGATAAAAATCAGGTGGCCCAAAACAGGTACAATAGCTATATTTATTTTTTATAAATATTCAGATCATCCAGAGGCATATTTTAAAGACTTTGGTAAATGTTCTGAGTGACATTACAACCAAGTGAAGTGTTTTTAGCAAGAAATTTGTAATGAGTAGGCACAAATTTTTAAAAAATCATCTCAGATGTTCTAGGGAGAGAGGAGGGGAATGTAGGGGCTTGAGACTAACATAGGGAGGCCAGTAAAGGGTCAATTGCAGTTATCCAAACCAGAGTTGATGGCTCCTTGGATTAGAGGGGCCGTGTAAAAAGTGGCCAAATTGGCTGTATAGTATGAAGGTCGAGCTAACAAGAGTGCCTGATTAATTTGTTGTGATGGATAAATGAAAATGAGTTATCAAATATGATAAAATTTGAAACGAGCAACCAAAGGAATTAGTTGTAGACTAGTGAAGATATGTTGAATTTAGGGTGAGTAATAGATTCTGTTCTATTACTAAAGAGTACTACAGAGAGTATTAACAGACACAACATCTGTGGAAATCAGGTAGACCAGCTACAATTACATTTAATAGTATATCCAGCGATTTCCTTCAAGGAATTTATTACACAGATATTGTTAAACATGTACAAAATGGCTAATGTAAAAAGTTATCCATTGCAGTCATGAAGAAAGTGCTAATTAAATAAATTAACAGTACAGGATATATTTGCATAATGGAACAATGTGTATTTTTAATATAGAATCAAGGTGTACTTCATGCATGAATCTAGAAAAATCTCAAAAATATATTAAATGAAAAACATAGATATATAAGAGTGTGGTTTATATGTTACCATTTGTGTAAAAATAATGAGGAGTGAGATTAAGACATAGAAAGATGAACTTGCTTTTATTTGAAATGAATATCTCTGGAATGACATGAACCAAGTAATAGTAATATTTATACTATATGAGCAGGGAGGACAGCTGGGAACAGGAGCAGAAAATAATTATTATACTCCTTTGTATTTTTTGAATTTTGAAACATGTTAATGCACTATTCATATATGAAATTAAAATTAGCTCTGTGAGTTTACCACAGCTATATAGACAATAACTTCATAGCACCTTGAGAAAATGTGAAAGAAAAAATTGTTGAATCTAGGGTAATTTTATTGAATTACGGAAAAAATTATCATATTAAGTTTAGGATCAGATGAGTATGTGTCTCCTTGTCACTATTGCTGCAAGTTAATATGGCTCCATCTTTGTTTATAATAAAAATTTTATTTGAAAGGTCAACATATCCAACACTTTAGAACCTTGCTGTATGAATATTTGCAACATTTCATTGTGAAATGTTTTTATCTTTATTTATATAACAGTAACATATTCTACAACTAAAGTTTTTATTAATCTAGGCAAATGTTTAATTTTATTTATTTTAGCTTATTCATACCAAAAAATGTGTTTGAAAAGGAGCAATTTGATACAGAAACATTAAATGTTGGTCCTTTAAATATTATAAAATTTTATTGGCTAATACAAATTCTATATTTTAAATATATTTGTATAAAATGGAATACTAATTTCTTAAAAATTCACATAATAGTTTTCAGTTATGTTTTGGAAATTAACAGAAAATACATTGAACAATTCTTTTTTTCCAAAGAAAAGGTTTAATTATTAATACAGAGTAAAGAATGTCCAGATTGTAGCTTCATCTATTGATGATTACTTCTCTTAATATAATCGTACTGGTTTCACTGACATTTGAAGGAAGTCCCATATCCATACATACATGTGTGTTGCAAATACTGCAGCCCTTGTTCTAGTAACAGTACATACAAAAGAACTATTTAATGGTATCTGCATTAAGATAGACCTAACTTTGTTTCAGTATGTCTGCCCTCTGATGCCCTCTTGCAACACCTACCATCTTACTTGGGTTTCTCTTACCTTGGACTTGGGGTATCTCTTCACAGCTGCTACAGCAAAGTGCAGCCACTGCTCCTTACCTTAGATGAGGGGCATCTCCTCACCACTGCCCCTCCTGACCTTGAACATGGAATAGTTCCTCTAGGCCATCCTGTGCCCTCGCAGCCACTGCTCCTTGGACGTGGGGTTGCTGCTCCCACCTGCTGTCCCTGGCCTTAGGCATGGGGTAGTTCTTCTCGGCTGCCGCCCCTGACCTCAGATGTGGGGTGGCCTCAAAAGTACGTGAACCATGAACTTCCTGATGTTCAAACTGATTTTGAAAAGGCAGAGAAACCAGAGATCAAATTGCCAACGTCTGCTGGATCATGGAAAAAGCAAGAGAGTTCCAGAAAACCATCTATTTCTGCTTTATTGACTATGCCAAAGCCTTTGACTGTGTGGATCACAATAAACTGTGGGAAATTCTGAAAGAGATGGGAATATCAGACCACCAAACCTGCCTCTTGAGAAATCTGTATGCAGGTCAGGAAGCAACAGCTAGAACTGGACAAGGAACAACAGACTGGTTTCAAATAGGAAAAGGAGTACGTCAAGGCTGTATATTGTCACCCTGCTTATATAACTTATATGCAGAGTACATCATGAGAAATGCTGGACTGGAAGAAACACAAGCTGGAATCAAGATTGCTGGGAGAAATATCAGTAACCTCAGATATGCAGATGACACCACCCTTATGGCAGAAAGTGAAGAGGAACTAAACAGCCCCTTGATGACAGTGAAAGTGGAGAATGAAAAAGTTGGCTTAAAGCTCAACATTCAGAAAACGAAGATCATGATATCTGGTCTCATCACTTCATGGAAAATAGATGGGGAAACAGCAGAAATAGTGTCAGACTTTATTTTGGGGGACTCCAAAATCACTGCAGATGGTGACTGCAGCCATGAAATTAAAAGACACTTACTCCTTGAAATCAAAGTTATGACCAACCTAGATAGTTTATTCAAAAGCAGAGACATTACTTTGCTGACTAAGGTCCGTCTAGTCAAGGGTATGGTTTTTCCAGTGGTCATGTATGGATGTGAGAGTTGGACTGTGAAGAAGGCAGAGTGCCGAATAATTGATGCTTTTGAACTGTGGTGTTGGAGAAGACTCTTGAGAGTCCCTTGGACTGCAAGGAGATCCAACCAGTCCATTCTGAGGGAGATCAGCCCTGGGATTTATTTGGAAGGAATGATGCTAAAACTGAAACTCTAGTACTTTGGCCACCTCATGCAAAGTGTTGACTCATTGGAAAAGACTGATGATGGGAGGGATTGAGGGCAGGAGGAGAAGGGGACGACAGAGGATGAGATGGCTGGATGGCATCACCGACTCAATGGACATGAGTCTGAGTGGAATCTGGGAGTTGGTGATGGACAGGGAGGCCTGGCGCGCTGTGATTCATGGGGTTGCAAGGAGTTGGACACGACTGAGCGACTGAACTGAACTGAACTGTGATGTCACACTTTTGTTGTTATATATATACATACATGTTTATTATTATTATTATTATTATAGTGAAAATCCTACAGGCAAAAAAAATATTGCCCTCTACCCTCCTAAGTTCTTGGTTGATACCTCCTATACAAATTAACAGGAAAAAAATATTTTTGTTGTTCAGTTGCTAAATTCGGTCCAACTCTTTGAAACCCCACGGGTTGCTGCCAGCCAGGCTTTCCTCTCCTTCACTATCTCTCTGAGTTTGTTCAAACTCATGTCCATTGAGTTGATGATGCCACCCAAGCATCTCATCTTTTGTCACCCTCTCCTCCTGCCGTCAATCTTTCCCAGCATCAGACTCTTTACTAATGTGTTGCCTCTTCACATCAGGTGGTCAAAATATTGGAGCTTTAGCTTCAGCATCTGTCTTTCCAAGGGATATTCAGGATTGATTTCCTTTAGGATTGACTGATTCTCTTTTCTGTCCAAAAGACTCTCAAGAGTCTTCTTCAGTACCACAGTTTGAAAGCACCAGTTCTTCAGCACTCAGCCTTCGTTATAGTTCAACTCTCATATCTGTACATGACTTCTGGAAAAACCGTAGCTTTGACTATATGGACCTTTATTGGCAAGGTGATGTCTCTGCTTTTAAATATGCTTTCTAGGTCAGTCATGGCTTTTCTTTCAAGGAGCAAGCAAGCATCTTTGAATTTCAAGGCTGCAGTCACCGCCTGTAGTAATTTTGGAGCCCAAGAAAATAAAGTTTGTCACTGTTTCCATTTTTCCCCCACCTATTTCCATGAAGTGATGAGACCAGAAGCTGTGATTTTAGTTCATTGAATGTTGAGTTTTAAACCAGATTTTTCACTTTCTTCTCAAGTTCAATAAGATATGTACCTCCTATGTCAATGGGAGATACCCAGGAAAACTGAGTAACTTCTTGAAATGGCACAAGCCATCACCTTAAATGTCATCTTCATCTAAAGAAAAAAAGATGTGGAATGAAGTACTAGGGGAGCCGGTTATGGGGTGGGAACAGAAAAAGCACAGTAAACAAAGGTAAAGTTGTTATGCAGATTTAAGTTGTCTTTTACGTTGAGTTTCTAGAGATTTAGTCATCCATCTCTTCCTGATACAGAAAGGGAAATACCGTTGCAAACGGAGATTTCCCTTATAAATATAAATGTATCTTAATAAGGGTAAACCTTATTTGGTTTTCAAAACTTCTCCTGTGCACGCTGTTTTATAAAAATAATCAGCTCAAGATAAATCTTATGTTAGACATATATTTTATAGTGGTATATTTTCTTATTTTTCAAGATTTAAGCTAAAAACAAGGATTTTAGTCATAAACAAGACTAAATAAGAAATAAGTCACCTAAACAGACTGATAGCATTTGGAAATTCCTGAAAGTATTTTATAACAACAGCAAAAATAAGCTTGTTTTGAGGAAAATCCAAAATAAATTAATACCCTCACAAATTAAACAATAGGATGGTTCCATGTCCTTCTGTTTTCTTCCACATAAAGGGTCCACTGATAAAGGCACTTGTTATTCAGTTCAGTTCAGTCACTCAGTCGTGTCCAACTCTTTGTGACCCCATGAATCGCAGCACGCCAGGCCTCCCTGTCCATCACCAACTCTCGGAGTTCACTCAAACTCACGTCCATCGAGTCAGTGATACCATACAGCCATCTCATCCTCTGTTGTCCCCTTCTCATCCTGACCCCAATCCCTCCCAGCATCAGAGTCTTTTCCAATGAGTCAACTCTTTGCATGAGGTGGCCAAAGTACTGGAGTTTCAGCTTTAGCATCATTCCTTCCAAAGAAATCCCAGGGCTGGTCTCCTTCAGAAGGGATTGGTTGGATCTCCTTGCAGTCCAAGGGACTCTCAAGAGTCTTCTCCAACACCACAGTTCAAAAGCATCAATTCTTCGGCTCTCAGCCTTCTTCACATTCCAGCTCTCACATCCATACATGACCACAAGAATAACCGTAGCCTTGGCTAGACGGACCTAAGTCGGCAAAGTAATGTCTCTGCTTTTGAATATGCTATGTAGGTTGGTCATAACTTTTCTTACTTATTATTACTATTAAACAAAATGAATATAAAATGCACAGCTTCCCAGTGGTTGGCCAAAAGTTAATAGGCAAGGACATGTTACAGGGAAGAACAAAATCTGACTCTGTGTTAGATCTGTTTCTGTTATTTAGCCTTTGCTCCCATTGCTTTTATTCACTACAAGGATACAGAGTATACACCTATACATAGTGGACTGTCTTGTGGAACCTTGCCCCTTTTCCTGTATGTTAAACCAAATGTTAAACCCTGTCCACCTGTGGATGCCTACAGGAAGGAAGAAATTAACACACTCCCTCCCTGAGGCTGGACATTCTAGGAGATATTTATCAGATTAATGGTCTTTTTTACTTTACTTCCTCACCTCTTCCCTTCTGTGTTCTATAAAAGATACTAGCATCCAGACACCAATAGAACAGTTATTTTGAAGCATTAGTCTGTCATCTTCTCAGGCTGCCAGCTTTCTGAATAAAGTTGTATTATCTGTCTCAACATGTTGTCTCTGATTTATTGCCTTTCTGTGCAGTGAGCAGAGTGAGCTTGGACTCTGTAACCAATAAATGTGATAAAATGAGAGGCCAACAAGAGAGAATATAGCACTCAGCTTTCAATATTTCCCTTAAACTGGTAAGATTTATTATTTACTATTGACAGTTAAGTTTACAGCTCTCTTATAGTTACAGTCCCTACATTTTGCATAATACAGCTACCACTATGTTCTTTCACCTTACTTGGATGCAATGTTATCAGTTGGAACCATTGCAAGAAATCTCAGCTATGGTGACCCAAGGACTAAAGAGCAGATATAATCAAGGAGGGTCTTGGAATGTAGGAACAGAAAAACCAGACTCTTTTCATCCTTCCACTCCCATGTTGTAACTATTAATGGATTTCAGCTCCTTCTGAGCAGTATATAGCCTGTTTCCCCTCCTACCCCACACAGGGAGGAGGTATTTGCCTTATTCTTACCCACCCAGTATCCATGCCTCATCCAATCAGCAAAGGACCTACAAGACCCCCTATCCAATTCCTTCTACCCTGGGTGTAAAAGTGGACTAAGAACTCCTGTTCAATGTCAGTTCTCCCTTGAGCTGGCCCACTGTTCTAACAGTGTCTCCCAATCTAATAAACTTTATTCTCCTCTCATTCCACCTCATGTCTGGAAACACTTTTCCAACCTGCACCAAGACCATGACATTTTTGGTGGCCTGTAGGGGGAACTTGTGATCTCTTCCCTCACCTCCTCACTTCTCCTTTTTCAAAGGAGTTCTTTACCAACAGACAAGTGTTGTGGAAGCAACTAACTCTGTCCATGGTTACCCTCTGGTGTGTTCCAAAGGCCCCACTGCTCACTGTGCCCCAGTAGCTGCTGCCTGAACAGGTGAGGGTCTCTCTTTTGTCTTCTTGCCAACTGAGAACTAGGCCAACCAATATTGTGTGGGCACGGGTCAGACACTTAAAAGCCATTCGGGTGCCTGACACATGAAGACTCCTCTGTGAGGATAAGGGGGACATGGAATGGATCAGGTCACAAGGGCATATGCCCCAAGCAAAGTTGGAATCGAGATTGCTGGGAGAAATATCAATAACCTCAGATATGCAGATGACGTCGGCCTTATGGCAGAAAGCAAAGAGGAACTAAAGAGCCTCTTGATGAAACTGAAATAGGAGAGTGAAAAAGCTGGCTTAAAACTCAACATTCAAAAAATGAAGATTACGGCATCCAGTCCCATCACGTCATGGCAACTAGATGGGGAAACAATGGAAACAGTGACACACTTCATTTTCTTAGGCTCCAAAGTCACTGCAGATGGTGACTGCAGCCATGAAATTAAAAAAAAAAAAGTGCTTGCTCTTTGGAAGTAAAGCTATGAGCAACCTAGACAGCATATTAAAAAGCAGAGACATTACTTTGCTGACAAAGGTCTGTATAGTCAAAGCTATGATTTTTCCAGTAGTCATGTATGGATGTCAGAGTTAGACTGTAATGAAGACTGAACACTGAAGAATTGATGCTTTTGAACTGTAGTGTTGGAGAAGATTCCTGAGAGTCCTTAGATTGTAAGGAGATCAAAAGAGTCAATTCTAAGGGAAATCAGAGTACTAAATATTCACTGGAAGGACTGATGCTGAAGCTGAAGCTCCAATACTTTCCCACCTGATGTGAAGAACCAACTTATTGGAAAAGACCCTGATGCTGACAAAGATTGAAGACAGGAGGAGCAGGGGACGACAGAGGATGAGATGGTTGGATGGCATCACCAACTTGACGGACATGAGTTTAAACAAGCTCTGGTTGTTGTTGGACATGGAAGCCTAGTGTGCTGCAGTCCATGGGGTCTCAAAGATTTGGACACGACTGAGAGAGACTGAACTGACTGACTGACTGTTTAATTGTTTTAATGTAGAAACATTATTTATTAAAGGAAAAGAACAAGACTGGAGATGAATAATTGTTGTGTCAGAGCTATCCAAGGTACTTTGCATATTCACTCATTTAATCCTCACAGAAACATTTTGATGGAGGTTTTATATACGGACTTAAATATTAGGGTGAGGGGATGAGAATTAAGTCTCATAGAAATTAAGTACCTTGTCCTAGAAACCAAAATTTGAATGGAGAATTATCTGATTGAAAAGCACATGTTCTTCAGAGTACATTAAGCTCTGTCCTGGTTATAGTATAAATTCCCACGGTAGGAAGGATAAGATTTACTACTAAAAAGTAAATGTCGGAAATGTATATAAAGCAAATATGAATAGTGCTTATATCACTGAGTGCCAGGATAATAACTGTTTCCCTCCCTTGTTTTTAAAATATTTTTTCTGTACTTATTTTTTTTTTAATGAACAAAGATTATTTTTAAAACTTCATTTTAAAATAGTGAAACTTAATTTTAATTTTGAAGGAGATGGATTTTGAGAAAACATCATAAGGCAGTAGTTTTCATCTATGTTCCTGTGAGCTCTAAAATTCTATGGAATGGGTTGTTGTGGGGGCAAACCAAGTGAGTGGGACTTGGGACATCCCTCTACACTTCACACAAAGATTTTCTGGTTTTATCAATTATATATATTGAACTATATAAAAATATCATTTCTAGAAAAAAATAAAAACAAAATAGTTTCTTTGCCAAAAGGAAAAAGATTGAAAACTTCTGTCATGGAACTAGAGTAATGTTGCTGTTTTTCAGCCACTAAGTCATGTCCAACTCTTTGCAACCCATGGGCTGCAACATACCAGGCCTCCGTGTCCCTCACCAACTCCTGGAGTTTGTCCAAGTTCATGTCCATTGAATCTGTGATGCCATCTAACCATCTTATCCTTTGTTGCCCTCTTCTCCTTTTGCTTTCAATCTTTCCCAGCACCAAGATCTTTTCCAGTGAGTCAGCCATTAAAATAAGGTGACCAAATTATTGGAGCTTCAACATCAGCATCAGTCCTTCTAATGAATATTCAGGGATAATTTCCTTTAGGATGGACTGATTTGATATCCTTGCAGTCCAAGAGATTCTCAAGAGTCTTCTCCAGCACCACAATTCAAAACCATCAACTATTTGATGTTCGGCCTCCTTTATGGTACAACTCTCACATCCCAACTAGAGCAATAAATCCACCTAAATTTGAACTAGTACAGGGTCATTATGGCAGAGCAGCAGCCTAACCCTCTTGTCATCTGTGATAAAGACATCAATATTAGTCACTGTCAACCTTCATTAAGTTCAGATCTTCTATTCTTCCATCCCTAAGGGTGTGTTTCATTGATGATTTTCTTAGCAACCTACACAAGGACACAGGGACAGAAACTCACATCAAACTGGCATTTAGAACCAGACTGTTTTTTTCTTCCATTGAGCATTTACTACAAAGAAACAAAACCTCTTTTCAACAAAGTTTTTCAATTTTATTAAACTTATAATGGATACTTAATCTTTCTCAAATAAATACACTAATTTAAGTGAGTTTAATATGGGAATACATATTATGATTTAAATATATATTTTGACATTGTTTCAATATGCATTTTTATTTTTTAAGTCTCACATCTAGAAAGCATGGTGAGCCTAAGAAGTTATTTCTATAATATATAGCTTTTTTGAGGTATTACATTCTCTTATTAAATTCAATTGGGATTTCATTTTCCACTACCACACATGTATTAATGAACTTTTTATGACTGTATGACCCCTTGCTGAGAATGAAATCAACCTGTGCTTTTAAGCTATATAAATCCCCACTTCTGTATAGACAAGATGCCTCATCTACTCATGACCTGCCTGTCAATGACAGATGCCCCATTGGCATAGCTTCAAAAGCTAAGTCTTGGCCACGATTTCAAGGGACTACGACACAACTACACATCAAGGACCTAGACATGGCATACTGTGGGCAGCCCTGAAGGTTACTGAAGAGTCACACCAAAGGGGAAGTGGGCAAAGGACAGGAGAAAGAAACAAATAGAGTGACTTCCAGACATTTTCGTTTTGAATTCTGACTTTCATTTAACTCAAATTCTTATCAATATGCAGACTTCATTGAGCTGTCAGCCATAAGGAACTTACCAAATCTTTCAAAGAAGAGCTTCTGTTTCACTAGTGGCTGCTTGCTCAAGTTGCAGAACATATCTGATCACAAGCACTTCACATTTTGGGTTCCAAAGTGAAATAGTCATGGAATTTACTTATGATTAGAAAATTTATAATCTATCCCATTCTAAATATGGTGGACTTATCTGGGGAGAAATAAAGAAGGAAAAATTCCTGCTTAAGAGCGAGTAATACCAATACAAAAATCGTAGCTGGAAAGAATACAAAACTAAGCAAAATAAAACTGGAGACAAAACTGTGTCAGTCAAATTATTTCTGGGGTGGAATACATTTGTTCCTGTTCTTAATCATACTCATGTGCTCTGATTATATATTTACATGAACTTCATGAATTGTGTTCCTGTGATTATGAGACTCATGGTAATTGTGGCTTAGCTTTGGCTTCCTTCGTGCACTTATCTATTTACTTAAATAATGTATAGCAAAATGGAAACTGAACAGAGTTAATTCTGGCTGCTCCTGATTTGATGCAGACTCTCAACACATTCTTTACTACAATAGCCCAGGAGAAAGTGCTTTATTTAGGATGATGGGATGGGCTTCCACTCACTGCTGCCTTATATGAAGCTGCTCCCTATTTCCAAAGGGCCACTTTTTCATAATTTGTGGCTCTCTATATGAATATAGCATTAAAATACTTCATCCCAATTACAGTAAGACAAACAATATATATTAGAAATTTCTCTAAGACAAATCATACATATTGATTGAATTCCAACTCTATGGCAGGCAGAATACAGGCAGTAAGGCACCTTACCTTACTACTGAGTGAGTAAAATTGTAAGAAGCAACAACTATGAGGAATCTTGACTTACCAGAAGTACCAGTCAAATTTAGGGCAATGCCCTGTTCATTATTTCCATTCTTGCTACAAGATCCCAGGGACTTAGCCTGTTTTTTCCTTCTTTCTCTAGTTGCTACTCTATCCTTAGGGATTGCTCACCCTCAAACTGACAATAGATGCATTATATTTTTTCAGCTCCTTTTTTTGTTGTGTTGTTGTTATTCTCGAATAAAAACACAGTAGCTCTTTTTATTTCAAGGACCTTAATACTAAGTATTATAACAATGATAATAGTTAAAATGGAAAAAGCTTTAACAAATAACTTAAAAGTTCAAATATTTATGGTACCTGACCTAGAGACCTAGATAACCTTACTGAGTCAGTACCTGGACAACCCTTGAAGGTCTTTTCTCTTGTTTTGAACAGAAGAAAATAACAGAAGACCCTGTTTTCTGGAGTAGAATTCAAGATTTGAAATGGACAAAAAAATTAGCAATCAGGCATTTCTTGTTTCATAGGGATATTACTCACCTCTAGGAAACTATTAACTAAACAACATTTGGAGTAGATTACCATTTCCTCCTCCAGTGGACATCATTGTTGTCAGAACTCTTCACTCTGACCCATCCTCCTTTGGAGGCTCTGCATGGCATGTCTCATATAGTTATTGAGTTATGCAAGACCCTTCACCACGACAAGGCTGTGTTCCGTGAAGGCATCAGGGACCATCCTGAAGTCTATATCTTGGGACATAGCCATGCATGCCATTGCCCTTTTGGAATAAGAGACAAAGCCACCTCTACCTGTTCCTATTCTTAGAGCCAAGTAAGACCCTTGTTCAAGTTAACATTTATTACTTATTTAAATGATCCATTCTTGGTTCATGAAATATTATGTAATTTTTGATCATGAGTAAATTTTATTTTATCTAATAAACATTTTGTCTATATGTGTTGGTAGTGATGGAGTGTGAGCCTTCATATAAATTCACAAGTCCAACTTGACTCAATATCTCTTCCATAATATATGGATAAATAAAAACAGGTATGTACAGATTAATATTTTGATTTTACCATTAGTAAATTTTAGGTAATGAAAGAATGATCTTAGAATATCAGCAAATTTGGAAAACTCAGCAGCGTCCACAGGACTGGAAAAAGTCAGTTTTCCTTACAATTCCCCAAAAAAAGGCAATGCCATAGAATGTTCAGACCACCTTAAAATTGCACACATTTCACGTGCTGCCCAGGTTATGCTTAAAATCCTTCTAACTGGATCTCATCAGTACATGAACTGAGAACTTCCACATGTACAAGCTGGGTTTTGAAGAGACAGAGGAACCAGATATCAAATTGCCAACATTCACTGCATCACAGAGAAGGCAAGGCAAGTTCCAGAAAAACATCTACTTCTGCTTCTTAACTGATCAATTAGTCAAAGCTAAAGCCTTTGACTATGTGGATCACAACAAACTATGGAAAATTTTTAAAGAGATAAGAATACCAGACCATATGCAGACTACATCATGCAAAATGCTGGGCTGGATGAAGCAAAGCTGGAGTCAAGATTGCTGGGAGAAATATCAATAACCCCAGATATGCAAATGACATGACCCTTATGGCAGAAAGTGAAGAACTGAAGAGCCTTTTGATGAAAGTGAAAGAGGAGAGTGAAAAAGCTGGTTTAAACTCAACATTCAAAAAACTAAGATCATGGCATCTGCTCCCATCACTTCATGCCAAATAGGTGGGAACACAATGAAAACAGTGGTGAACATTGTTTTTTGGGCTCCAAAATAACTGCAGATGGTGACTGCAGCCATGAAGTTAAAAGATGCTTGCACCTTGGAAGAAAATCTATGACCAACCTAGATAGCATATTACAAAGCAGAGACATTACTTTGTCAACAAAGGTCCATCTAGTCAAAGCTACGGTTTTTCCGGTAGTCATGTATGGATGTGAGCGAAAGTGAACGTCACTCAGTCATGTCCGACACTCTGCGACCCCATGGACTACACAGTCCATGGAATTTTCCAGACCAGAATACTGGAGTGGGTAGCCTTTCTCTTCTCCAGGGGATCTTCCCAACCCAGGGATCGAACCCAGGTCTCCTGCATTGCAGGTGAATTCTTTTACCCACTGAGCTATCAGGGAAGCCCCAATATGGATGGATGTGAGAGTTGGACCACAAAGAAAGCCGAACACTGAAGAATTGATGCTTTTGAACTGTGGTGTTGGAGAAGACTCTTTAGAGTCCCTTGGACTGCAAGGGGATCAAACCAGTCAATCCTAAAGAAAATCAGTTCTGAATATTCATTGGAAGGATTGAGATAAAGCTGAAACTCCAATACTTTGGCCACCTGTTTTGAAGAACCGACTCAGAGGAAAAGACCCTGATGCTGGAAAAGATTAAATGCAGGAGAAGGGGAGGATAGAGGATGAGATGGTTGGATTGCATCACTGACTCAATGGACATGAGTTTGAGCAAGCTCCAGGAGTTGGTGAAGGACAGGGAAGCCAAGCATACTGCAGTCCATGGGGTTGCAGAGAGTCGGACATGACGGAGTTACTGAACTGAACTGAACTGATGTACTCATTGGTATTTTTGTTAGCCTAGTCTACCAGTTACCGAGAGGCTGCGAGAAGTATGTTTAAAACGCCCTACTATGAATATTTTTTATTATTATTCAGTTTAGTTATATTAATATATATATGACGAAGTGATTTTATTAGGTGCATAAAATTGAAAATCGTTTTATTACAGTGGATTGACAGTAGGATATTACCCATTAATCTTCAGTGTAACTTCACTGTCTTAGGCTAATTTGTTTCCCCATAGTATATGTTTTTCCTTTAAATCTTTAAATATTTCTGTGTCCTTGTCTTTATGATGAGTCTCTGGATACTGTATAACTGTTAAATTATTTTATTTATCCATTTTAAAAATTATTAATGATAGTTTGTTATAGTAATATATTCTTAATAAACTTTTGGAATTATCTCATTCTAAGTCCTCTTTTTTTATATATGCCTTATGATTTTCCATAGAATACGTTTGTATTTTATATATCTTATATACTTTCACATATATAATATATATTTTCTGATATGAGTGAATGTAAAAAATAAATGTTTGGAGATCCTCAGCTATGCACAATAAAAGCTGTAGTCTAGAATATCAA
Source organism: Capra hircus (assembly GCF_001704415.2). Lineage (NCBI taxonomy): Eukaryota > Metazoa > Chordata > Mammalia > Artiodactyla > Bovidae > Capra > Capra hircus. Next base: position 49,243,192 of record NW_017189517.1, read on the forward strand.
ATAAAGCTATGTGGAATCCATGTATTTAAAGACTGTAATATTCAATTACATTTATTGAATATATATGATTGTATTATATACATGATTATAGTCAATTTATAAATTAATGTGTGTTTACTTTATATGTTGCTTATATGTAATGCATACATATATGTGAATATGTAGTTAATTTTGGCTAGCAAACATAAGTCTGATGCTATCTTCTCAGCTGTGAAAAGTATGGTAAGATATTCATTACTTTTTATAGTTAGTGTTGGGTGGTGATTTTTCCCATCTTTTAAGATTTCATAGGGTACAACTCTTTCTCCATCCTTGGATCAGAGGAATGAAAATTAGTTGTTTTATTTGTTTTATCAAAACTATCTAGATAAGTCCATGAAAATTTAGATAGGAACAAGACATTTTGCTGTGGTAGCTTTGTTGTTCCTTCCAAAGTGAAGCATACTGTGTAGTTTAAAAAGATCAGGGAAATGCTGTGAAGCACCAGAAAGGACATTGAAAAGCAAAATGGAAACACGATCCTTAGTACTATAAAACCATGATATGGCCACATTTATTTGACCTTTTCAGTCACTGCCCCCTGAGAAAAGACACAATGAGGCTGAGGAAAATCTAGAGGAAATGTAAAATGATTAAGGGTCAAATGTGTATTATGGGGAGAATAGGGTGCCACAAGAAGAGAGTTTTAAAGGAAAGAATGTGTTCCTGCTAGAAATATAAGAGTAAAAACTTTCTACTAGTCTGAAGGGGGCTAACAATAGCAGAAAGAGTAAGCTATTGTGGACTTGAAAAAGAAAGATATTTGATATTTTTTCATAGTTACATCTTTGCACTTAATGACTAATTTGAGTCTTTGATATGCACCTGAAACTACTTTTAAGATAAACTGTCTCAAATTTCCTTCGGCTCATCTACCTAAAAATGATGTCTTTACATTTCTATTATTAATAAAAAGTTCATGTAATATGAGAAGAGAGTTTGGGGCTATTAGTTTCTAAGTGTATAACTCAGCAGGAGAACAGTGTGTGGTACAGGTTGTATACTAACTAAAGTATGTAGTCCTGTCCAAATAGGGCATGAGAATGTAGGGAAACTGCAAGGTTTTATTACAGTGGTTTAAAAGGTAGTTTAAGATTTAAAAATCTCAAAATATAATACAATCATATACAAGACTTTCTGACTGAAATAGTTTAGAACGTGTAGGGCACAACATTTTTGTCCTCCTTTCTCTGCTTATGACAAACTCTCACATATTTTTGGAGCCTTTTAGTGCTCAGAAAGGGGCATCCATGGTGGCTCAGTGGTTAAAAACCCACCTACCAATGCAGGAGATGCAGGGACATGGGTTCGACCTCTGAGTTGGGAAGATCCCCTGGAGAAGGAAATGGCAACCCGCTCCAGTATTCTTGCCTGGAGAGTTCCATGGACAGAGGAACCTGGCAGGCTACAGTCCATGGAGTTGCAGAGTCAGACATGACTGAGCATGCAGGTATAGTCCTCAGAAAGATAAAGTCTGAAAATTCCAGGTATAGTGAAAGAGTACTGCTTTAGACCAGTAAACTTGGGGTCCAGCTTGGGTTTTAAAACTGGCCCTAATGTTAATCAAATCAGTTCACTTTTCTATTCATATTACATGATCTATTCTGCTGAGTCTGCATATTGGCCATTCACTTATTTTTATTCACTGAGCATATATTAGTTGTCCTACATGTTAGCTTGCTTTATATTTCAGTTTTAAAGGAGGACATCAATGAATTGTCAATCACCTTTGGAAAGTTGGCTCATTATCCAGAGAAGCTCCTCACAAGGGAACACCTTGTTAAATTCAACATAAGCCAGAAGAGAAGATTTTAAATGTTTTATTGTAACTCCTAGTGGGAAATATATTTTATGTAGTGACCTAGTTTATACACACACAATTAGTCACTGATTAGAATCATCCTAAATATGATACACTCAATAACTGTATTGTATTTTTTCCTCTTCTGTGTTATCTTACCCTATTCTGTTCTAATTCATTGATAGAATGTTGGACTGTTTGTAGGAATGGAGGAATGAATAGGTGGAACACAGAGAATTTTACGAATAGTGAGGATACTCTGTAAGATACTATAATGATGGATATGCGGCATACATTTGTCTAAATACATCGAATGTATAACACCAAGAATAAACTCCATTGTAAACCATGGACTTTGGGCAATGAGCATGTGTCAACATAAGTTCATCAATAGTAATAAATGTACCACTCTGGTGAGGGCTATTGATAATAGGGGAAGCTATGCTTGTGTGGAAAAAGAAAGTGTGAGTAGCTCAGTCATGTCCAGCTCTTTGGGACCCCATGGACTGTAGCCTGCCAGGCTCCTCTGTTCATGGGATTCTCCAGGCAAGAATACTGGAATGGGTTGTCATTACCTTCTCCAGGGGATCTTCCCAACACAGGGATTGAACTCGGGTCTCCCACATTGCAGGTAAATTCTTTACCATGTGAACCACCAGCTTGTGTGGAAGCTAGGGGATACATCGATAATCTTTTTATCTTCCTCTTAAGTCTGATGTGAACTGCTCTTAAAAAAAACTTAAAAGCAACTTTAAAAATCCAAATTTGATAACCCAACATCTGGATTATCTCATAGTAGGTCTCCATTAATTTTTCTTCTCTTGAGAAAAGCAAAGAATGCTGGACACAATTGATATAGTGAGTACAAGTGGGTTGCCACCTGCAGTTTACAAAACATTGGTTTGCAGCCTAGCACATAGTCTTTCAAGATGAAGAATATTTTAATAGGATTATTTTGTTTGCATCTTCATTTTCCTAGACTGACTTTTCTCTTCATGCTGTGTTTTTCTTAATAGAACTCACTTAGCTATGTTTGTTTGCTTATTCAGTCCAGATCAGTCACTCAGTCATGTCTGACTCTTTGTGACCCCATGAACTGCAGCATGCCAGGCCTCCCTGTCCATCAGCAACTGCCAGAGTCTACCCAAATCCATGTCCATTGAGTCGGCAATGCCATACAACCATCTCATTTTCTGTCGTCCCCCCTTCTCCTCCGGCCCTCATTCTTTCCCAGTATCAGGGACTTTTCAAATGGGTCAGCTCTTCACATCAGGTGGGCAAAGTATTGGAGTTTCAACTTTAACATCAGTCCTTCCAAGGAATACCCAGGACTGACCTGCCTTAGAATGGACTGGTTGGATCTCCTTGCAGTTCAAAGGACTCTCAAGAGTCTTCTTCAACACCACAGTTCAAAACCATCAATTCTTCTGCGCTCAGCTTTCTTTATAGTCCAACAAACACATTCATACATGAATATGGGAAAAACCATAGTCTTGACTAGATGGACCTTTGTTGGCACAGTAATGTCGTTGCTTTTTAATATGCTGTCTATATTGGTCATAACTTTCCTTCCAAGGAGTTAGCGTCTTTTAATTTTATGGGTGCAATCACCATCTGCAGTGATTTTGGATCCCCAAAACATGAAGTCTGACACTGTTTCCACTGTTTCCCCATGCATTTACCATGAAGTGATGGGACCAGATGCCATGATCTTAGTTTTCTGAATGTTGAGCTTTAAGCCAAATTTTTTCACTCTCCTCTTTCACTGTCATCAAGAGGCTGTTTAGTTCTTCACTTTATACCATAAGGTTGGTGTCATCTGCATATCTGAGGTTATTGATATTTCTCCTGGCAATCTTGATTCCAGCTTGTGCTTCTTGCAGCCCAGTGTTTCTCATGATGTGCAATGCATAAGTTAAATAAGCAGGGTGAGAATATGCAGCCTTGGCGTACTCCTTTTCCTATCTGGAACCAGTTTGTTGTTCCATGTACAATTCTAACTGTTGCTTTCTTACCTGCATACAGGATTCTCAAGAGGCAAATCAGGTGGCTTGGTATTCCCATCTCCTTCAGAATTGTCCACAATTTATTCTGATTCACACAATCAAAGGCTTTGGCATAGTCAACAAAGCAGAAATAGATGTTTTCTAGAACTCTCTTGCTTTTTCAATGATCCAGCCGATGTTGGCAATTGATCTCTGGTTCCTCTGCCTTTTCTAAAACCAGTTTGAACATCTGGAAGTTCATTATCCACGTATTGCTGAAGCCTGGCTTGGAGAATTTTGAGCAGTAGTTTACTAGCGTGTGAGAGGAGTGCAATTGTGCGGTAGTTTGAGCATTCTTTGGCATTGCCTTTCTTTGAGATTGGAATGAAAACTGACCTTTTCCAGTCCTGTGGTCACTGCTGAGTTTTCTAAATTTGCTGACATATTGAATACAGCATGTTAGTGATGATAATATCAATAATAGTAATAATAATGCAAATTTATGTAGCACTGGCTATTTGCCAGGAAATGTACCAATAATTTTGCATTCATTTATTTATGTAACTATCACAACACTTTTTTGAGTTAGAGACTATTAAAATCTTCATTTGCAGATGAGGGCACTGTTCTATGATATTAAAAAAAATTATCTTTTTTCATCAAAAGGAAAAGGTAAACTAACAGTTAAACCTTCAAAGTAATTCCTAGCCAAAACTATAGGTTTGTTTTTACTATAATGCCTATATGTGGTCATGATAAATATTTCAAGGATAATATATAAGTAGGGAAAATACAAGCATCTACTCTGCCATTTTATTCCCTAATAATAACAATCATAAAGTGTTGCTTCTCAATATAAAGTGTATTTCAATTTGTTTTCCTTATCAGCATATCTGTACAGTCTCAGCATGTACAGATCCAACTTACTCTAAATAGCTGAATATTTTTCCATTGTATAGATGTATCACAATTTGTTTAAACAGCTCCCTATTGATCATTAAAAGGCATGTGCAGTTTAAATTTTTATTGATATTGTAAAACTGTGCTCCAAAAAAGTATATCAGTTTTGACTCCTACTGACAAAATATAGAATTGTCCCTTTCCCTACTTGCTCATGAAACTCAAGCATTATCATAATTTTCTATTTAGAATGTAAAAGTTACTATCTTGTTGTATTTTCATTGTATTTCTTGAATTATAATTATGGCTGATTACCCTACATGTGTTTTTAAGACATCTGTTGTTTTCTATTAACTGATATTTCCTTTTTCTATTTGGTTGTTTTCCTTTTTCTGATTCATTCTAAGACTGGCAACAGGCTTCTTCCTTCCACAACATATGCTATGGCAACACCAATACAATATATTAATGAATATATATGGAATTTAGAAAGATAGTAATGATAACCCTGTACGTGAGACAGCAAAAGAGACACAGATGTAGAGAACAGTTTTTTGGACTCTGCGGGAGAGGGCAAGGGTGGGATGATTTGGGAGAATGGTATTGAAACATGTATATTATCATATATGAAATGGATTCCAGTCCAGGTTCAATGCATGAGACAGAGTGCTTGGAGTTGGTGCACTGGGATGACCCAGAGGGATGGGATGAGGAGGGAGGCGGGAGGGGGGTTCAGGATGGAGAACACATGTACACCCATGGCAGATCCATGTCAATGTACGGCAAAACCAGTACAATATTGTAAAGTAATTAGCCTCCAATTAAACTAAATAAATTTATATTAAAAAATATTGACCCATTGAATGGCATCAGAGATATGTCCAAGGAATGAAGATAGGAAAATAAGGCTGAGTGACAATTTTCTTTGGAATTCCTTCGTAGAATAGAGGCTACTTTTTGGAATTATGAAATCAAAAGGAAGCTAATAACAACTCTGCTTCACTGATTATTTACTGCTTCACTATAGTTTCACTAAAATTCATCAGAAGAATGTCAGAAAATCTATAACCAATGAAATTTTTTCCTCTTCACTGATATGTTTATTTACAAGATTCTAAAGCAGATTTTTGCTAGATTTTTCTCTAATAGAGGCAACATCTTGATGCAATTTGAACTTCAATATGTATACAATTTGCAGTTGACTGTCATGAAAACTAGCAAAATAAGTAATTGCACATTATCTTACATTCATACTCTTCCAAAAGTAGAAATATATCTATGTGATTTCAAAAGAAAATACAATTCAGATATCTTTTGGAAACATTAATAGCAGCATGTTAAAAAAAAAAAAAAAGGCTCATGTGCTATAAGCCCAGAGACTTACACAGATACACATAATTCTGAGGTATGATTGTCTTCACCAATCCCACTAATTCCACTGTCCCCCCAAATCTAGCAAATTTGAGGGCAAGCTCTAAGGGTTTGCTCATATAAACATTTATTTGGATTACAGCTGTTCCTGTGACTTGCAATAAGAAAGTGACTGACCAGAGAATATCACAGTCATAGAGCCTATTATTTTTTTCTGGCTGATTTTACACAGTTTGATTATGATGTACCTTTGTTTACTTTTCTTAATGTTTCCTGTTCACGTTTTTATGAGCTTCTTCTTTTTGTGGGTTTATAGTTTTGATCAAGCTTTTGTTTTATTTATTTTTTATTTTTTTCTCAACTGTTTTCAAGTTTATTTATTTTTTTAATTTTTGTACAGTACTCAAAATAATTTTTTTTTCTCTTTCAGCCTCTCTCTCCTCTCCTGCAGTTACTTAAACATATATTAGGCCTCTTTACATTATCATATAAGTGCAACCATACAATATCTATTCTCCTATGTCTAGCTTATTTCAACTAGAATAATGGTTTTAAGGTTCACCTATGTTACGTCTTTTAAAATCTATTTTTATTAGAGTATAGTTACTTTACATGAACTTGAGCAAACTCCAGGAAATAGTGGAGGACAAGAGAGCCTGGGTGGGGCAAAGAATTGGACACGACTTAGCAACTGAACAAGTTGCTTTACAATGTTGTAGTAGTTTCTGCTGTACAACAATATGGATCACCCATAAGTATACAAACGAATATATCCCCTCCCTCTTGAACCTCCCTCCCAACCCACACAGCACTCCTCTTGGTCATCACAGAGCACTGGGCTGAGCTGTCTGTGTTATATAGCAACTTCCCACTCTCTCAGAACTTCATTCCTTTTATGGCTAACAAATTTTTATTATATATATACCACAAAAAAGAAAATATAATCTATCTCGAATTGGTGACATTGCACTCTATTTTGTGATTCTTCATCTGAAGTAACACTTATTTTATTGGTATCATTGTTTGTTTTTATCACAATAGTAGTTGTATATTCATTATAGACAATTTGTATTTTGCAAGAAAATCACAAAGATAAATTTTTGGACAAAAATGTCTACAGTACCATTATCCAATGATATTTCTTATATGCTTTTGTCCAGTGTTTGAACATTGCAAATTATATAAATAAAAAAATATATATTTATATATACACACACACACATATATATAGTGATACAGTTTCTTACATGCCTTCTTCATTCAACATTATTTTAATATTCTTTGATAATCTAATTTTAATGACCACATTATATCATATAGATATATCATAATTTTTTATGCAACTTTATTATGGCTGGATAGTTCATTTTCAAAAATAAAATACTATAACAAATGTTCCTATGTATATTGTTTGGAGAACACAATAGGATTGTCCTTTAGAATAAATTATTAGCAGTGGAATTACAGATACTCATTGCCAAACTGTTTTCTAGAAATCTTGCATGAACTTTTACCCCCACTAGTAGAAGTCAGCTTTATTGGATTGCTTTCAAATACTGAGTATTTTTTGAAGTTTGTCAATTTCATAGACAAATGTATTGTCTCACTTTATTTTAAACCACTTTGATCATTTGTAATGTTTAACATTTTAAAACTAAATGTACTGTTCATTTCTATAACAACTTTTACAATGCTTCATTTTGGGTACATTGAAAATGTAAGAAAAAAGTCTGTCAGACAGTTATGAAATTCAAATCTGTTAGAGAACTACTTAAAAGGCTATTGAGCATATTGAGTAACAGTACAGTAATAATCTTAGAGAGAGAAAATGAAGGCTTGAAATAGCACTGTAGTCATGGAAATAACATAACAGAAGATTGGAGAGTTATTTTAGAATAAAAGTCATAAGACTTGTTTGCTGATAAGACATAGGAGAAAGAGAGAGTAAGACTAACAAAAACAATAGCAGTTTCTTGGCTATGTGACAGAGGAATGAAGATATTATTAACTGTAATAAGAGTTATGTAAAGAACATGGTTAAGGAAAAAAAATAATGGGTATAGTGGTCAACATGAGCTATTTGAAGTACTGTTATATACAGTCTGAGGAAATGGTTTAGCAGCAGGTTAAGTTCCTACATATCAATTATCATGTATTAGTAGAACAGAAAAAAAAATTCCCCCAACAAACTCCTGAATATGCATTAGAAATCAATATACTATAAAAATAGAATTTCAAATAATTAAAAAATAGAGTAGAATAATTAGTGATATTGAGCATCTTTCCATGTGCCTCTTATCCATTGGTATGTCTTCTTTGGAGAAGTGTTTGTTTAGATATTCTGCCATTTTTTTATTATTTAATTGTTTGGTTCTTTTTGATATTTAGCTGTGTGAGCTCTTGTATACTCTGGAGATTAACCCCTTATTGGTCACATCATTAGTAAATATTTTCTCCCATTCTGTAGGTTGTCTTTTTATTTTGTTTATGGTTTCCTTTGATGTACAAAAGGTTTTAAGTTTAATGAGGTCCATTTTTTTCTTTTTGCTGTTATTTCTGTTACTCTAGAAGATGGATCCAAAATTATGTTGCTGCAATTTATGCCAAAGTGTATCCTGCTTATGGTTTCCTCTAAGAGTTTTATAGTATTCAGTCTTACCTTTAGGCCTCTAAATCGCTTTGAGTTTTTCTATGCATGTTCATAGTGTTAGAGATTGTTCTAATTTCATTTTTACATGTAGCTAACCAGTTTTCCCAGCACCACTTATTAAAGAGACTCTCTTTTCTGTATTGTATATTCTTGCCTCTTTTGTTATAGAGTAATTGACCTTAGGTGTGCAGCTGTGTAAGCTTATTTCTTGGCTTTCTATCTTGTTCCATTGATCTATATTTCTGCTTTTGTTCCAGTACTATATTGTGCAAATCAAAACTACAGTGAGGTATCACTTCACACCAGTCAGGATGACCATCATCAGAGAATCTACAAATAGTAAATACTAGAGGGAGTGTGAAGATAAAGGAACCCTCCTACCCTGTCGGTGGGAATATAAATTGATATATCCACTACAGAGAACAGTATGAAATTTCCTTAAATAACTAAAAATAGAGCTATCATATTATCCTGCAATTTCACTCCTGGGCATATATCAAGAGAAAACCATAATTTGAAAAGATGCATCATGCCCCAGTATTGCAGCCCCATTGCAGCACTACTTACAATAGCCAAGACATAGACACAACCTAAATGTCCATCGACAGATAAATAGAAAATGTGTGGTATATATACACAATGAAATATTACTCAGCAATGTAAAAGAATGAAATAACGGCACTTGCAGCAACATGGTTGGACCTAGAGATTATCATACTAAGTAAAATAAGTCAGAGAAAATACAAATATGGTGTGTTATCACTTATATGGGCTTCCCAGGTGGCACAATGGTAAAGGAAACTGCTTGCCAATGCATGAGATTCAGGAGACGTGAGTTCAATCCCTGGCTCGGGAAGATGCTCTGTAGGAGGAAACAGCAACCCACTCCAATATTCTTACCTGGGAAATCCCATGGACAGAGGAACCTGGCAGGCTAGAGTCCATAGGTTCAAAAAGAGTTGGACACAACTGAGCACACATGTACATAGCACTTATATTTGGAATCTTAAAAAAAAAAAAGCATACAAATGAACTTATTTACAAAACAGCGACTCAAAGACTAGAAGAAACCTTGCAGTTACTAAAGGGGAAAGGTGGGTGGAGAGAGGGATAAATTACATGGTTGAGATCAACATATTAACACTACTACATGGAGACTGGGCTTTCTCGGTGGTTCAGTGGTAAAGAATCTGTCTGCACTGCAGGAGCCACGGGAGATGTAGGTTCTATCTCTCTGGGTGACGAAGATCCTCTGGGGGAGGAAATAATAGCCCACTCCAATATTCAGGCCTGGAGAATCCTATGGACAGAGGATCCTGGAGGGTTATAGTCCATAGCGTCACAAAGAGTCAGACATGATTGAAGTGATTTATCATGCACACAGGCACATTGAGAGCACTGGTGTGTCTGTGAATGTAACTGTATTTGATTAAATGAAGGAAGGACTATTAATTTGTTTAAACTTATCTGTTAAACTCCTGAAAGACATGTCTGGTCCTTCTCTTGATAGACTTAACATATTATGTTTTGACCATGCCACTGTGTCCTCTAAGTTCCTTTTTTTTTTTTTTTTTTTTTTTTGGCCTTCCTGTGAATTTAGGTCTTAAATTTCTATTAACAGGTTTAGTATTTAGTATGCTCTCAAGTGAGGCATAGATATAAATCCACATGATACCTATTGAAGGATATTTTTGTTACCTGAACAACGGAAACATATGCAGTAAGAGAAATGATCACAGAGATCAGTGAAGTGTTCCTGTTCCTGAATAATATGAAGGAAGGAGCCTAGGTGTCCATTCCAAGTAGAAAGATGGTCACGAACTTGTCACTTCCATGTGGTCCAAGTGAAAGTAGTTCACTCTCATTATGCATTTAAAATGCATTTGCATGTGCACACACACACATACACACACACATAGAGCGATATATCATACTCAGTCTCTCCTATGACAACTATTAGATATGATCTCTTCAAAGTCCTTATGTTGATGAGCTGGAAATAGCTTTTATCATTTAGTGTAGAAAACCTGGTAATAAGGCTAGCCATTGAGAGGCAGAGAGAAATAGACAGGGAAGAAGGCTTGCTCTTAATCACTGATTGTCTCATAACAGCATCATTGAGAATCACAGCATAACTTCTAATATGGCTACTTTGACTATAGTATGGACCTAAAAAAGCAGAATATATTAAGAAGAGGTGACAAAAATACCCAGAAAGCTATATAAAAAAGATCTTAATGATCCAGATAACCACAATGGTGTGATAACTCACCTTGAGCCAAACATTCTAGAAATGGAAGTCAAATGGGCCTTAGAAAGCATCACTCTGAACAAAGCTAGTGGGGGTGATGGAATTCCAGTTGAGCTATTTCAAATCCTAAAAGATGATGCTGTGGAAGTGCTGAACTCAATATGCCAGCAAATTCAGAAAACTCAGCGGTGGCCACAGGACTGGGAAAGGTCAGTTTTCATTCCAATCCCAAAGAAAGGCAATGCCAAAGAATGTTCTCATTACCTCACAATTGCACTCACCTCACACACTAGCAGTGTAATGCTTAAAATTCTCCAAGCTTGGCTTCAACAGTACATGAACTGAGAACATCCAGATGTTCAAGCTGGATTTAGAAAAGGCAGAGAAACTAGAGATCAACTTGCCAGCATCCATTGTATCACAGATAAAGCAAGAGAATCCAGAAAAAAAATCTACTTTTGCTTCATTGACTACGCTATTGCTTGTAGACTTTTGGATCACAGCCATTCTGACTAGTGTGAAATGGTACCTCATTGCGGTTTTGATTTGCATTTTTCTCATAATGAGTGATGTTGAGCATCTTTTCATGCATTTGTTAGCCATCTGTATGTCTTCTTGGGAGAAATGTCTAATTAGTACTTTGGTCCATTTTTTGATTGTGTCATTTATTTTTCTGGAATTGAGCTGCAGGAGTCGCTTGTATATTTTTGAGATTAGTTGTTTGTCAGTTGCTTCATTTGCTATTATTTTCTCCCACTCCAAAGGCTGTCTTTTCACCTTGCTTATAGTTTCCTTTGTTGTGCAGAAGCTTTAAAGTTTAATTACGTCCCATTTGTTTATTTTTGGTTTTATTTCCAATATTCTGGGAGGTGAGTCAAAGAGGATCCTGCTGTGATTTATGTCAGAGAGTGTTTTGCCTATGTTCTCCTCTAGGAATTTTATAGTTTCTGGTCTTACTTTTAGATCTTTAATCCATTTTGAGTTTATGTTTGTGTATGGTGTTAGAAAGTGTTCTAGTTTCATTCTTTTACAAGTGGTTGACCAGTTTTCCCAGCATCACTTGTTAAAGAGATTGTGTTTAATCCATTGTATATTCTTGCCTCCTTTGTCAAAAATAACATGTCCATAGGTGCGTGGATTTATCTCTGGGCTTTCTATTTTGTTCCATTGATCTATATTTCTGTCTTTGTGCCAGTACCATACTGTCTTGATGACTGTGGCTTTGTAGTAGAGCCTGAAGTCAGGCAGGTTGATTGCTCCAGTTCCATACTTCTTTCTCAAGATTGCTATGGCTATTCAAGGTCTTTTGTATTTCCATACAAATTGTAAAATTATTTGTTCTAGCTCTGTGAAAACTACCGTTGGTAGCTTGATAAGAATTGCATTGAATCTATAGATTGCTCTGGGTAGTATATTCATTTTCACTATATTGATTCTTCTGATCCATGAACATGGTATATATCTCCATCTATTAGTGTCCTCTTTGATTTCTTCCACCAGTGTTTTATAGTTTTCTGTATATAGGTCTTCAGTTTCTTTCAGTTCAGATTAGTTCAGTTCAGTCGTTCAGTCATGTCTCACTCTTTGCGACCCCATGAATTGCAGCACGCCAGGCCTTGCTGTCCATCACCAAATCCCGGAGTTCACTCAGACCCATGGCCATTGAGTCAGTGATGTCATCCAGCCATCTCATCCTCTGTCGACCCCTTCTCCTCCTGCCTAAAATCCCTCCCAGCATCAGACACTTCTCCAATGAGTCAGCTCTTTGCATGAGGTGGCCAAAGTACTGGAGTTTCAGCTATAGCATCATTCCTTCCAAAGAAATCCCAGGGCTGATCTCCTTCAGAATGGACTGGTTGGATCTCCTTGCAGTCCAAAGACTCTCAAGAGTTTTCTCCAACACCACAGTTCAAAAGTATCAATTCTTTGGCTCTCAGCCTTCTTCACAGTCCAACTCTCACATCCATACATGACCACAGGAAAAACCAAAGCCTTGACTAGACGGACCTTAGCAATGTCTCTGCTTTTTAATATAATATATAGGTTGGTCATCTTTTCTTCCTAGGAGTAAGCGTCTTTTAATTTCATGGATGCAATCACCATCTGCAGTGATTTTGCAGCCCCCCAAAATAAGGTCTGACACTCTTTCCACTGTTTCCCCATCTATTTCCCATGAAGTGATGGGACCAGATGCAATGATCTTCGTTTTCTGAATGTTGAGCTTTAAGACAACTTTTTCACTCTCCTCTTTCACTTTCATCAAGAGGCTTTTTAGTTCCTCTTCACCTTCTGCCAGAAGGGTGGTGTCATCTGCATATCTGAGGTTATTGATATTTCTCCCAGCAATCTTGATTCCAGCTTGTGTTTCTTCCAGTCCAGCATTTCTCATGATGTACTCTGCATATAAGTTAAATAAGCAGGGTGACAATATACAGCCTTGACACACTCCTTTTCCTATTTGGAACCAGTCTGTTGTTCCATGTCCAGTTCTAACTGTTGCTCCCTGACCTGCATACAGAATTCTCAAGAGGCAGGTCAGGTGGTCTGGTATTCCCATCTCTTTTAGAATTTTCCACAGTTTAATGTGATCCACACAGTCAAAGGCTTTGGCGTACTCAATAAAGCAGAAATAGATGTTTTTCTGGAACTCTCTTGCTTTTTCCATGATCCAGTGGATGTTGGCAATTTGATCGCTGGTTCCCCTGCCTTTTCTAAAACCAGCTTGAACATCAGGAAGTTCACAGTTCACGTATTGCTGAAGCCTGGCTTGGAGAATTTTGATCATTACTTTACTAGCATGTGAGATGAGTGCAACTGTGCGGTAGTTTGAGCATTCTTTGGCATTGCCTTTCTTTGGGATTTCAATGAAAACTGAAATTTTCCAGTCCTGTGGCCACTGCTGAGTTTTCCAAATTTGCTGGCATATTGAGTGAAGCACTTTCACAACATTATCTTTCAGGTTTTGAAACATCTCAACTGGAATTCCATCACCTCCAGTAGCTTTGTTCATAGTGATGCTTCCTAAGGCCCACTTGACTTCACATTCCAGGATGTCTGGCTCTATATGAGTGATCACATCATCATGATTATTTGGGTTGTGAAGTTCTTTTTTGTACAGTTCCTCTGTGTATACTTGCCACCTCTTCTTAATATCTTCTACTTCTGTTAGGTCCAGACCATTTCTGTCCTTTATCAAGCCTATCTTTGCATGACATATTCCCTTGGTATCTCTAATTTTCTTGAGGAGATCTCTAGTCTTTCCCATTCTGTTCTTTTCCTCCATTTCTTTGCACTGATCGCTGAAGAAGGCTTTCTTATCTTTTCTTGCTATTCTCTGGAACTCTGCATTCAGATGCGTTTATCTTTCCTTTTCTCCTTTGCTTTTTGCCTCTCTTCTTTTCACAGCTTTTTGTAATGCCTCCCCAGACAGCCATTTTGCTTTCTTGCATTTCTTTTCCATAGGGATGGTCTTGACCCCTGTCTCCTGGACAATGTCATGAACCTCATTCCATAGTTCATCAGGCACTCTATCTATCAGATCTTGTCCCTTGAATCTATTTCTCACTTCCACTGTATAATCATAAGGGATTTGATTTAGGGCATACCTCAATGGTCTAGCGGTTTTCCCTACTTTCTTCAATTTGAGTCTGAATTTGGTCATAAGGAGCTCATGATCTGAGCCACAGTCAGCTCATGGTCTTGTTTTTGTTGACTGTATAGAGCTTCTCCATCTTTGGCTGAAAAGAATATAGTCAGTGTGATTTCAGTGTTGACCATCTTCTGATGTCCATGTGTAGAGTCTTCTCTTGTGCTGTTGGAAGAGGGTGTTTGCTATGACCAGTGCATTTTCTTGGCAAAACTCTATTAGTCTTTGCCCTGCTTCATTCCGCCTTCCAAGGCCAAATTTGCCTGTTACTCCAGGTGTTTCTTGACTTCCTCCTTTTGCATTCCAGTCCCCTGTAATGAAAAGGACATCTTTTTTGGGTGTTAGTTCTAAAAGGTCTTGTAGGTCTTCATAAAACCCTTCAACTTCAGCTTCTTCAGCGTTACTTGTTGGTGCATAGACTTGGATAACTGTGATATTGAATGGTTTTCCTTGGAGATGAACAGAGATCATTCTGTCGTTTTTGAATTTCTTTAGGTAGATATATTCCTAAGATTTTATTCTTTTTGTTGCAATGGTGAATGGAATTATTCCCTTAATTTCTCTATTTTCTCATTATTAGTGTATAGGAATGCAAGGGATTTCTGTGTGTTGATTTTATATCCTGCAACTTTACTATATTCATTGATTAGCTCTAGTAATTTTCTGGTAGAGTCTTTATGGTTTTCTATGTTGAGCATCATGTCCTCTGCAAACACTGAGAATTTTATTTCTTCTTTTCCCTTCTGGATTCCTTTTATTTCTTTTTCTTCTCTGATTGTTGGGTCCTAAACTTCCAAAACTATGTTCAGTACTATTGGTAAAAGTGGGCACCCTTGTCTTGTCCCTGACTTTAGGGGAAATGCTTTCAATTTTTCACCATTGAGGATAATGATTGCTATGAGTTTGTCATATATAGCTTTTATTATGTTGAGGTATGTTCCTTCTATTCCTGCTTTCTGGAGAGTTTTATCATAAACGGGTGTTGAATTTTGTCATAGGCTTTCTCTGCATCAATTGAGATAATCATATGTCTTTTATTTTTCAATTTGTTAATTGGTGTATTACATTGATTGATTTGTGGATATTGAAGAATCTTTGCATCCCTGGGATAAAGCCCACTTGGTCATGGTGTATGATTTTTTTAATGTGTTGTTGGGCTCTGATTGATCAAATTTGTTAAGGACTTTTGCATCTATGTTCATCAGTGATATTGGCCTGTAGTTTTCTTTTTTTGTGGCATCTTTGTCAGGTTTTGGTATTAGGGTGATGGTGGCCTCATAGAATGAGTTTGGAAGTTTACCTTCCTCTGCAATTTTCTGAAAAAGTTTGAGTAGGATAGATGTTAGCTCTTCCCTAAATTTTTGGTAGAATGCAGCTGTGAAGCCGTCTGGACCTGGGCTTTTGTTTGCTGGAAATTTTCTGATTACAATTTCAATTTCTGTGCTTGGGATGGGTCGGTTAAGATTTTCTATTTCTTCCTGATTCAGTTTTGGGAAGTTGTGCTTTTCTAAGAATTTGTCCGTTTCTTCCACGTTGTCCATTTTATTGGTATATAATTGCTGATAGTAGTCTCTTATGATCCTTTATATTTCTGTGTTATCTGTTGTGATCTCTCCATTTTCATTTCTAATTTTATTGATTTGATTTTTCTCCCTTTGTTTCTTGATGAGTCTGGCTAATGGTTTGTCAATTTTATTTATCCTCTCCAAGAACCAGCTTTTGGCTTTGTTGATTTTTGCTATGGTCTCTTTTGTTTCTTTTGAATTTATTTCTGCCTTAATTTTTAAGATTTCTTTCCTTCTACTAACTCTGGGATTCTTCCTTTTCTAGTTGCTTTAGGTGTAGAGTTAGGTTATTTATTTGACATTTTTCTTGTTTCTTGAGGTATGCCTGTATTGCTATGAACTTTCCCCTTAGCACTGCTTTTACAGTGTCTTACAGGTTTGAGGTTGTTGTGTTTTCATTTTCATTCATTTATATGCATATTTTTATTTCTTTTTTGATTTCTTCTGTGATTTGTTGGTTATTCAGCAGCGTGTTGTTCAGCCTCCATATGTTGGAATTTTTAATAGTTTTTCTCCTGTAATTGAGATCTAATCTTACTGCATTGTTGTCAGAAAAGATGCTTGGAATGATTTCAATTGTTTTGAATTTACAAAGGCTAGATTTATGGCCTAGGATGTGATCTACCTGGAGAAGGTTCTGTGTGCACTTGAG